>NC_136265.1:59741749-60321749 GCF_964187855.1 Myxine glutinosa
TACCAGGAACTCAATCAAGTGCACAGAACAACGACTGTCGGACTAGCAGAGCATGTGAAAACAACTAACGACTGATTACAATTTGTGTGCAAACATGAACACAACAAACCAGAAAAGGCATCTCTCAGGCACCTTGCAAAAGCCTCCAAACACAAGTGTGATTAGATGACGTCAAACACACCAAACCAAAACGGCAACAAATAAAGCCCCAACGATTGCAAAGTAAACAAAAGAAAAACACAAAATAAAATACCAGCAGATATAAAACGACAACTGGGAGAAAGCCAACGGAGCAGGAAAATATATATTTGGTGTTACATCACACGCCATATATCTTATTATCGATATTATAATAGGCGAAGGTGATTCTGTCTGTCTGTCTGTCCGGGGGTGTGGCTTACTCCGTTTACAGAGTAGCTCCACGTAAACAAATATCCACCATTTTATTACCTCGAATAGCTTTGAGGCCTGTTTAGTTAGGCCCATGCTGTCTTTCTCTCTCACACAGGTTTATTTCAACTCTAATTCGATATATCATTTCATTTTTAACAGTCGCTAACATAGTTTTAGACTCGGTTGAAAAAAACGGGAGGAGAATCCCATGAAAGTTTCCATTTATAGAACGAAATGAATTCTCAAAGGCCTGGAAAATAAAGCCCATTCATTGAGTCACCCTCAAGAATTTATCTCGAATTCACCATCTGATTTAATTTTTATCAATGGTTTTCGACTCGGTGTCAGAAATAATTGAGAACATTCACGCACACACGGGAAAATGCAGAGATATATTTTTAAGAATCGCGCCACGATGATACACGAAAATACACCACCTAAAATAACAGTCGGGGAAAATGTCGACATATGTTCAAAATTCGCTTTTTCTTTTCCGTTAAGATATATTACTTTTACTTTTGATGGCAGTCGTCACAAAACGACATATATTTCTTCGTTCTTATTTCATTCAACATTATTATCCGGAAGTAAAAACGAAAATACGTTTCAAGAAATTACCGAGATATTTCTTCGCTTTTTTTTTTTTAGTTATGTGTGCATACACGTTAAATTGGTTTATTTGAAATCTTAAATTTTCACAATGTAATTTACTTGCCATTTGATGATTACGAGAAACTTCCTCTTGAGGATCGTGACAATTCATGCGTAGAGTGGAAACTTCCATTTCCAAAATGAATGAGACGGGAGAGGAGCGAGGGGTTGGAGAGTGAGGAGCGAGGGGTTGGAGAGTGAGGAGCGAGGGGTTGGAGAGTGAGGAGCGAGGGGTTGGAGAGTGAGGAGCGAGGGGTTGGAGAGTGAGGAGCGAGGGGTTGGAGAGTGAGGGGCGAGGAGTTGGAGAGTGAGGAGCGAGGGGTTGGAGAGTGAGGAGCGAGGGGTTGAAGAGCGAGGAGCAAGGAGTTGGAGAGCGAGGCTCTGGGGGTTGGAGAGCGAGGCTCTGGGGGTTGGAGAGCGAGGCTCTGGGGGTTGGAGAGCGAGGCTCTGGGGGTTGGAGAGTGAGGCTCTGGGGGTTGGAGAGTGAGGAGCGAGGGGTTGAAGAGCGAGGAGCGAGGGGTTGGAGAGCAAGGCTCTGGGGGTTGGAGAGCGAGGATCTGCGGGTTGGAGAGAGAGGGGCTAGGGGTTGGAGAGCGAGGAGCTAGGGGTTGGAGAGCGAGGACCTAGGGGTTGGAGAGTGAGGAGCAAGGAGTTGGAGAGCGAGGACCGATTGGAGCGGAGAGCGAGGGCCGATTGGAGCGTAGAGCGAGGGGCGATTGGAGCGGAGAGTGGGGAGCGATTGGAGAGGATAGTGGGGAGCTAGGGGTTGGAGAGCGAGGAGCTCGGGATTGGAGAGCGAGGAGCTAGGGGTTGGAGAGCGAGGGGTTGGAGAGGGAGGAGCGAGGGGTTGGAGAGCGAGGAGCAAGGGGTTGGAGAGCGAGGAGCAAGGGGTTGGAGAGCGAGGAGCAAGGGGTTGGAGAGCGAGGAGCAAGGGGTTGGAGAGAGAGGAGCAAGGGGTTGGAGAGCGAGGAGCAAGGGGTTGGAGAGCGAGGAGCAAGGGGTTGGAGAGCGAGGAGCAAGGGGTTGGAGAGCGAGGAGCAAGGGGTTGGAGAGCGAGGGGCTAGGGGTTGGGAGCTAGGGGTTGGAGAGCGAGGAGCTAGGGGTTGGAGAGCGAGGAGCTAGGGGTTGAAGAGCGAGGAGCTAGGGGTTGGAGAGCGAGGAGCTAGGGGTTGGAGAGCGAGGAGCTAGGGGTTGGAGAGCGAGGAGCTAGGGGTTGGAGAGCGAGGAGCTAGGGGTTGGAGAGCGAGGAGCTAGGGGTTGGAGAGCGAGGAGCTAGGGGTTGGAGAGCGAGGAGCTAGGGGTTGGAGGGCGAGGAGCTAGGGGTTGGAGAGCAAGGAGCTAGGGGTTGGAGAGCGAGGAGCGAGGGGTTGGAGAGCGAGGAGCGAGGGGTTGGAGAGCGAGGAGCGAGGGGTTGGAGAGCGAGGAGCGAGGCATTGGAGAGTGAGGAGCAAGGAGTTGGAGAGTGAGGACCAATTGGAGCGGAGTGAGGAGCGATTGCGGAGGAGAGTGAGGAGCGATTGGACAGGAGAGTGAGGAGCGATCGGAGAGGCGAGTGAGGAGCTATTGGAGAGGCGAGTGAGGAGCTATTGGAGAGGCGAGTGAGGAGCAATTGGAGGGGTGTGAGGCATTGGAGAGGCGTGTGAGGGATTGGAGAGGAGTGTGAGGAGGTATTGGAGGGGAGTGTGAGGAGGTATTGGAGGGTAGTGTGAGGTGGTATTGGAGGGGAGTGTGATGAGGAGTGGGATTGGAGAGGCATGAGGTTGGAGAGAGGAGTGTCAGCTGGAGAGGGTGAGGGGTCACATATTATGTGAAACAAATAAATTGTGTTCATGACACCATTTCTGGATATGATGAATTGCCAGTAACCATTTTGTAAAATTTAATGTGCCGCATCTCAATCAAGATGTCCAAATGTCACACACGTCCATGCCCGTGGGATTCCCATGGGTGACCCCACTAGACTGCAGAAAGAAAAAGAACGAGACGGGAAAACGAGACCCTCGACGAACGTGATCACAGACTCGCACAGGATGCTGCTGCAACAACGATGAGGAGGGTTGGAGAGGAGCGAGGGGTTGGAGAGGGTTTGGAGAGGAGTTAGGGTTTGGAGAGGAGTTAGGGGTTGGAGAGTGAGAAGCGAGGGGTTTTAGAGCGAGGAGCGAGGGGTTGGAGAGTGAGGAGCGAGGAGTTGGACAGTGAGGGGTGAGGGATTGGAGAGTGAGGGGCAAGGGGTTGGAGAGCGAGGATCTAGGGGTTGGAGAGCGAGGAGCGAGGAGTTGGAGAGTGAGGCACTAGGGGTTGGAGAGTGAGGAGCAAGGAGTTGGAGAGCGAGGAGCTAGGGGTTGGAGAGCGAGGAGCAAGGGGTTGGAGAGCGAGGAGCAAGGGGTTGGAGAGCGAGGAGCAAGGGGTTGGAGAGCGAGGAGCGAGGGGTTGGAGAGCGAGGAGCGAGGGGTTGGAGAGCGAGGAGCGAGGGGTTGGAGAGCGAGGAGCGAGGGGTTGGAGAGCGAGGAGCTAGGGGTTGGAGAGCGAGGAGCTAGGGGTTGGAGAGCGAGGAACTAGGGGTTGGAGAGCGAGGAGCTAGGGGTTGGAGAGCGAGGAACTAGGGGTTGGAGAGCGAGGAGCTAGGGGTTGGAGAGCGAGGAGCTAGGGGTTGGAGAGCGAGGAGCTCGGGGTTGGAGAGCGAGGAGCTCGGGGTTGGAGAGCGAGGAGCTCGGGGTTGGAGAGCGAGGAGCTCGGGGTTGGAGAGCGAGGAGCTCGGGGTTGGAGAGCGAGGAGCTCGGGGTTGGAGAGCGAGGAGCTCGGGGTTGGAGAGCGAGGAACAAGGGGTTGGAGAGCGAGGGGCTAGGGGTTGGAGAGCGAGGAGCTAGGTGTTAGAGAGTGAGGAGCGATTGGAGATTAGAGTGAGGAGCGATTGGAGAGGAGAGTGAGGAGCGATTGGAGAGGAGTGTGAGGAGGTATTGGAGGGGAGTGTGAGGAGGTATTGGAGGGGAGTGTGAGGAGAAGTGGGATTGGAGAGGCGTGAGGGTGGAGAGAGGAGAGTGTCAGGTGGAGAGGAGTGAGGCGTCATGTATTATGTGAAAAAATTAATTGTGTTCATTGCACAATTTCTGGATCAGATGAATCGCCAGTAACCATTTTGTAAAATTTAATGTGCAGCTTCTAAACAAGATGTCCAAATGTCCATGCCCGTGGGATTCCCCACGGGTGACCCCACGAGTCTTATTATAATAGAGCAAATGTATATGGTCATGTCGTTATGTCGTTATGTCATGGAAATATGCGACTAAAACGTCTTCTTCTTCTTCAACTAAATTTAACATCCTCTTAATTAACCCTCTTAATTACGTGAAGACTGCTGAGACCCCTCAGACCTTTGACGACCCTTTAATTTCCCCAAGACCCTTCAGACCACCAAGACCCCTGAAGAACCAAAATACCCTGAAGAAACCAAAAGCCCCCGAAGATCCAAAACACACCGTAGACCCAAAACACCCCGAAGACCAAAAATACCCCGAAGAACCCAAAAGCCCCCGAAGACCCAATACACCCCGAAGACCCAAAACACCCCGAAGACCCAAAACACCCCGAAGACCATTTAGACCCAAAATACCCTTAAATACCCCCGAAGAACCAAAATACCCTTAAAGGCCCAGGGGATCAAAAGACCCTGAAGCCCCAAAACATTATGAAGATCCAAAAGACCCAAAAGACATCGAAATGGTCAAAGATGTCTATCCCTCGAAGCGCGCCGAGTCACGCTCGTTGTATATATATAAAAAAGAAAGAGTTGGAGAGATTGGGGATAGATAAAATAAGGATAACTGGAAAGGATAAGAGGTCAACTCAACGGGGATGGAGAACGAATCATTATTGATGCTCAAGCACAAGGACACTACACCAATGGATTTAAAAAGATGGCAGGACTGAGTCAAACGGACCAGTAGAGGTTCTGCAAGGCAGAAACAGAAAGCACGAGCCCCCTCCCATCGGGGTGTAATAAACTCATGTCAGAACAACTATACACCCAAAGGTACAACAAGGTAAGTCGAGCAATCCACTGGCTCATCTGCAGAAATTTCGATATCCCAGTTCCACAAAACTCATGGAAAGATGAACTAAAAACATTCATTGAAAACAAGGACATAATGTTCAGGTATGTCCTGATGATCCCATCCAGCATAAACATGGAAAACAGAAAACAAAGCACTGCGACCGGACATCGTACTCAGGAACAAAAAGGAAAAGACAACATTGCTGATTGAAATATCAGTCCCCAGCGAGTTTGGCCTAAGTTATGCAGAAATCAAGAAAATTACCAAATACCAAGACCACAACGATGGTGAAACCTGGAAGAACCTGGAAGCTGAAGAGTGCTGAATTGTACCAGTGATAATTGGAGCAACGGGAATGAGGAAGAAGAACCTCACGGGGATCTTAAAACCATCCCTGGGAATATTACCACAAACAAAGTACAGTTGGAGGCGGCTGTTTGGGGCTCAGTGACGATCCTGAAAGGAGCCCACGGAACAAAACCCTGAGAACAACAAAACTTCACAACTTTGTCCATGAATCAAAATTCTTCACCGAACCGGGGGAGGGGGGAAGGATACTTCGAGTCTTGGAAGAGCTTCGTTCAACCTTCCAAAACCGGCACGCCCCGGCACGCCCCGACACTCTCCGACACTCTCCGGCACTCTCCGACACTCTCCGACACTCTCCGACACTCTCCGACACGCTCCGGCATACGTCTGTTCCGCGGGCTCAACTCGTACGACTCCAATAATGACTTCAACCATCTCAATAACGACTCCAATTAATCGTTAAAGTGATTAATAAAATCAAACACGATAATAAACTCGTTGTATTGAAGTTTTAAAACGATTCAAGAACGAGAAGAACGAGAACTGGCGCTTCTGGAATAAATTTTACTTGGAAACAGCGAAACTCGTCCATTAATAACGAATCTGCTCTAAGGAATAAAAATGGCTGTTCGAGCTCCGATTACAACGAACTGGATCGATTCACTGGTTGAGGAGATCGACACGATCTTGTCCGTGGGAACCCAATCAGGACATCGACACGATCTTGTACGAGGGAACCCAATCACGACATCGACACGATCTTGTTCGAGGGAACCAGATCAGGACATCGACACGATCTTGTACGAGGGAACCAGATCAGGACATCGACACGATCTTGTACGAGGGAACCAGATCAGGACATCGACACGATCTTGTACGAGAGAACCCTATCAGGACATCGAAACGATCTTGTTCGAGGGAACCAGATCAGGACATCGACACAATGTTGTACGAGGGAACCAGATCAGGACATCGATTGGATATTGTACGAGGGAACCAGATCAGGACATCGACACGATCTTGTACGAGGGAACCCAATCACGACATCGACACGATCTTGTTCGAGGGAACCAGATCAGGACATCGACACGATCTTGTACGAGGGAACCAGATCAGGACATCGACACGATCTTGTACGAGGGAACCCTATCAGGACATCGAAACGATCTTGTTCGAGGGAACCAGATCAGGACATCGACACAATGTTGTACGAGGGAACCAGATCAGGACATCGATACGATATTGTACGAGGGAACCAGATCAGGACATCGCCACAATCTTGTACGAGGGAACCTGATCAGGACATCGACACGATCTTGTACGAGGGAACCAGATCAGGACATCGACACGATCTTGTACGAGGGAACCAGATCAGGACATCGACACGATCTTGTACGAGGGAACCAGATCAGGACATCGACACGATCTTGTACGAAGGAACCAGATCAGGACATCGACACGATCTTGTAATTGTATGAGGGAACCCGATCAGGACATCGACACGATCTTGTACGAGGGAACCAGATCAGGACATCGACACGATCTTATCCGAGGGAACCCGATCACGACATCGACACGATCTTGTACGAGGGAACCCGATCACAACATCGAAACGATCTTGTTCGAGGGAACCAGATCAGGACATCGACACAATTTTGTACGAGGAGAACCAGACCCGTACATGGTTTGATTCCCACATAAACTATGAACGTACATAGTGCACAGCACGGAACCGCACGGGAACAAGAACGTCACGTACCGGGTCCGAACTCCTTATCCGCGGCAGATTCTCCCGGCCCGAGCAGGTTCCTCCCATCGGACACCCTCGTGGATCCCGGAGGGTTCACCTTGTGTTCCTCATCTGAGATATCTCCGTTCATCAGACACAGCTCCGTGTTAGTAACTTCGGGACAATTCATTCCGGTATACCATAACTGACTGAGGGACAACGAAACAGAGAAACACGTGCTCTCTTCCGTTCTCGCCTCTTCCTCTTCTTTAACTGTGACGGAGTTTTCAGTTTTCACCGTTTCTCGGATCTCCGTAGACCACGCCCCAAATGTAACCTGGACGACTCGTGAGTGACGATGTTCGTTCTCGAGATTTTTAAACAAGTTTAACAACGACCTTGCGGTTCCTGTCCTCGCACTGTACAAGTTTAAAAGTTGGACATTCGGACCATTTCGTCCTGTTTCATATTAGTAATAGTTACCAAAGAGGTTCCGCCATGTTTTCTTGTTTACGTGAATCCCAGCTGTCACGTGATTAGGAGGAACCCAGGTTCAAATCTCGTGTTCCACATGTGTCTATTTCTCTAAGTCCTCCTGTCCTTTTAATTATCGATGTCCTCCTGTCCTTGTAATTCATGTAAATGTACACTCATGTCTCCTAACCTTCTGCACACAATGGAAGTGTAATTAATTAATATACGGAGCACACAGGTGGTGGGGGTTGGGGGTTCAGGTGTAAAAAAAATCGATATTTCCATGCCTAACAAGAACGGATCTCGATAGAGCGCATACCTCCACCTCGCTGAACCGTTTACCTTTTGTATTGTTCCGACCTGGCCCCTGCGTGAAGGGCTCGGGGTACTGCCTATTGCTCCGGAGATCCTAATCCATGTGCTCGGGAGACCAATACGTTCCCCATAGGCGGGTCGCGCCGTATGAGCAGTCAGAAATGACCGAGCGAAGTTACCATCCAAATACTGATGCAATTTTACACCCCCCACTCTTAAACACACAGTATGCCAATCCAGAAATGCAATGCAAATTCAAAACATGGGAATAAATGCAAATACTTTACTCAAAATCAAGGAAAAAACACAGGGTACAACACCAAGGAAAAGATAAATCACAAGGAAAAGAAATCCCGCTGATATGCAGCGGCAAAGATCAAGTAATTAAAGGACAGACAGGCGCCAAGACAAAACAGACAAGACAATTAAACGACCCACCCGGTATCCCTAGCTAGTCCCAAAGGGGAGGGAGGGAAGCAAAATAACAAAGAAATATTCGCCAGGATATAAAGAAAATAAAAGGTAAAATAAAACCGGGAGAGGTGGAGGGAAATTCAGGCCCGTTAAAGATGGCGTCCTGGCTGCCTTGCCCCAGCCAAGTGTTCCGAGGGTGGCACCTCCCCTCCACTGTTCTCTTTCTCAGTGGGTGTTGTTACGTGTTCCTTCCCGACCTCCTAGTCTCGGTATACCTCCTAACCCCGGGAGGAATCACGGCAGAAAAATATATATTTCCGTGTCGAAATCAATAAGGAAACAACACCAATGATGACGAACAAACCAATAATATCTATCTATAATTCCAGTAATCTCTGTGTGTCTGTGTGTCTGTGACCGCTGTTTCTCGACAACCACGGGTCCGATCTAATTGAAACTTGCCAGATATATTGCTGGGGACCTGAGGATGTGCCTTTTCAAGGTTTCATATTAATCGGAGAAGTAGTTACCGAGCTATGTCCAAAAAACGATTCAACCAATCAGAGAGCAGCGAGCTATCACGTGTGCCGAACGTGGCGAACAGACTCTGCCTCGGACGGCACATTTGAGAGCGTATTCATTTATTTCACGTTGGCAAACTATTTTGGTGCTATGTTGGCGTTAAACTATGTTTTAAAACTAATTAAAACTAATTTGCGATTCATCGTAACTGCGATATGCGACCCTCCGGACAGTCAAATGAGGACGTCACTTCCGGACTTACGGATAGTCATAGTGACGACGTACTGAATGCTGAACGTGGCGAGCAGACGCTGCCTCGGACGGCACATTTGAGAGCGTATTCATTTATTTCAAGTTGCAATCTGTGTTGATTGTTGTAAGGTACGATCGATTGTAGTACACGTTTATAATAATTCTGCCGATACAGGCCCGATTAACTGCAGCGCCATCCGAGCTGCGGCGTCGGGAGGATACATTCATTGTACGGTCACATCACGCACTTACGGTATTACAGGTTATTACAGGTTACAGGTATTACAGGTATATTGCTGGGGACCCGAGGATGTGCCTTTTCAAGGTTTGAAATTAATCGGACAAGTGGTTCCCAAGGTATGGTCACCGTACTCGCAAGCCGTTCGCTTTGGCTTTGCGAATGGACCAAACCATTTCATGTAAATAGAGGGGGGGTTCTACCGTACTCGCAAGCCGTTCGCTTTGGCTTTGCGAATGGACCAAACCATTTCATGTAAATAGAGGGGGGGGGGGTTCTGTGGTCGTTACTGCCACGTGGTTTCAAAGTTTTTTTTTGTTGTTGTTGTTTGCACGCATGTTTTTTTGCACCCACGTACGGGCACGCCCTAGTATTATAAATTACACAGGAATAGCATTACCACCAATGGCAATTAAGAGTGCACTCTCTATTCCATCAGCTAGCATGCATAAAGTAACTCACAGTGTTCCAAATGAGTGGAAAGAACCTTCCCCAATGTCTCTATATTCCCGTCTTCGAGGTCAGAGTTGGTCCCCTCCAATGATCAACGGAACGATGTCGACTCTAAACCAGAGTCTCGTTCCGAGGGCAGGCACAGACACGCCACCCAAAACGGCACCAAGGCGCATGCGACCCAAAGCGGAGAAAAGGGTCACGTGGTTAAAGTGGCACAAAGGCGCACTCACGGCGACTGGGAAATTCAAAGGCCCCCTCCAGGTACGAACTTTCACTGTTCATGGTCGGCGAGCCGCAAAGTAATCGTCAGAAGCCTCGGTGCACACACACACCACAGATACGTCTGAACGCGGTGGAAACGGTTGACGAAGCAAGGAAAGCCTGCTCGCCGTGCAAAGCGCACGAGTGAAAATGGCGGACGGCTCGTACTTGAGAAGTAATCACACGATGATGGTTCCTCCAAATCCAATGCCAACCTGACACGCAGGTTTGATCAGTCACAGCGATAACAACTCTATCACGGAATCCCTTTCCAGGAAACCCCAAAGTTCACTCGTCTCTTGCTCGACAACGGTCGATCCAGAATGCAAAGCAACCAGCTTCTTCTCTGACTTTTTCCACCACCTTCTCCTCCTCGCTCGTCGTTTTCTGGTGCACGATTTCCTGTGTCATTTTAAGTTAACCTTTTTAACTTTAGATAGCTGTTCCTGAATAATAAACCTTTTGAGAATAATAATAATACCTAATATCAGAAACATGTCAAGTGCGTGAAAACCCCAATAACGGAAGTTACGAATCCTTAACAGTGTCCTCAAACTCCACGAACGACTTGCCCAGAGCAGTTTATGCAAAACCATTAAGCCGCACATTGCCTCCGGTCTGCTCAGATGGTACTTGAAGAGGAGCAAACGCTTTGGCTCCCTCTCCCACTTTTCCTCACGATCCCACATGCACCAACAAACCCCTCCTCCACCCCATTCTCTCCTGCACCGACTGTCCCTCCAGCAGGCAGCCCTCAGCGAGATTAATCAAAGCCTCAAAAAGCCCACACAGGCCGAGTTTCTCATCAAACTTGGACCGCACGAGCTGCATTCGTTTTCGCCTTTTTCACCCACATGACGCACGCTTCTTCCTCCTCTCCTTTTCTTTCTTTTTCCCAGAGGTTCTTTCTCGAGGCAATTATGTAGAGTCGACATGGAGGATCTTTGTTTGTTTTTTAACAAAAGAATAAAAATAAAGTCGAAAGGGGAGGGAGAAAGAAAAGAGCAAATCTGGTTTCACAGCCGGCCCAGAATTTCACAAAAGATACACCCCAAACAATCACAGCTTCTCGTCATTGCAAGCCCAGCCCCACGAGTGTACCATCATTAAACAATCAACCCCACGAGTGTGATAGTATCCACTGATAAACCACATCTGGATTCGGACCTGAACCAAAATCGGACAGAGGCATTCAATTATTTAATTACATTTTAGACAAATTGGATCCATTTTTGGAAGCACACTGTTGTCTGATTATGACGTCACAACCATGCACATGGTGACGCGGCTAGCGGGATTCCCGTTGTCCCCCTTCACTCCCTTTGTCATTAGAGTAATGCAATATGAGTCGGGGAGACCGGGGCTATGTGTTATAGGGGTAATTTGTTACATCAGTGAGATCATCCCGGAATGTTTCCACCACAGTCACATCAAATACCCCGGACCCACGTGAGGTAATTTGTTACATCAGCGAGATCAGCCCAGAGTGTTTCCACCACAGTCACATGAAATACCCCAGAACCACCTGGGGTCATTTGTTACATTCTAAGCCTGTATGAAAGTTTTATTTCCTAAATTACCATAAAGAATGTGTCTTACTGCCAGATCAATGTGTCAATGTCGTTCAAACGTTCCAGAAAAGAACGAAAATGACACAAATTATGAAGGGGCTGACAATGCTTACCAAGAGCCATGAATTCCAGAACAAACCGGAAATCAATGTCCCGTGTTTAGACCAATTACCGGACCAAGTGAAGACTGCCCCAATGGGAGACCCTCCTCCCCAATTCCGAGTCCAAGCGAAGACTGCCCAAATGGGCGCCCCTCCTTCCCAATTCCCGGTACAAGTGGAATCCGCTCCAATGGAGACAACTCATTCTCCCAAATCCCAGTGAATGACTCGTCGAAGGATGGACCCAGTTGCACATCAACAACAATAACATCCACCTCCACCTCTGACAATTGCTACTCGTCCTGGAGGATGTCCAGTTGGCGACTTGGAAATGTGCTTTCACAGGAAAGATAATGGTAGTTACTGAGACCCAAAAGCTTGACTGACTGAACTTCTTCAACAGGATTGTTGAGAAAGTAGATAGCCTGGCATTGCCCCGGTATTGGATACGGCATTGCCCGGTATATCCAATGAAATATTTATTTCAATATTTCCTGCACGACAAATTGGGGAATGTTGTACCAAGGGAATACACAGTTTCTGTTATCAGCTTGCGCACATATGACCTCAACATACGATCATCACAATACATATTACTCGATCGTTCCCAAGAAAATATCAGGTAGCTGTTTGGGCACTTCGATTGTTGTTGTCAGGCGATGGCTTCAGATGACGGCGGTTCCAGGGTAGCGTGGTTCCCTACATGGTCGATATGTGGTATGAGCAGTGTTCCAGGCATATACCCACCAATTCGGACATATTCGGACATCCGGACATATACCCACCAATGAGCATTCCATATTTCTCAAGATTATATAATATTGTTATGTCTCTAATTACTTATACAAAGCAATATTCATGTTTCTGTGTTTTCCTGAAATAGGAAGAGGGTACGAACAGAATTGAAATTAGCTGCAAGTAAACTCACTCACAGGGATGGTCTCATCGTTTGAATTTTTTTTAGAAGTTGTACTTCTACACAGAGAACTGTTATGAAACAACAGAGATGGCTGTATCTTGTGGCTATTCTCCATTATTGAGAGAAGGTGCCATTCCCATGATAAAGTGGAAGAAGCAGCCGTCGCACTAATATCTAACACCTTCTTTGTGGAGCTACCAGCACATGAACACGAGTGATTTGAGTGGTGAATTGAACACCTGTGTTGGTCTGCCGGCGACCTGACTCACCTCGCTGGATGGTCTGCCTAACATCACCGCCACCTTGCACATCTGAAATTACACATCTGAAGAACTCAAAAGCCTACACACCATTGTCTCAGTCGCCATTACTCAACTCCGATATCCAATAAATACCACCCAAGGAAGATTTGAATTCAGTACGATCAGCATTCAATAAAAGAGAGATAATGAGGGTTATGTCAAAGAAATTCAGTTCTTCAAGTTCGGAGTTTGAAACATTTATTTATGCGTTAGGAGAAGAGGCTTAAACAATACAAAGTACGAGCAAATATCGCATGTGGTCCTCTTTCTGGTGTTATGCTTTGATCAGGATTTTGTACCAAAACATGAAGGGGTAGGGTGAAGTGGTGAGACATCTGGCAATAAAATAATCAATTACTGTGGGTTTGACAGATGTGAGATAAGAAACTGCACCATGGCCAGCTTTGGAGTGAAGGGAGGATGAGCACTCAATGCATTTCCCAGTGGTTATCCAAAAGTCAACCATTCAGGAGAGCCTGAAAACAACTTTACAACCAGAAGTAGGATAAGGGTGAAGGAAAACATGTGCACCTGTTACGGAGTCCTCTGCAATCTCCTGGTCTCGGTCACCTCTGAACTACGAAAGGAGCCCCGGCAGAAAGATATATTACCCTGTGTTGAAAATCAATTGTGAAACCACACCAATGATTAAAAATGAACAAAATTGTATTAGAAATCACACACAGGAATAACGGTATAACAGATGGCCATTAAGAGTGCACTATATATATATATATATATATAGATATATAGATATATAGATAAATATATATATCTCTACATGTATATATATATATATATATATATATATATATATATATATATATATATATATATATATAGTTACGGACCGTGGATAAGATGTTAATTTGCCGAGCGGATGGCACGAACCGTTGACAATTACTGGACCCGATTCTGAACGTTGGCCAAATCGTGCCACAGATATTCAATTGGGAAGAGACAACGACGACGCGGATGTGAAGAAGAAGAAGGACAAAAAAAAGGTTTTAAATACGATTATTATTTATTACTATTTACAGGACCAAAGAAACCAAGGAAGAAGGAAGGATAATAAAATAAAGACAGAAAGAGGGACGGACCAGAAGGACACAGTGAAAATTCTAGCTTACCTATTACAGTCTTAATTAATACCCTGGACAGAACAAACAAAGACGGACTCACACAAATGGGGAATTGGCAGGCAGGAATGGAAGGACTGGAATGGTTTGGGACGGCAGAGAAGGGGAGGAAGGCACGGAGCTGGCTGGAGCTTGACGGCCACCGATGCCACTGCAATCTGGTTCCCGCGGGGTAACGGGTCGAAGCTCCTGGTGGAGTCAAAATGGCTGGTGGAGCCGAACTGCTGGTGGAGCCAAACTGCTGGTGGAGCCAAACTGCTGGTGGAGCCAAACTGCTGGTGGAGCCAAACTGCTGGTGGAGCCAAACTGCTGGTGGAGCCAAACTGCTGGTGGAGCTGAACTGCTGGTGGAGCCAACCTGCTGGTGGAGCGCAACTCTTTCTTGACACTTCTCTTTAACGCAACCCTCCTTCGACTCTTTCTCATCACTCTCGCGCACTTCTGTCCACCGACAACACTCCCTTCTGACGCATGCGCACGCGTTTTATAGCGCGCCTCGCCCTCTCCCCGCGAGCTCTCTCGGCACGCCTACCGGGTCGCTTACTGCCGTGCCGGTTGGTTCGCACGGCCTCCTTTGGCTCCGCCCTTGATGACGATGGGCGGGCACGCCCAGGATCCGGCGGCTCCTCCCCCTTCTTCTCCAAGCCTACCTCGTGGCTCATGGAGTCGCGGTGAAAACAACAACCCACAGCTGCAGCAAATGCGGTTGGCAGGAAAGGCTTTCGGAATGGGAATGAAAGGGGATCTATTTATTTGAATTCGGTGCAATGGAGTGTCAATTAATGGAAAACAAATCCTTAGCCTACTACACAGAATAAGGAAATAACTGTCAACAAGGAGGAAATCTATTATTGGCTACGTGGGTGCTTGTGAAATAACTACGGGCACGACCTTTGACCTTCATACAACAACAAATGGAGGAAAGGAGGGTCCACAATAAAACAATTTTAAAAACACCATTCTCATATCCACAACAATATATATATATATATATATATATATATATATATATATATATATATATATATATACACATATATACATATATACATATATATATATACATATATATATATACATATATATATATACATATATATATATATATATATATATATATATATATATATATATTGTTACGGACCGCGGATAAGATGTTCGTTTTGCCGAGCGGAGGCCCCGCGGCCCTAACAGTTACCCCGACTAACCCAATTCCCGAACGTTGGCCGGATCGCGCCACAGATATTCAATATGGAAAAGACAAAAGCGACACGGATGTGAAGAAGAAGAAGACGAAAAAAAAGGTTGAAAATACTACTAAATTTATTCCTACTATATACAGGCTCAAAAAACCCAAGGAGAAGGAAAGATAATAAAATAATATACAGAAGATATTAGAGACACAGTGCAAATTCCTTATACAAGCTTAATTAAATACCCAGGACAGAACAAACAAAACAAACTCACGTACACAAGAGGATGGAAAGGCAGGAGATGGATGGCTGGAGGGAGAGGAAGGTCCAAGGGTACTGCAGCATGATCGGTGCGTTTGACCGCCGCCGTTCCTTTGCGGCCCTGCTCCGGAACTGCCATCAAGGCCCCACGCTGCTGTCGTTGCTGCTGTGGCTGCGGCTGCTCTGGGGACGTCGCGTGCTTTGCCAGGACTCGTCTGGTCCAACCACACAACTGAACAACGTGCTTGCTTCTTGCCCAACTCTCTTGCTTGGTCCAACTTTGGCGAGCAAGGCGACGAATAGCAGGCTTTGTGCTTCCCTGGACGGTCTCTTTTGGACAAGAATCGCTGCTGGATGATCTCTTTTGGACAAGAATCGCTGCTGGATGATCTCTTTTGGACAAGAATCGCTGCTGGATGATCTCTTTTGGACAAGAATCGCTGCTGGATGATCTCCCTTGGACAAGAATCGCTGCTGGATGATCTCCCCTCTCTTTATGCAGGACCTTGCACGCGTGCTTTTTATAGCGCCTCCGGCGATCATGCCGCCGGCCTTTAGGACACGCCCATCGGTGTGCTCACCTCGGCCCTGATTGGTCGGCACGGCCCTCTAGCTCTGCCCTTGAGGACGATGGGCGGGCACGCCTTTCTTCCCCGACCCGAGCACATGTTCAATGGTGGTTTTGGAGGGGATGTAATTGGCAATCGAGGCTTGGCAATGATGAAAGGGGAAAGTGAAAGGAATCTACTCTGTTTCACTTGGTGCAATGGAGTGTCATCTTAATGGGAGACAAGGCCTTACCCTAATACACATAATAAAGATATAGCTATCAACCAGGGGGAAATCTATGATTGGCTGACGTGTATGCTTTATGGACTAATTATGGGACGCCCTTTGACCTTTACACAACACTGGAGGCAGGAGGGTCCAGAATCAAGCAATATTAATAAAACACACAATAAAAAAAATACAATCCTCATATCCATAACAATATATATGTGTATATATATGTATATATATATAAATAAATAAAAAAATATATATATATCTTATATAAAGTCAAGTAACTCACTGCGTGGCCCGCGAGTGAAAGGACACTCCTCAATGTCTCTATAACTTTTCCCAAGGCGAATGTGATTCACTCCAGCGGTCGAAGCCCGAATCTCGCTCTCCAGTCGATATCCAAAGCGCATACAGTTGACAATGGGGTTCGCCCCGCCGAAACTGTACAACGGCGCCCTTCAGAGGAGCACCTTCACCGCTCACTCAGCGAACCGCAACGTAATTGGAGACAAAGCGGTCTCACCCACTCATCCCCGACAAACGGTAGGATGTTGGGGCGAAGATGACACGAGGCAAAACCTCTGTAGGTGTCCGAAGCGCGGGGTTCACAATGACTGATGGCCCTTACTTGAGCCGATGCGACCAGGCGCGGATTCGTCGAAATCTCAGTGCCCGAATCTGACGACGCAGATTTTCCCCTCCAGCGATAATTCCTGTCACCGGATGTCCCTTCAAGGAACTCAAAATTCCCTCGCCACTGTAGATAGACCTTGCTCGTTATGGAGCGCTGACGTCACGCCTTCTTCTCCGACTTTGCACGTGCCGCTTCTTCCTATTCAAGTCTTCCGGGTCGGTTTCCTGTATCATTTAAAGTTAGCCTTTTTAACTTTAGATAATCGTTCCTGAATAATAAACCCTTTTGAAAATAATAATAATACATAATATCAGAAACATGTCCAGTGGGTGAAAACCACCCCAGCGGAAGTGACGAATCCGTAACACACCGTAATCTAATCGCACATTCCATTGGCAGTGAAACAATGGCTTTTCAAAGCATCCAAGGTTCCAAGCCCCAGAATCTTTTAAACAAAGCCAGGCAGAGCTGGACACTGTCTCCATCCCAATAACAGAATCATTTAACATTGAAGTGATCCGCTGATATATATGGATGTACAGTCACGTCAAAAAGTAACCACACCCCATGTAAAGTTTTGACTTTTTCAACATATTTCAACATACAGCTATTTGATCTTCATTTCAACAATTTTTTTTTTTTTTTTTGGATACTGAATCGAGGCTCGTGAAAGAGCTGACATTTACCCCACAAACAAATCAACCAGACAAACAAAACATATAAAAAGAGGGAGCGGAAGACAAGATGGGGAGAGAAGGGGAAGCACACAAACACTTGAGAGCACACATTTGAGAGCAGGGAGATGTTTGGGAGGGAGAGGGCTTGGGGGGAGGAGGCGTGGGAAGGGTGGGGGGGGGGGGGGTTTGGGAGAAGTATAAAACACAAGGACACCAAGGACTTCCAGGACAGAGGTTGGTATTTCAAAAAAGTTGAATTGGGTTGAAATTAGCGGGGGAAGAAAAGATCAAGGTTTTGGATGGGGGAAGATAAGAGATGGTGGTGAACAGCTGTTTTAAAGACCTGGAGGGTGGAGTGGGATTGAAGAGAGTCAGGGAGTTTGTTCCAGAGGCGGGAGAAAAGAGGCATGAAGGAGTGAAGGTGAGCAGAGAGTCTTGATTTTGGCAGTTTAACCATAAGAGGGTTGCAGGCAGATCTTGCACGACCTGGAGGAATATTTGCGGGACAGAGCCCAGAAAGAGCTGGGGGGACAAGGCCAGAGAGGAGTCGGTAGAAGACGGAAAGACCACCAACCTGCCTGCGGTGAGTGAGTGAGAGGCCCTTGGAGTTAGCTTCATCACGGGAGATTCCAATGATTCTGAATGCTTTGGTTTCAACAGCGTGAAGACGAGCTAGGTGTGAGGCAGGAGCACCAGCCCAGAGGGGTGAGCAGTATTCCATTGAGCTGCGGATGAAAGCCTTGTATGTGGTGAGGAGATCAGGTGTGCCAAGGAAGGACTTCGCACGACAGAGGATGCCCAGTCGGCGACTGGCTTTGGAGGCCAGATTTGAAATGTGGTTTTCCCAGGAAAGATCATGGCAGATCGTGAGACCCAAAAGCTTGAGTGACAGAACTTCTTGGAGAGGATTATTCAGAAAGTGGATGGGAGGGTTGTCCAGTCGGTCTTTTCGGAGAGACATCGTAAGAGTGTGAGATTTGTCAGGATTGAAAGACATGTTCCACTTGTTTGACCAGTCTGTGATTTTGTCCAGGTCTGCAGAGAGTGAGGAGGCTGCAGACTGCCGAGCTGAGGGATGAAGAATGGAGCGACAGAGAGTTGAGTCATCAGCAAAGAGATAGAGAGGATTTTCAAGAGAGTCAGAGAGATCATTGATGAAGACCAGAAAAAGCATGGGGCCCAGAACACTGTCTTGGGGAACTCCAGCCTGAACAGGAAGAGGAGTTGAGAGAAACCCATTCAGGGCCACACGTTGACTATGACTAGAGAGGAAGTCCGCCAGCCATGCGTGGAGATTTCCATGGATACAAAAAGAGGAGAGTTTGCTGAGCAGAGCGGGGTGCCAGACCGTATCGAAGGCACGTGATATGTCAAGGGAGACAGCTCTAATTTCCTGTTTGGCATTGAGGACCTCCATCCATTGTTGAGAAAGCAGAAGCAGCATGTCCAGAGTAGAGTGACCAGGTCTGAAACCAAATTGATGATCAGAGATCAAGCCATTGGAGAAGAGGAAAGATTTCATATCTGAAGCAATGATGGATTCCATGACTTTGCTGATAATTGGGAGAAGGCTGATTGGTCTGTAGTTGCTGGGATCTGTTTTTGCACGTTTTTGTGCAAAGCGGTGATGTTGGCAGATTTCCAAGCAGATGGCAGATGACCATGAGCAAAAGAGAGGGTGAAGAGAACAGAGAGAGGGAGTGAAAGAGCGGCAGAACAGGATTTTAGGACCCGGGGGCTGATGCCGTCAGGTCCAGTTGCAGAATCAGACGAGGGTTTTTTTTTTTTTTTTTTTTTTTTTTTTTTTGTATACAACATCGAGGCTCGTGAAAGAGCGAACATTAATCACACAGAAAGACAAACCGACACATAAAACATATAACATCGGGAGCGGTAGACAAGATGGGGAGAGAGGGGGAAGGACACAAACACAACATTTGAGAGCAGGGACCGAGAGACATGGAGACATCGAGAGATCTGAGAGAGGGCGAGGGCTTTGGGGGGGTGGGGCATGGGAAGGGGGCAGTGGGAGAGGTATAAAACATATGGACACTGCCAGGACTTCCAGGAAAGAAGTTGGAATTTCAAACAAGGTGGATCTGGGGTGAATTAGCGGGGGTAGAAAAGATCAAGGTTTTGGATGGGGGAAGATAAGAGATGGTGGTGAACAGCTGTTTTAAAGACCTGGAGGGAGGAGTGGGATTGAAGGGAGTGAGGGAGTTTGTTCCAGAGGCGGGAGAAAAGAGGAATGAAAGAGTGAAGGTGAGCAGAGAGCCGAGATTTCGGCAGTTTAACCATCAGAGGGTTGCTGGCAGATCTTGTGCGACCTGTAGGAATATTTGGGGGACAGAGCACAGAGAGAGCAGGGGGTGCAAGGCCGGAGAGGAGTCGGTAGAAGACAGAAAGACCACCTACCTGCCTGCGGTGAGTTAACAGTTAACAGTAACAGTTAACAGAAAGACCACCTACCTGCCTGCGGTGAGTTAATTTCGGGTTAACAGAAACTTTTCCACCTTGTCATGAGGGAAGGACACAGAGTCCAGGAGCACCTGGGTACGACTGGGTACGGTGGGTACAGAGAGGGATGGGTTTTGGACACAAGGTTTAATTGGCAAACACAGAGTTGAGGCATTCAGGTTTTTAACGTGCGGAGTCAGCCGTGTGGCCGTTTGAGGTGAGGGAGGGGAGGGGGAATCCAGGAGGGGGAACAAACACCAGAAACAGATTTGACCAGATGCCACCAGGATTTGGGAGAGGGAGACAGATAAGAGAGTTCTGTCCTGAGAACGGAGAGATATTGTTTCCTGGCTCTCCTGAGGGTGGACACACACTTGTTTCGGGCTTTGTGGAAGGAAATGAGATTTCCTTCCGTTGGATTTGCTTTCCAGGAGACGAAAGCAAGTTGTTTCTGGGCAATAGCCTCACCACAAGATTCCGTGTACCATGGACGGGAGGAAGGGAATGACAACTGAAGACGAGATGGGATAAATCTGTGCATGAGAGAGAGAGAGCAATATACTTTGGAAGAATTCCCAGGATGAGTTGATGTCAGAGGCGGTAGAGATGGGAGAACAGTCCAGATGATTGATGGCTGCTTGAAGACCGTGCCAGTTGGCCTGAGTGAAATGCCAGACTCGTCGACGCTGAGGAGGCTCTCTGAGAATGGTCAGAGAGATGTCCACTTTAACAAGCACATGATCAGATGAGCCGATTGGAGCAGGAGAAGAGCAGCAGACATTTTCAGGGAAGTTAGTCATAACCAAGTCCAGAAGTGAAGATGCTCCGTTGACTGAGATCCGGGTCTGGAAATTGACAGATTGTGTCAGTCACAGTGAGTCACAGAAGTCCTTCGCTGAAGAGCCATGGCTGGTGAGAGAGGTACCCACACCCAGCCAACTGGCATGGTGACAATTGAAATCACCACATATGAGGAAGAGAGAGTTGGGATGGGTAGATAGAAGTTGGTCCATATTATCAGACAGCGAGATGTAGATGGAGTCATCACTGTTTGGTGGACGGTACAACACACATATGAACAAAAGGTGGGAGCGAAGGGGAAGCCATAGCCAAAGGTATTCCTGGGGGTGAGGTGGAGAGAGGGCAGTGCAGGGCGAGTGAGGAAGAGAGTTTTTTAAAATAAAGATAGCAACCTTTATATCACCTTTATATCAACATTATATCACCTTTATATTGATAGATAAAGGTGATATAATATAACAAATATCATGAAACATTTACATTTTGTAGTCCATTCTTGGGTGGTATTTATGGGATATCAGAGTTGAGTAATGGCAACTGAGACAATGGTGTGTTGGTTTTTGAGCTCTTCAGATGTGTAATTTCAGATGTGCAAGGTGGCGGTGATGTTAGGCAGACCATCCAGCGAGGTGAGTCAGGGCGCCGGCAGACCAACACAGATGTTCAATTCACCACTCAAATCACCCGTGTTCATGTGCTGGTAGCTCCACAAAGAAGGTGTTTGATATTAGTGTGACGGCTGCTTCTTCCACTTTATCACGGGAATGGCACCTTCTCTCAATAATGGAGAATAGCCACAAGGTACAGCCATCTCTGTTGTTTCATAATAGTTCTCTGTGTAGAAGTACAACTTCTAAAAATTAATCAAACGATGAGACCATCCCTGTGAGTGAGTTTACTTGCAGCTAATTTCAATTCTGTTCGTACCCTCTTCCTATTTCAGGAAAACACAGAAACATGAATATTGCTTTGTATAAGTAATTAGAGACATAACAATATTATATAATCTTTAGAAATATGGAATGCTAATAAAGATTAAGCTATAACACTTGGAGCAAACTGCATTTGAATCATAGAACATGTGTGCCCATTAAGCTAGAAATAATAATGTGAAAAGAGCTGTATTAATTCCAAAGTCCTGTGGAGTGAAAAATGCAATACTCTCTGTGGAGCTGGAAACTGCATACTCAGCGATTTCTTCCGAAGTAAGAATCTCCCCTCTGCGATTAAAACCAGATGTACTTCATCTACTTTGACTCTACTCCCCGCTGGGATCTGCAAATAAAATGATTGCCAGATGCTGCCAGATCAACACTTTACCCAAGAGAATGCATACCTCAGCTCAAAGCGGTAACCCCTCTGACCCACATCTTTCAGTTTGACATCTCAAAGCATACCTACCGGTTCTCATGGCTTGCATAATGTGAGACACATGTTCTGGCGCTAGGCTGACTGTGACCTTAGCGACCAATTAATTTCCCTTGCCCCCTTCTTCCCAACATCAAAGAGAAACCCAGCAAAAAAAGAACTGAACTCTCCAGGATCGAGAAGAGACTCACCCAATCTGTTGTTTTGCTGTGTATCTTGTATTGTAACTTGGTTTCAATCGAGTGAGCTCTTCCAGTGATATTAAATCTTTGCAAGTGGTCAAAATGTGTGGACATCTTGTTTATGGACACAAATATTTCTCTAACATCTGTAAAATGTTCTGACCACTTTGGAGGCCCCATCCACACTCAGGTATTTTGAGCAAACCTTGTCCAATTTCTGTCAACCCTGGAATCTTTTAGCCATTGGTGCAGCATTAAACCATCTCGGTGTGCATGACTACAACCACCAAGGACGCATCGACAACATATCTTTGTCGAAATTTGAAAATTATTCACCATTTGAGTTAAATCATATGTTGTTATTCGAAGACAATATGGAAGTGATGGTCGCTTTCACGAGGTGGCACCAATGTGAAGAAGAAGATTGACTTTTAATCACAAATATACCCACTTCAAAAATAGCAAATCAGAAAAAGACATCACATCTATTATGCAGGGTTTCAAGGGATAGATTAGCGTCGAGGTGGTCTGAGAGTCTGAGTTCCCCTTTCAGTGCTATAGAAACCTGAAATTCATGGGGGATATGGTTCTGAAAAATGCTGCGAATGTCGAATCTGCATTCTTTCAATGGTCGGGGCATTCTTTCAATGGGGAAAAAGGGGATAGATTCCCGGGGTTTGAGATTCATCAGGCAAAATTTCATGAACACGAATGCACATGGTTACAGTTTCATTTTAAATGCTTGCAGATAAAAGAACAACAGCATGTACTGTTTTCAATTTTTATTGAAGATACGGCACAGAACAGTGTGATGTAACGTTTTATGATGATGATTATTGAGAATGTATTAAACTCAAAGAACTCCTCTGAAGAGGACACAGGTGAAGGTGCTGATGAGTCCTCAATCAAAGGAAATGCAGGCGAAATGCAGGTGTTGAGGTGTAGGGGCCAGGGCGCAAAAAAAATGGGCCATTGTGAGCTATTTTGCCGAGTGCTGCAGGAATCTGTGCACCTCTTTGCATGGCAGTAGAACATCATCCAACACCCTCTTAAACTGGAGGTACCGCTCCATCATTGGGTCGGCATCTTGCAACCTGTCAGCGACTGACTTCATATCCTGCAGAACATGAGCGAAGAACTTGATGGTCAGGTTGGGCCTCGCCATCTCTTCCTGCTCTTCTCTGCCAGCCTCCTTCTCAGGAGCCTTAATTATGGCCTCCAAACTCCTCCTGTCAGCTCCTCACTATGCGAGGTGATGATCCCCTCCAATTCCTCAGGATGCATGTCGTCAAAGCCATTGCCTCCCATCTCCCATGCCAATCCAGCAATTGTCCTCCTCCGTTCCATGATGTCGGGAAAGACTCTGAAGTCTTTCACTGCCTGTGGCAATAAATTGTGCCAATAAGCAATGATGGTGGAGGCTTTGACCTCGTCCAAGGAGTCCTTGATGGTGCTGATACAGTGCACGATGTTGAAATCCTTCCAACATTTCCTGACGCCAAGTTCAGGGGGTGAGCTCAATAGCATCCAAGATGCGATGGAAAGTGTGGAATTCGGAAACGATACATCATAATCAGTTTAACCCTGCAGTCCCCTTTGGCATTGGAGCATAGGAGAAGAGATATCCAGTTCTTGGCAACCTTGAAGCCTCATGCTGTCCTCTCTCTCGCTTCGAGATGAGCTCCCTCATGGTCCGCTGAAGCCCACTCGCCTGTGAGCTTTACATTGCCGAAACCGTAGCACTGCTTAAAGTGGGTAAACCATCCCCTGCTGGCTTGGAAGGGCCTGGAGCCACTCGTACCTACATCACTCGTGTTTGCAACACAGCCCATGCCAGCCAGACGATCGTACATTTATTTGGCTTTTCACAAATCAGAGGTCTGCTTAAAAGAATGTTCCTCTGGGCATTGTCCTCTATCCACACAATTATTGCCTTCTCCATTTCTTTGATGTGAACATCCTTGGTCATGACTTTTGCTGCCTTTGGGGGCCTCCTGCACAACTCATAGGCTTCGGACCCATGAGCGAACGATGTGCACAAAAGTTCACGAGTGTTCGTAATCGCAGCATGTCAAAGGCAGCAGAATGAAAAGAAAAAAATGAAACACAGGACAAGCTGCACATTAGTAGTCGTGCAGGGGTTGTGGGTAGATTGGGGATGGGTGGGTCTTGTGACCATTGTTTATGGGCGTTGGTGGCAGGGCATGGTTAATGTGCAGTGCAGCTGCTTCAAGCACAACACATTTGTGGTTTATTGAAGATGCTTTTTAAACTGTTATGTGCATCGCTGGTGGGAGATGTTTTTGTGGTCACAAAAAACTGAATACGCGAAGCAGAGGACCGCAAATGTGTAAGCAGGTCAGTTTGCAAACCATAAATACGCAGATTCCGTGAATGTCGAACCCACAAATATCGGGGTTTTTACTGCACTCAGAAAGGGTTTTCCTTATAATTCATGTTGTCCTGAGGGGGCGTTCTTATATTTTGAAGTATTTGTGGGATGCTTAGTTTTCTGTTCCTGTGTTCTTGTACTCTGATAAATTGTGATGTTGTATGTGCCTTTTTATTTATGTCATATAAATGTGGATTTGACACATTTGTCGAGACCAAATTGATTTTGAATGTCCCCAGGGTACTGCTTTTCTAGTTTTAGTTGATTTCTTCCGGTTCCAGTCTCGAAGCTCTGGCCGTGCGATTTTCGTCTGTGCAAACGTCCTCAAAGACAAGCAAGTCTTCCTGGTCGTTTTTGCTGTGCTTTTGCTGTTTATTTTGTCCTCTCCGTGTTTGTTGTGTGCTCCGAGTTTGGCTTTGTTTTAAAATTTGTGCCAATTTGCGAGTATTCGTCGTACTTTTTGAACCAGATTATTTGAGGCATAACTTTTCCTAGTTAGACTCCACAATCGCTTTTTATTGTCTTTTCTGTCTACCACCTTCAGCCCTTTTGTTTTCTCCTCAATCCCCTTCTCCAATTCCTCTCAATTGTACCCCCTGTTTTGTGCCGTTAAAAAAAAAATTCAATAAAAAACTAAATTCCTGACCTTCAAACCTTACACCTTCCAGACCACCCCACTTCCTGCTCTCTTCAATCTTTGCAATTTTTAACTTTGCATTTAACTTTAACTTTGCAAAACCTACGAGAATTCACTCTTCTTCCTCTTCAAAAGTATGCTTTCAAATAAATCCTTCGATCATTCTAACCCTTACAGCTTTTCCTTTCGACATTCTCCACACACGCCTTTATTCCACCCCTCCTCCAGCGTGTTCAAACGTATCTCATATTTCATTATGGATATTCATATTTCATTAATTGTTCCTTTTGTACATTTTCTGTTCCCTCCTTCCTTCCACTTGCCTGTATCATACCAACCCTTTCTTTTACCAGCATCCCATTCCATATCCCCTTCCTCCACTCCCTCACATTCCATCATTACCTTCCCCCTACCCCTCCTCAACAAAACTCTCCCCTCACTGCTCCACTTCAAATCTCCCCCTCACCCTTGTGGATGTGACAAAATGCTGGCTTGGAAGGGCCTGGAGCCACTCCCCCTTCATATTATCTCCCCCTTTCAAATCTCCCTCTCAAATCTCAAATCTCCCCCTTTATATTATAGTAGAGGTATTGAAGTGTAATATGTGTGCAAAATTTCAAGATGATTGGATGTGCGGTCTGGAAGCTGGAAGTTATTATTGCGTGAAGCAGAAGAGTCTTCCAGAGTAGTAATGGAATTAATTATCACACTGCACAGGATGAGCAGTCAAAGTACGGAGCGACCTCACTGGGTCATTTTGACCTCAAATGAAATTCTGATTTCAGATTTGTCAATCGCTGAGGTGTATTAACACATGACCAAAACAGATTTGGCGAAATCCCAACGGTTTTTGATGAAAATATAACATTTGTGTCTGCATTTCAGTAAAGTAAAGTGTGTGCCGTCAGCATTTTAAAAATTGAAACGTGGCTCATTGTAAAGAACTCCATATGGGGAATAGGTGTTGTTAACGATGATGTCATTGGTGCCATAATTAGGCCATCATAATTCGACAGGGACAACGCTTAGTCTGATCAGTTTGAAATTTATTGAGCATGATCTATGCAACAATTATTTCGAGAATATAAATTTATGATGTCACCGCTCACGTGGTCTGGCAGCTATATTGGATAAAAACAAAAGAAACGTTCAAAAATAGAAGAGTTGGCTCACACCAAGGTGACTGCGCAGGGTAAGTATTCCATGAACACCATCTCGTGCCCTTCATGCAACCAATCCCACTTAGCTCCTCCCTGTCCCCCTCAGCCCCCATCCCCATTTCTCTCTTCTTCACAAGTATAAAAAAGGATGCTCTGGACTGCAGAGTAGTATTTTCACTTTAGGATTTTGACTTAAGATTTTGTTGTGTATCTTGCAGTGTGCCCTTCTTGATTTGCAGTGTGTTCTTCTTGGTTTGGAAAGGGTTTATTGTTTCTTACTGTGTATCTTCTTGTAAACAAAAGTGAGATCCTCTTCGGGAATTAAAATTTGTCAATCCTTCTTCTGACAAAAGGTTTGGACATTGAATTCTTGATTCATCAATTACTTCAGGTCTAAAAGCTACAACCGCGTCCACCACCCTTGGTTGCTACATTTCGCTCGTATGATTTACCAGCTAATTGTTTGTTATTCTGATGCTCGCCTTTGGGCACCTGCGGTTTGCATAAGATATCCGTTCTATGCTCGTTCTATACTTGCTCGAAATAATAATATGAAAACAAATTTGACGAAATTCATGATTGCAAAAGTTGTAGCGGTGACAGATTTTTCCCAGCTCGTATCTGGAGAACCACATCATCTTTTCAATGATGTTTTGTGGATTTGGACTTGATATGGGGACTCAATTTGGACTAATTCCTTTTTGGATTTGTTGGACTGCCGAAAACCTTCCTGGGTATGGGTGTGTCGAGTTGTCCCCGCCCACTTCACACCTGCTTCTTGTGAACCTTGGCCCAGTTCACACACGTTTGAGCTCCCGCTTTTCTTGAGGGGCACAAGAAGGCAGACAGAAAGACTAATCCACGATTTGATTTGAATTTGAGTTTTCTGCATAAAGCATGGGAATGTGGAGTCCACCACTATGCTCAACCCCAACTACTTCCGACTCACTCCCAATGCTTCCCGCATCTTCCATTCTTTCTTCCTCCATATAGCTCATCTCCTCCTCCATCGAGAGAAGATCGCTACTATGCGCGGATTTTATTTTCAGAATAAAATTTAAATTTTAACTGACGCGCTGTTCGCGTCCCACGCACCAATCGACTATTCAAATTTATCGCCTCCGACTAAAAAAAATTTGTTTCCAGGATGTCCACTCTTGACACCAATTTTTTTTTTAGGGTTCTATCTCACTCCTTGACAACAGTTGTCACACGGACCCTTCGGTTAAGACCAGGGACCCCGGATGGACCAGAACAGATTTACTGGAGGCGACGACCAAACACGGATTGTGCTATCAAATGCGGGAAGAGAAGAAGCGAAGAGGAAGAAGCGGGAGCGCGTAACTGTGGAAGGGTAACGAACTCAAACGGCACAAGATTTGCAGGGAACGGAAAATAATACAAGGGTTTATTTGCAATAAGGATCGGAACAGGGATACGCGACGATAAATCGAATTCCTAAATTGGATTCCCACACACCAGACTCAACAACAGGACACAGAGATGAATGAACAAAAGAAACGCCGTGTAATGGTGATGTGGTGTGCGGTCGTATCTGTCCGTCGGTTGCAGTGCAGCACGGCTCCAAACTCCGGCATGGAGGAACCCTCCATCCACCTCGCACGCTTCGCTAGGACCGAGCCAACGCCCTCGCCATTTGCACACAAGGTCCCGTTCACCACTCTAAGCTCCAGAAGCACCGAGCACCGCTCCAAGCACCACGAGCGAACTGTCAGCTGATGAAGAGAAGCGCAGGGACCAACATATCTCGTACAGTGCCAATAGATTCGCGAAGAAAAACGGCAAAAGGGGAGAGAGGGCCAAAGGAGTGCAATTGCGACTGCATGCTATGAAAACCCAAGAGAGCTGCTGCTCCGAGCCAAGCACGTGAATGTCGTGCAGCACCCCCTTTTATGACCTGGCCTGTGACGCCGGTCTCGGCGTGCCCTCCGATTGGTCGAGTGCTTCCCGCACCGGAACTGCTCGACCCCCTCCCTGCTCAGCCAACCGTCCTCCCATGCGTGGCCCCCGGCCTTGCCACGAGGCCGTTCCAGGCCAGCTGGAGGTGTAGCCGGCTGCGGCCCATGCGGCGGTGCCCCAAACTCGCCCCCTGCCCGTTTTCTTCTGAAGTCCGAGCGCCAAACTGTGTACGTTCTTCTATCTGTGTGTGGTAAAACCTTTGATCCACTGACATAATCCAACACATTGTATCCACATTAGGCCTTGATCATGACGTAATCGGCTGTGTGCTGGAGTATAAAAGCGAGACTGACTGGAGCATCCAGTGAGAGAGCATCCCAGCAAATTCCTTCATTGGCTCAATCGTGATTGGCAAAATGTAACTTAATGTGTGAGGTGTTTTCTCCTGCTTGTAGAAATTAACATTGAAATCTGTAACATCTCTTTGCAAGTATTAATAAAATCTGTTATGCTTGGAACTTGATTGGTGAAGACTAATTTATTTTAATGATTGAACTCTGGAATACTTTGAACCTGACAGAAGTGAGGGAAAATTCCCCCACAATGATCTTCAATTGTGGCCAGTTCATATTTACCCCACCATACTGGAATACCGGTACTGCAAGTTGGTCTATAGCTTTGATATTGTTCATCGGAAAGAGGGATTACTGCACAATTAGTGTTATTCTGCGAAATAACATTTTGCTGATTATTATACGCTTTTTTTTTTTTTGTTGCACCTGGGGACCTTCTGGGCTAACTCCCGCTCTAGTAGGGAAAATGGCCTTCAAAATGCATGTTGTGTTGTTGTTGTTGGGGACCTTCTTATATTCCAAGGTATTTTTGGGATGCTTCATTTTCTAGTTCCTGTATTGTTGTCCATCCATCGATTGAGAAATTGTGTGTTCTTTCTGTTTTACCATCTAGAAATGTGCATTTGACACATTTGTCAAGACCAAATTACATTTGAATGTCCTCTGAGTGGCGCTTTACTTGTTTGAGTTGATCTGCCAATTTATCATTTGGTGAAAACAGTTTTAGATCAACCATGTGCAGAAGATGTGTCACCTCTACAGGTTCTTTGGTCATTTATCTTTTGGATGTTAGATCGTATTTGTGTCCTTGCTCATTGATGACGATATTCAGTGGGTCCAGAGCTAGGCAAAGCAGGAGGAGGAAAGGCTGCAAGATATCGTGTAAGATTTGTCGTCTGTGTATTCTGTGATGTTGAGAAAAATATGACGAAGAAGCAAATAGCTCGCTGTGCACAAACACATTTAAAGCTTCTCTCCTGCATGTATTATTTTATGTCTCCTTAACTCTGATGATTGAGTAAAGGCTTGAGGACACAAAGAACACCTGTGTGGCTTCTCTCCTGTGTGTATTCTTTGATGATTCCTTAAATATGATGATTGAGTAAAGGCTTTAGGACACACTGAACATTTGTGAGGCTTCTCTCCTGTGTGTATTCTTTGATGATTCCTTAAAGCTGATGATTGAGTAAAGGCTTTAGGACACACAGAACACTTGTATGGCTTCTCTCCCGTGTGCAGTCTTTGATGAATGTGTAAATTTGATGATTGAGAAAAGGCTTTAGGACACACTGAACATTTGTGAGGCTTCTCACCTGTGTGTGTTCTTTGATGATCCCTTAAATTTGATGATCGAGTGAAGGCCTTATCACACAAAGAACATTTGTGTGGGTTCTCTCTTGCATGTATCATTTGATGATCCCTCAAATGTGATGAACGAATAAAGGCTTTTGGACACAAAGAACACTTGTGAGGCTTCTCTCCCGTGTGCCATCTTTGATGAATGTGTAAATCTGATGATTGAATAAAGGCTTTAGGACACAGTGAACACTTATGTGGCTCCTCACCTGTGTGTGTTCTTTGATGAATGTGTAAATTTGATGATCGAGTAAAGGCTTCAGGACACAAAGAACACTTGTGAGGCTTCTCTCCCGTGTGCCATCTTTGATGAATGTGGAAACCTGATGATTGAATAAAGCCCTTAGGGCACAGAGAACACTTGTGTAGTATCTCTCCCATGTGCAGTCTTTGATGATTCCTCAAATCTGATGATCGAGTAAAGGCTTTAGGACACAGTGAACAGTTGTGAGGCTTCTCAACTGTGTGTGTTCTTTGATGAATGTTTAAATTTGATGATTGAGTGAAGGCTTCAGGACACAAAGAACACTTGTGAGGCTTCTCACCTGTGTGTGTTCTTTGATGAATGTGTAAATTTGATGATTGAGTGAAGGCTTTAGGACACAAAGTACACTTGTGAGGCTTCTCACCTGTGTGTGTTCTTTGATGAATGTGTAAATTTGATGATTGACTAAAGGCCTTCGGACACAAAGAACACTTGTGAGGCTTCTCTCCTGTGTGTATTCTTTGATGAATGCGTAAAGTTGCTGACTGACGAAAGGCTTTAGGACACAAAGAACACTTGTGTGGCTTCTCTCCAGTGTGCTGTCTTTGATGAATGTGTAAATCTGATGACCAAGTAAAGGCTTTCGGACAGAAAGAACACTTGTGTGGTTTCCCACTTCCTTGTATATTATTGAGAATCTCTGTGCAACATTTACGAGACATGCTGCGAAATGTACCAGCATCTTGAGTAACTGTCTGTGTCATGTTATGATTGAAAACTTGTGCGTTGACCAACTGGGAACAGTTGGAACAAGAATCCAGTTTCATTTGGTTCTCTGTGAAGACAAGTCACAAAACGCAATCATTCACACAAATTTGTCCATAATTGATAAGTATTTTTCAAGAGCAGATATTATTCAAGTAAATTTGAATGTCATCCTTTTTTAAACATTTATTTTGGAGGGAGAGGGTCGAGTTAAGATTCAAAAAAGGAGGAGTTTTAGAACTGGCCAAATTAATCAAAAAGTTAATGAGGACACACAAACTACCTTCATAAAGGTTGTTCCGTCATTCTGGACAGCTTATAACAATCAGAGGTTTTTCGCTTTCGCTTTCACTCTCATTCTCATTCCACGAGCTCCAGCTCGTTCCGCTCCCCATCGCTCGCTCACCTGCTCGATGTCTTATCTCTGAACCCCCCTTTTTATACTACTCGTGGGGGAAAGGGGGTGGAGGAGGGGAAGGGAAAGGAGAGGGGTCGATTATTACAATGGTCTTTCACATTATTCACACCTATCATATTTTCATTATACTCGAACAGCAAATGAACGAATATTTGTTGATATTCTATTTTAGGGAATAGCTTAATTTTCTCATGGCTTTCGTTGCCGTCAATTATATTTACAAAACATGTGTTGAAACTTGGCTCTTGGTTTAAATATCGTTCCTGAGCAGAGATGATATCATAAACATCTTTCGATGTTCTGCTCTGAGAGCTTCCTCAGCCACATATCATTTCAAGATTGTCGTAAATTATTTTTCCATCGATCTCTTGACATCCATTAAATATTTTAAACTCCTCAATCTGTGTGGTTTATTCAGGCTTGTTTTGGTTATCTGTTCAATAAGATTTTTTTGATAATTACCACATTTGTTATGTTTTCAATTTCAATACCAAGACTGTGATTTTCTCCACTCTTTGGTTTGGTTATTGCTTGTTTGTTTGGTTGTGCTTGGTGGTTTGAATACCATGGGTTAAATTCATTTGGTTTGTGAAATCCCTTCAGTCTGGAAAAATAAAATGCTGCACACACCCTGCCAGTATAGTATTGTTCTCAGTTTTTTTTTTTTGTTTGTTTTTTTTACCAAAAAACCGCACACAGATTTCCCACAAACGAAGTCAGCGACAGAGCAGGCAGAGAGCGTGCCATTTCTCAAAAAAAGCATTTGCAGTCACGTGAAAAATTAAATACACCCCATGTAAAGTTTTGACTTTTTCAACATATTTCAACATACAGCTATTTGATCTTCATTTCAACAATATTGATAGATAAAGGTGATATACAAGAAACAAGATGCATTTTAAGGCCATTTTCCCTGCTAGAGCAGGGGTTAGCCTGAAATAACATAACATAACAAATAATATTGATATAATATAACGATAATATTGATATAATATAAAAATATCATGAAACATTTACATTTTGTAGTCCATTGTATAATATAAATAAACATAAATGCAAATTTCGCATGTGGAAAAAGTAAGTACACCCCAACATTTATCACTACTTCAAACACGTAAAATTTGAATCAGCTGCACCAGCTCAGGTGCAAATGATTAGAACATCATTAGAGAGGATCTTGGTGGAACCTGTCTCATTTAAACCTCAGACATTTAGTTTGGTTTGCTCTTTGTTGTTGAAGTGTGTGGCGTCACCATGCCGAGATCAAAAGAGCTCTCTGAGGCCTTCAGAAAGAAGGTTATAGATGCCTACGAGTCTGGGAATGGATTTAAAAAGATCTCCAAACAATTTGAAATCAATCATTCGACTGTCCGGAAGATCATCTACAAGTGGAGAAGATTCCAAACAACTGCCAACTTGTTCAGGCCAGGCCGCCCCAGCAAGTTCAGCCCGAGAGCAGACCGCAAGATGCTGAAAGAAGTCTCAAAGAACCCCAGAATGTCATCACAGGACCTACAGGTAGCTCTTGCCACTGTTGATGTCAAAGTGCACGAGTTTACCATTAGAAAGAGGCTGCACAAATTTGACCTACATGGGAGGTGTGCCAGAACGAAACCTTTGCTGTCCAGAAAGAACATCAGGGCAAGACTAAAGTTTGCCAATGAACACCTCGGTAAAGACCAGCACTTCTGGAACAATGTGCTCTGGACAGATGAGTCAAAGGTAGAGCTATTTGGCCACAGTACCAGAAGACATGTTTGGCCAAAACCAAAGACAGCATTTGACCACAAGAACCTGATACCAACTGTAAAGCATGGTGGTGGAAATAGTATGGTTTGGGGCAGCTTTGCTGCATCAGGGCCTGGGCAGCTCACCATCATTGAATCCACCATGAAATCTTCATTGTACCAGACGGTGCTTCAGGATAATGTGAGGCCATCTGTCGGAAAGTTGAAGCTCAACTGAAGGTGGACCTTGCAACATGACAATGACCCAAGACATACCAGTAAATCCACCAAGGAATGGCTGAAAAGAAAGAAATGGAGGGTTCTGGAATGGCCAAGTCAAAGCCTGGATCTAAATCCCATCGAGATGTTGTGGGGGGGGTTTGAAACGAGCTGTGCGTGCAAGAAACCCCTCAAACATCGCACAGCTGAAAGAATTCTGCATGGAGGAGTTCGGCAAAAATTTCTCCCAGTCCATGTCAGAGACTGGTAGACAGTTATAGGAAACGCCCACTTGAGGTTGTTTCTGCCAAAGGGGGCCAATACCACCTTTTGGAGCCATGGGTGTACTTACTTTTTCCACATGCGAAATTTGCATTTATGCTTATTTAAATTAAACAATGGACTACAAAATGTAAATGTTTCATGATATTTGTTATTTTATATCACCTTTATCTATCAATATTGTTGAAATGAAGATCAAATAGCTGTATGTTGAAATATGTTGAAAAAGTCAAAACTTTACATGGGGTGTACTTACTTTTTCATGTGACTGTAAATTCCTATTTAAACCCAGAGCCAGAGCCCAGAGCAAATAAGCATATTAAACCCAGAACCCAGAGCAGTTAAGCACATTTTGAGCATCGACAAACTCGCAATGATCCTGATTAAGGATTAACCTCTCTGATGAAGAAGATAATGATTTTATCTCTCAACAACAATATTGGTAAGTTTAATGTTCCTAATATGAGTCTCATACATCATTAATTGTGAAATGATAAACCTTGTACAGCAATACCCCGGTCTACGTCATTAATTGGTTTCATAAGCCGTGACGTAACTCGGTTTTTGACGTGAACCGGGCGTAATGCCTTAAAAATGCCTTAAAATGAAGACAAACACCATAACCATGCAGCATTGATGTTAAGCACTGCCTGATAGATGTTATAGTTTTTCCAAAACTGCCGGATGTTGATGCCTACCTCCTCAGACATTGCATCGACAGCCTGACGAAGAGTGCGGCGGAGATAGTAGCGCTTAAAAAGCGCTATCACACCCTGGTCCATAGGCTGGATGAGCGATGTGGTGTTGGGTGGCAAGTCCACCACCTTTGCATTGGGGTCGAAATCACCGAGGTTATTGGGATGGCCAGGTGCATTGTCCAAAATCAGCAGCAATTTAAATTGAATTTTCTTCTCTCGACAATAGCTCTTGACAGTCGGGATGAAATGATTGATGAACCATTCTTCAAAAATTATGACGGTTCCCCATGCCTTCATATTATTCATCCAAATGACGGGAAGAGACGCCTTCGGGATGTTCTTAAGTGCCCGGGGGTTCGCCGCATGATACACCAAAAGCGGCTTCACCTTGAAGTCACCGGTGCAATTACCCTCAAGCATTAGCGTTAGCCGCTCCTTTGCGACTTTGTAGCCTGGCATGGTCTTCTTCTCCTTCGTGATAAAGGATCTGTCGGGCATCCTCTTCCAAAAAAGGCCCGTTTCGTCGACGTTGAAGATCTGCTCGGGCAAGAATCCCTCGTCCTCAATGATCTTCAATGTGGCAGGAAATTCCTCAGCGGCTACGGTGTCGGCAGCTGCGGCTTCGCCCTGAATCTTGACGTTGTGCAAGCTGAAGCGCCGTTTAAAGCGTGCAAATCATCCAGAGCGTGCAACGAAGGTTGTGTCCTTATCCTCCGGGTACTTTTTCAGAAGATCCTGAAACAAAGACTTCGCCTTCTCCTGTATCAGCAGCTGGCTCGTTGGTATGCGTTCGTATTGGTATGTGTTGGTATTATGATGTTTGAGTGACGTAAAGTTGCACATAATGACGTTCGCTGAACTGAAATTTACCCTAGAAGAGTGGCGTAAAGTCGGATTTGACGTAGGTCGAAATGGCGTAAAACGGGGTATTGCTGTATATCAACAACTATTTGTATTTCTTTTTATTTACAGCATATCAAACTCACTTGAACAAGAGGTGAACTGCAAAGCCAACCAACCTCAAAAGCAATGCAGACATTTGAATGAGCTTCGAAAGGAATTCCATTCAATGTGTCAAAACCTACACAAGGATTTGAATGAGTGTGTTAATGAATGACCACCGAAATGGAAGCCTCAGGTTATCATACTAAAATATGCAAATTGGTGTCTGTCTGTCTGTCTGATGATTTTTTGACCCCGATACATTTTGTCGTTACTTGTCCATTCTCAACCAAATTTGACAGGATGACTAAGGGTTACATAATGAAGGTTCCAGAGCATTCATTTGTCCCCCTCCCTGAGGGGGTTTTCTCCACCATTTCCGTCAATGGGGTTGCGTGTTGAGGTGTATGTCGATGTTAAGTTAGCTTTATCATGGCGTTTTTCCAAACCCGCTTCTGATAACAAAACTAACGATTAGAGCATAGCATTAATGTTATTATAAAACAATATTAATACCAATAATATCCCACCTCCCCAGGAGGTTTTTCCTCCTCGAACAAACATCGAATCAACATTTATAAATAGCTTATCATGGCGTTTTCATGGGAGCAACGGCCTCTACCAGAAGTAAAAAAATATTATAAACCACAAGCACGTATGATTAGCTTTTTAAACAGTTGCTAATGCTGTTTATAACACCAAATGAAGAAATTTGGAGGAATCCCGACATCTGTGAGGTAAGTTTTACTTGCAGAACTGAGCGAAGATCTACAGTACTCTATATACCCCACAAGGGTTGGGTTAATAACATGACCCTTTCTGCCGCTACGGTGGCGTTTTTCGTTGTGAATTTTTGATTTGCGAAATTGCGAAACACGAAACTGAAATGGAGGAAGCCTGGGGTGTGGTCATTTGCCAAGCAGCTCGCTTGCGCTTGCCAAGCCAGCCGTTCCTTTATGGTTTTGAATGGAGTGCTTGGTCGAATGCTTAAACCACTTGGCGATCTCTCCACAAGAAACTTGGGAAATGAACACACTCCCAATGTTCTTGAGACCCCATCATCGATCGTCTGTAATCTATTTTCCCCAAAGAGGAATGACCCTTCCTGCCACGAGCGGGTGTACTGGTAAGTACAAATAAGGATTAACTAGAGAGGTTCCAGGGAACCTGAACTCAACTGGTCTATATCAATATGGTTAGAATATGCATAATAGAACCACAAACTATATCTCTGTATATAAAGGAGGAGTGTCTGTCTGTCTCTCTGGATGTCCGCTTATAACTCAAGAACTACACATCGGAGAAAAGTTTTAGACACAGATTCGGAATCAGCATAAAATTCCGGTGGTTATAGGCTACTTTTTATTTTAATATCGATGGTTTTAAAAACCGGGCCAGCTGCAATTCCATGGTGTAGTTTGTGGCGGCACTATTGCCCCTTTCCGATCCCATGACGCATTGCGGTTCCGATTCGCGATAAGGTCTGTGCGCTACTCACCGACACTTTTCCACCTTTTCCATACCTTTTAATCAGATTTACCTTATCGTCCATCGTAACCACATTACGCTTGGAAACACTAGCATTATCCATCTTCGGATCCATGGCTAACACAGACACAGTAAAGGAATACTGTACGTCGCCTGTTTTGAATGCGAATCAGCGGTTGTACAGTATACTGTACGTACATATTTATATATTTTTAATGTGCTTTTTATTGTATTTTAAATTGTTTTTTAGCTTATTTTATTGTTAATTTATGTACTATTTTATTTATTTTAAATATGTTTTTAAGGAAAACAAATGTTTTCACGTCCGTAGGAGTGACGTAAAGTCACACATAATGACGTTCGCTGCCCGGTCATGAAAGAAATTATGATTCTCTTGACAAAGTGACATGAAGATCAGGCAGTAAACCTCCCAACTGAGTTTCTCAACAGTCGTCAGCCTCAATTCTAAAATCCTTAATTTTCATCCTATTGACTTGAACTTTGAATAGGATTTACATATCGGCTTACTGAATTAAACCACCAACTATTTTTGAGATCGGCGTCGGCCAAAAGGTCAACGTAGGCCAAAGGTAAACCACTTTTTTTTAGTTTCTAAAATTCTCAATTTTCATCCGATTCACTTGAAATTTGAATGGGATTTACATATCAGCAAACTTAATTCAACCAACAACTATTTTTAAGATCACCAGAGGCCAAAAGAGCAACATAGGCCAAAAGTCAACAACAATTTCAAATTTCTAAAATCCTTAATTTTCATCCTATTGACTTGAAATGTGAAGAGGATTTGCACATCAGGTCACTGAAATTGAACCACCAATTATTTTTGAGGTCAGCATAGGCCAAAAAGTAAACATAGGCCAAAGGTCAACAACTTAAGGTGAAGTTTTTAAAATCCTACATTTTCAACCAATTGACTTGAAATTTGGATAGGATTTGCATATCGGGTCACCGAATTCAACCACCAATTATTTTTGAGGTCTAAAGGTGAAAATATCAATATGGGCCAAATTTCTAAAATCGTCAATTTTCATCTAATTGACTTGAAATTTGAAGAGGATTTGCATATCAGATCACTGAATTAAACCACCAATTATTTTTGAGGTTAACATAGGCCAAAAGGTCAACAACTTATTTCAGGAATATTTCAAGACATATTTCTGGCGCAGGGGCAATCAATGAAGGTTGTAGGCCTGAACTTCACAGAACAAGTGTTTGCCCATGGCCAGCTGTACGTGGGCTGCTCGAGGGTTGGAAAACCAAGCAATCTTTATGTCTTGGCACCAAGTAAGAAAACCAGAAATGTTGTATACCCAGAGGTTTTGAGAAATTGAAAATTGAAAAAACGTCATGTAGGAAATGTACTGTGATATTGCTCTAAAATATACATGTTCTTGGCACCAAGTAAGAAAACCAGAAATGTATACCCAGAGGTTTTGAGAAATTGAAAATTGAAAAAACGTCATGTAGGAAATGTACTGTGATATTGCTCTAAAATATACATGTTCTTTTCATCATATATTTGTATTATTCTTATAGCCCAGCAGATATGTGAAAAAATTGTGCTTTTGGTGATACAAGCATGAAATTTTGAACACTGATAGAGCATACTACTAGGAAGATTTTTGGATATAGGGGCATTCAAATCTTTTCCTAGGGACAAAATGGCGGCCATTTTAAAAATGGCCGTTTACGGATAATAAGATACACAGTACCGATGTCTCTAAAACTAGATTTACTTATTGCTCAAGCACACCTATGATGTTTTTTTCACGTAAACAGGTTGTAAGATTATAATTAAATGTCAACAAACTCACATAACATTTATTTGGTCCTTATTCTTTACAAAAATAATTACTTTTTGAGCTATTTTGAGCAAACTCCAGAAACACAATGGAAATGAAGTGAAAATGCCACATTAACGCTGTGGAAGTGACTTTCACTATAAAACAGTCTACAAAACAGTCTTCCACATGTTTGTGTATATGTAACAGGTGTGTTATTCCTCCTGTATACTATCGTGTGCACTCCCCTGCACAGTGACACAGAGCTGAGCACTGGAGTGCGGCCTTAACACACTTGCACTGTTTCCTGCAACCCTTCTTGCATCCACATCTAATCAATTGTCGGCATGCCTCAGTTGCCTCTGTGAGGGTTGTCCAATATATCCCCCAGCCGTTATTACTCTGTTTCCAACCCCATTCACTTGGCGATGGGAGCTCAGGTGCGCAAATCATCATCTGGCCCCAACAAAAGCCGGCTTGGTAGGCAGCTCTCTTGATGTGTTGTCTGAGGGCTTCTTGCGTTGGTGGGATAGCCTCTATTGATCTACCAGTCTGGGTGACGAGATGCTTGCGGGCATCGTTAACATGTTCCTGGCTGCTTGTTCGATCGTAGAGCAGAACAACAAAACGCTCCAGTGGATCCATGTTGTCATTTGCAGTTGAAATGGTTGGTGTGGCAGCCAGTGCGCAGAAAGCTGAGGTGACCTCATCATAGGCTTTCCATGTTTCCCATGCTGTTTTCTTCCCCCTTCCGCCGAAGCAGGACACGGTGTCACACCCAGTGAAGGCGTGGAAGAATGGCAACCCTCGGCACTTGTTTGGTCCCAGTGCCACAGCCATCTCGTGAGCTGCCAAGTGCCTGAAATTCTTCCCTGTGCCAAAAGCAACCCAGAGTTCATCGATGTCAAGATATCCAGTTGCTGCCACTGCAAGGATCAAAACATCTGTGTCCACTGTGCGGATTGACACCTTGGTATAGCCCTGTCTGACTGCATCTTGGACATGGAGTAGTATCCTTGTATCTGCCTCCTCGTGACTACACGGGGAAAGACCAGTAACATCTCGTGGCTGTGTACAAAAAACTTCTTTGTGGTTTGTGGTGACGATTTGCTTGTCAGTCTCAATGTTTGCTATCCTCGTTGCTAGAAAGTCAAACAACTCCACCTTGTTCTCGTCTATGCGAAGGAAGGCCTGCCAGTTTCGAGGGATGGAACTAGATGGCTCAACTCGTCTCCTGGTGCCTTTACCCCTCGTCTTCCTGGTGTCGGCTTTCAAACTGTCTGGGAAATATTCATCCCAGATAATATCAACCCTGCTCTTATTTTGTATCTGAGATGTGATGTATGGCAAGAATACTAGTGATGCATACTCAGAGAAGGTCTTCGCATTACGAGGTGCCAGCATGTTCACGATGGCTGCTCCATCCAGGATCATGACTTCAACAGGGGGGCTTACATCATCATTTTCCCGTGAGGTGATCAGATCTTCTAAGCACCCAACCAGATCAGACTTGGTTCCAAGCCGGATTTTGCCCATTTGTGACAATGCAGGGGGACAAGCTTGGTTTTCATGTGCAAAGAATTCATCAAGATCTCCATTCCGTGTCTGGGATGCAATAAACAGCCTGGAGAACAGAACGCAGTCATTCGTCAGAGATACCACCTTCAACTCTGTTCTTGACTTCTCTCTGACTGGGGGTCGGCTGAAGAGAGGGAGATTGTTTCTTTTTATTGGGTCAGTGATAGGCTTTGTCTGATGTACAAGCCTCTCGTTCACATATGTGTCATACTGTTCTTTTCCCAGCTTCTCGATCTGGTAAAGGGTGTTGATGACTGCTGGGTCTGCCAGGTCTCTGCTGTCTAGCACCAAGAGATCTTTGCTGTCGTCACAGAATGGGTTCCCCATCTCTCCTATGACACGGGTGAGTGCTCTCACATCTCGAGCAAAGGCTACCTGCGTGTGCTTTGTCTGTTCATGGTGTTTTAGTTCAGTTTTCCTAATTCTTTTTTCTGTTGTGGCCTCGAACTTATAGATCAGTTTGGCCATCTCTGGACCAGACACCATCCATCGGCGCAAAGCTGCAGCATTCTCCGTAAGACCTACAGCCCCTCCATCACCTTTCACCAATGCATTATTTTGCTTGTGTGCCTGGTCTAAGGCTATGGCAGAGAATGCACGTGTAGTCTTCTTCATGGTGAAGTTTCCTGCCAGAAACTGTGCGTATACAGTTGGATGCTTTGTTGCAAGTGTCACCATGTCGCGCAAGTGAACTGGGATCCACCTGGCATAGTTTGTATGTCCCAAGGCGAAGAACCATGGTACAAGCTTGGTCAGAGCATCAGTGTACAGTTGGAAGTTTCCTTCACGGACGGATCTCACATAGATCAGGACTGCCAGTTCTAGCTGCATAATTAGGAACCAGAACTGAAACTGTGGACTTGCATTGGCTTGTTCACCGCACCAGTCATCTAGTGGTATCGTATCCTGTCCCTCATCTAGTCCACTGGTGTACTGGCTGTAGGCTTCCTTCAGGAGAAGATAGAGAGTACTGGCTGTGACTTGGTGTGCTCGTCGTGTGCGTGTCACATGGGTCACTTTCAGGAAGGAATCAGCAGTACCACTTGTAGCAACCCCTGCAAGCATCAGAACGCCTGTCCACCCACTGCTATCCAGAAGGTCACCGAGGGTTTTCCATGCTGCCATCTCAATATGGAGTCCACCAAAGACCATGACGAAGTGATCTTCTCCGTGTGTTTCTGGCCATCTCCATTGGATCTGTTTGGCAAGTGTGTACAGTGGCTGATCAAGTGTGATTACAGGGATCTGACCTGGATTCAGAATATCGATTGCTTTCTTGATGACATCCATGGAGTGACGAATCATTGCCACAGATTTTGCCTGGTCATAGAAGAGAGGCAGCAATGAAGTTAAGGCCACACTACACTCTGGTTCTTCTGGAATAGACTGCTTGCTGGCATGGTATCCAGCCCATGATACTGTCTCGTCTCCCTTAAGTGGTGTGTCAGATAGCACTGTCTTCTCCATCTGCTCCAGCCACCTGTCAAAATGCAAGATAATGAACACAATTAAGAACAAACAAGTCCACACAAGTTAACAAGTCTTGGTTATTTAGGTACACATATAACTGTCCACAGTTCAAACACAATAATCAGTTACCTGTACTCAATCTGCATTGCTTCAGGGATGAGTTGGCAGTTGCTTTTGTTGGGACCCGCTAGCTTGGGTACAGGTGGGTCACATTTACCCAGAACAACAGGAGGTACGATGGTGTATGACTGTGGCAGGTGTGCATCTGTTGTTGATGTGTCATCTGGGTTTACCCGTTGAACTCCACGGCTATCGCTATTTGGGTGCTGGAAAAGTGAAATGCCAGTGCCATGGAAGGAGTCGTGGGCACTTGTTGAACTGGGGTTATGATCAATGTTATCCACTGCCCCAGTTGTGAAGAGGTCACTTTTTAGCTCAGGGGGGCAAACTGTACCCTCATTTTGGAAGAAACGGCAGATTCTGTTCCCCAAGTCCGTGGAGATGCTAAGCACCCTGTCATAGGAGATCGAGAGACCCAGGTTGAACATAGTATCAACCAGGTCTCTTTTTCGAGTCTTTGTGTGGATAAGGGTGCCCAGGTACACAGGCAGGGGAGTCTCCCGATTGTGACTGTGCCTCGTGGACGTGGTAGTACTGCTACTCTCTCTGCGGCGTGAGTAACTGTTGAACATAAGGAGTTGTGAGATTGTGAGAGTAGGTGTTGATACCGACGAGTGGCTTGACTGCTCTTGGATGTTAGGACCATTCAAGATCATAGAAACTAGTGATACAAGCGAATTAGGTACCGAATGTTCTTGGCAGTGGGCTTCAAATGAACCACTAAATGTTGAGTTCATTTTCAACATGTCTCTACGAACTATATTTGCGGCTCTAGCAAGACAAACTCCATCACTGTCAGTGTCGTGATCACATGCCTTCTGAAGGGCTGAGCCAACATCCTGGTTGAAAGCAAGCAGAATATCTCGACCGGACATGTGCTCCTCTAGGTCTGGAAAATATGTCATGATTCGATCTTTGAGTTTGGCGGAGTGGACACGCCTGGTCAAGACTGTTCCAAGCTGTTCCAGCCTGGTGGTGTATAGTCTTGCTAGGTCCACCACCTTGAACACTGGTGTCACAAGAGCATCTGTGCGGGCATCATCGATGTAGGACACTAGCTCTCCAAGTGCTATACCGTGATTGATATCATCTTGTTCATTCAGTGTTGTGCTTGTGGCCCTTGCTTTGTTATAAAGTGACACCAGACACTTCACGTGGTACTGTGCATCTTGTGCTATAAGGTCACCTGCACTCAGTTTAGCAAGAAGTGCCTGATCTCCTAGTTTCAGGGCAGCTGTCCTGACATGTTTATCGAGGTCGAAGGTGGAAGCTTTTCGCAGAGAATTAGTACCCGCTGGTTTGTCACAAAAGAAACACTTTTCAGGCTGTGGCTGTGTGTGGTCTACATGTACTCTGTGACGGGTGTACTTTCTTGAGACACTTGCGGTTTCTTCACTAGACGTTTCTCTTTTTTGTGCCCGATGCAGTTCAGTTTTGTTGTATTTCAGTCTGCATGAATCATGCCACTTAGCCTTGTGGCTCTGGAAGGTTGACTGGATACCTTCACCATCGTCCAGGCGGGACAGTTCTAGATATTTTGGCAGGCAGCCCATCTGGCTGAAGGTGAGGAGATAATCTGCAAGAGTTTGGTATCCGGACCCTGTGGTTCGCTTGGAATCAGCTGGACAGGCAAGGGCCTCATCGGTGACCTCCTGACATAACACACACTTCTCCCAATCTGTCAGATAAGGCATGTTTGTTCCAGATGTACTAGGGCTTTGGGGGTCTAATAGCTTGAAATTTTTGTTGGCCATTGTCAATTAAGCATTATCCACCACCACCATCCAATCAATATACAAATTGGGAACCAAATCTAGGTAGCTACTACAGTCAATGAGCGAAGGTGCAGTGCAGTCGAGTTATCATCTGAAAAAGAAATACATACATTATTATCATAAATATAGTAATTCGCTTTCGTAACTTTTCACTAGCCTTGCATTGTTCCTTATAGTCACCTAGTCTATGATAGGAAAGTTCATAAAGCTACATCAAAGTTGTTCATATAAAGGTATTGAACCAAAATTACACCCAGGAGAAATCAGATAGTCATGCAAAGTTAAATAATTAAACCGCTAGACCAGTCCTGTCTATTGCAATGGTAAACCATTTGTTCTGCCCCTTATAGGCCACCGTAGATTCCAATTTTGAACCCAGTATGAAGGTATTGCATAGCATGTACATGACAATTTATAATATGCTCATTACATTGTGTTTCAATAGCAGCACAAAAAACAAGTCTGAAATAATAGGTAAATATGTCCTTCTTAGCCGCCATTTTGTAAAATGGCCGCCATTTTGGACCAAGGAGAAATCTGGAATGCCCCTACATCCAAATTTCACTAAGGGTATGCCCTAACTGTGTGCCAAGTTTCATGCTTGTATCATCAAAGGCACAATTCTACCACAATTCTTCACATATCTGCCGGACTATTATTCAACCCCGGGCGAAGCCGGGTACCTCAGCTAGTAGTTTATATGGGCTAAAGGCAAAAATTGATTTTTCAATATGGCCGCCCTGCCGCGCCCATTTTTGGGCGTACAACGCCCAAATGCAATCCCAAACTAGTTTGTCTTAAAGATGCTGCATAACAAGTTTCATCAAATTTAATCAATATTTGTGACTTTTAGAGCGCAGACGTCGAATTGTTGACAGACAGACGTACGACGGACACTGGGTGTCGACAAAAACTCAGCTGGACATAGTCCAGTTGAGTTAATAAAAAAGGTGAGGGGTTGTGTTGCTATATAAAGGTTAGAACCAAGCAATAACCAAACTAAAGAGTGGATAAAATCACAGCCTTGGTATTTAAATGGAAAACATAATGAATGTGGTAAATATCAAAGAAATCAAATTGAAGAGATAACAAAAACAAGCCTAAGTAAAGCATACAGATTGAGGGGTTTAAAAAGATTTAATGGATGTCAAGAGATCAATGGGAAAATAATTTACTTCAATCTTAAAATGATATGTTATGTGGCTCGGGAGGCTCTCAGAGCAGAACATCGAGAGATGTTTATAATAGTGTTGCGGTTCTGAGAATGTACATATTTGATTAATAAAGGTTAAAGGTTTGCCCCCAAAGTTAGTCCACATGCAACACGTAGGCCACCTTAGAACATTAGTTATGTCATAGTATATTTGTAGAATAAGGCCATTCCCAATAGTGATACCTGCATTGTGTAAAAGAAATAAGAGTAGGTCCCATTCATTTTGCAGCCCACCCTCCAATCGACCTCGTTGGGCACCATCCAGTCTGCTCCCCATTCCCCATTGCGCCCATCCAGTCTGTGCCCTATTGCCCCTCGCATTAGGATGCTCAAACCAGCCAAATGCCACGAGGTAGGCCTGAAAAGGGTACGGAGTGCGAGGTCGGGGGTGTGGCCACGTCAAGCAGTACGTCAATGGCGGAGCCGGTAAGAGCCAACGACCAACCAGGGCTCAGGTGGAATGGTGTGAGGGGCGTGGTCAGAGCGCGGCTGGCAGATTCGAGAGGGTTTGCTGGGCGGCGCTATATAAACGTGCACGCAAAGCCCTTCCAAAGGACTGGCACGATTCGTGCATTGTAAAAGGGATTATTGAGAGGACTGATGAGCGAGGGGCATTGTAACCGGACTTATGCGCTTTATCAAGGAGGACTGATGAGAGGATATACGCGCTTGGCAAGAGGACGATTGGGAGAGGCGCTTTTGTCTAAAGGACTCGTTGAGGATTGCCTGTGTAAAGAACTCGCTGGGGAGCTTTGACTGTGAAAGGTCTCGTTGAGAAATGGCTTTGAAGGGCTATTGGAAGCGGCGCATTGCAGAGGACTTGTGGGAGAGGCGCTTCGGCATTGAACTGCATTGGGAGCGCAAATAGCGCCGGTACTTCTATTACATACATGGCTGAGCCGCGAAGTAACCGCCAGCCAAGCACACCTTTCCCCCCGTAATTGTCCGGTCCGCGTCAACGACACGCGAGGAACGCCGCCGTTTGCTCAACCCTTTTCGTTAGGGTGGTCCAAAAATGCAAAAAAATCACTTTTTTATCTGGATTTTGATGCTCTATTGGATTATTGTTAGAAATGGTCTAAATCATTCACCCAAAAAATATTTTGCATCCGAGTCATCTATAAACTCATACACACTCAACATATAAATTTGTCATTTTGGTCAATTTTAATGACTTACAAAGACTTTAGAAATATTTTTTTCCTAAATAATGTCATTGATGGTACATACCCCTGTGAAGTCCTCATGGTCGAAACATGAGTCAGACATGTATGAACATGTTTCAAACAAGTTTCAAGCATTGTCAAACATGTTTCGACCATGATGATTTCACACTCGCAAGCGCATGCAAAAAGTCATGAACCACAAAATGGCTTAGTACAATAGTGCATGTACTTTTTCCACCTAGGTTGCTATTGGATTGTTCTCATTTAGCCAAATTTGGTGAAAAACGCCATATTTCAATTGAAGTGTGTATGAGTTTCTAGATGGAATTGAGCGAAAATATTTGGTGGGTGAATGTTTTAGACCATTTCTAACAATAATCCAGTAGAGCATCAAAATCGGAGAGATCGATGTTTTTTGGACCACCCTACTCTTCGTCCCACCATCTTCTACGCGGGGCGAGTCAGGTACCGAAACGAGCTGTGGACATCATCCCTGGACCATCAACCCCAACCTTCTACCTCCGTGTGTGTGTGTGTGTGTGTGCGTGTGCGTGTGTGTGTGTGTCTGGGCCCGTTTGTCTTGGGATAAGTTAAGATTGTCATTAAGATAAGTTAAGGTTCTCATTAAACCTACCTTCAGGACAATGTCGTGGAATTAATTGATTTCCATTACATTTACCATCTGTAATAATTAACACCTCTCCTTTCTCCTCCCTGCCCCACCTCCCCCGTGCCACCTCCACCCCCCCCCCCCCCCCCCCCCCCGTGCCACAAGTAGTACAAAAGCGGGGTTTCTGAGATAAGACAGAGTAGGTAAGCGAGCGATAGTGAGTGAAAATGAGGGGCATGAGCGAGAACAAGCGGAATGAGCGAGAGCGAGTGAATTGCACAAGCGAGTGGAACGAGTGTAAGCGAGTGGTTCTGTGGAGATGTTTTCCCTCAGAACCCCCTTTTTGTACTACTAATGGCACTTGGTAGTGAGTTTCACTCCTCCACACTGAACGGTTTACGTTTTGTATTCCACTGATAGGCCGGATGTGCAGCTGGACTTCAACCACATGTAATTGGCTTGTACTTGTCACCGACCAAGCACATCCACCAAGTATTTTCAAAACCCATCCATAACTTCTTTAAATTTTGGGCCAATATCTCAATTATGAATGTAAATGCAGATTCAAAAATCAATTCAAACATTCTCAGATCTGAATCTGGATCCAGGTCTAATTTATTCTGGGCACACACACAACCTCTACACAAAGTTTAGTCCAAATCCGTCCATAAATCTGAGAAATCCTGACATCCAGAGGGGTGCAAATTGGTTGTGATCGACTTGTCTGATGTGATGAAACGACCTTGAACATGTGTATTTTATGTGCGACCTGTATTTTAAATGAAACAGGTATCCCTGTCTCGTTCACAAAGCAAGACAATTGAGTCAAAACAATTTAAATGGACGTCATTCTGCAAGGTTTGAAAGAAAATTATTTCATCGTGAAAGAATGAACGAAACAAGTAAACACAATGTGATGTGATCTCTTGAGAGTCCAGTTTACCTTCGAGCAGCTGAGTAGATTTGCTTGGCTCCATGGGTTGAGAATCACACTGTTCCTGCTTCACATGATCATTGCTCAAATAATCCTTGGATGTCTGAAGAAGCTTGTTTTTGTAAGTTTCTGACTTAACTACTTGAGCTTCACCTGCAAACCATGTGACAACAGTTCATCACAATAGAGGAAAGGATAAACAAGCAAATTGAAACCCAAACAATCATTCCAAGTAGTGAGGAGAAATGCATGGGGTCTCCAACAGAAAAACATATTTTCCGACTTAACAAAAGAGGTCAACAAAGGAGGGGTAATGAAAAAAAAAAACTCGTGAATCTGAAAAGGCAGAGTAGTCTGGAAATAGAGGAAGTACATGCTGAAATGACACTTTTGGTGTTCTCGCTGATGCAGAATAGCTGGCTGCATTCCTTTGCCTTATAAAGATAATTCTCTGAAACCTAAATTAGTGACCTGGGATTATTAATCTCAAAAAATTAAAGTCAAATTAAAGTTAAATTTAAAAAAATAAATCACCAGAACAATGCGACTGTCGCCAATATGCCTCCGCATTGTCCCACAATGGGCAGATGCCCTCGTTCACTGTCCTAAAATTAAACAAGGTTGATTTAAATCCCTTCAGCTGTTTTCAAGTATCACATTTTCACCAGCCATGACAGGTTTCACATCGATCGGTGAAGCGGTTTCAGAGAAGGGATTAAAAAAAAATATCGGCTTTCAAGCTGATGTGGCTGCCACACCACATGACATATGACCGTAAGAAAATATTTTCTCTGCATATGTATGGGCAGTGGATCACGTTTGTGAAGTTTTGTGTTGATTGGATAACGTTCGTTCAAAGATGGCTGCCAAACCACATGACCTACGGTCATCATTTTCAAACTACATGCAACAATGGTGTAAGATGATATTTGTAAAATTTCGCATCGATAGGGTAAGTGGTTTCAGAGATATAATTATTTAATATTTTCCTTCAATCTAATATGGCTGCCACACCATGTGACCAATGATGTTTTTGTGATCATCTTTTAATCACCATGCCTAGTCAATGACACGTAAAGTTTCAAATCAATCGATTTGGTGGTTTGGGAGAAAACGTTTTTTTAAAGGTTTCAGGTTAAATCCAACATGGCTGCCAAACCATGTGACTGATGTCATAAATTTAATATTTCAATAGAAATGGGTCAAAGATCATGCCCATGCAATTTCAGATTTTTAGGATAAATAATTTGATTAAAACATTTTTGGCTGGCATACCACTTCACCGATGATGTCATCATTATCATGCTTTTGTTCCCCATTGGGAGTACTTGACAATGTGCCAAGTTTAAAATTTTTCCATTCAGCAGTTTGAGAAATTTTTTTTATTATTATTTGCATTTATTCCAAGATGGCTGCCATACCACGTGACCTTTAATGTCACAATGAGGATAAAAACATTCTGCATGGATGTCACTCCCACCCTGAAAGTTTCGTCTCAATCAGACATGTGGTTGCTGAGAAAAACGAGGTTTAGCCCGTATGGGCGGACGGATGGACAACCCGAAAACATAATGGCTCCGGCCACCTTCGGGGAGCAGTGGCATAAAAATAAATTAAAGTCTCAAACATTAGCCACGGCCTGGTGAAACAAGGGGCCACTTTTGATCATCACCTTTTGACTTCTTCTGCAGGTGGTTACACCCTAAAACCCACCCAACAACCACATGTATTTTCTTCAACCGCTGCTGGATTATAGTCATTGCCAAGAAATTTCTCAAGAGCGTTGGGCAAAAAAGGTGGGAAAAATAATTGTCGCTCCTTTTTGCTTTGTTCATGGAAAGTCAGCCTTTCAATTTTTGTTACACTCAATTCCTCTCATACACCAATATTGCTTACCTCAAGTTATCATTGCATTATGATGTGGAAAGGTGGGGGTGAGGGGCGGTGAGCATGGGATGGGGTGAAATTCCACAGCAAAAATGTGGTAAGACAAGTCAGGAGACGACGATGGTTCACGAGCGAGCGGTATTCAATGACAAAGGACGGACGATACCCGAAACAGGCCCTGACAGGCCAGGCCAGGCCCGGAAATGTCAAAATGAAGGTTACTGACCTTGAAATGAGATAGAAAATAATATATAATCAGTTATGAGGTTAGTTAGCGACACAATACCGAAAATTCGGTGAAAAATGAAATGAAAAAAAATATGAAAAAAAATGAAAAAAAGGAAAAAGGAAAATCGAGCTCGATCGGGCAAGACATGTGACATTGGCCGAGCCAAATATCAAAACCCCTGTCAGATTCCACCAAACCCCTCGGAGAAGATATAGCTTGAACTCGATTACCCCCTAAAAAGACATATTTTTCGGGCGTCGCTCCGCCCACAATGGGCGCAATTTGCCCACTCGAGGCAGGACACAACTCGATCATGAGATCAACCTCCCACCCAAGTTTCATCAAGATCGGATGATATATCGGGTAGTTATGCTGCGGACAGACAGACACACAGACGCACACACATGACGAATATAGTGGCCACTTGATAACTCATGAACCAAATAGTATGGATTGCATGTTTGAGTGAGATAGAATTACACTTGCACGAGGAATCTGGCTGGGGTGCACTGTCAGCAATATGTTCACAGGCGGGGCAGTGATTTTAAACAATATAGCAGAATATGGTGAGGGGGTATGGTGAGGGTGTATCTTGCAAAACCTCCTGCAGAGGCGAGGCCAGGTGGAGAACTTGGGCACAATCGCATCAAGAAAGAGTTACTGTACGTGCTTTCAAAAGGCATTGCCGCAGCATCATTTTGCTTTGCTTTCCTTAAGTGAATACCCTTTAGCTTTGGTTTTATGGGGGTGTTTTCCGGTGCCGAGTTTCCTGGCAAAGGGCTTTTGTCAAGGTTTTATTGTTTTATAAGGACGTGTCTCAAAATCCCAAGCTCTCGGATCTCATTTCTTCCACGCTGAATTGGTGACACCAACGTGATTCAAAGGAACAGGTACTCAATGAGTCGCCGTGAAAAAACACTAAGTCATGCCCTTTACATACACTCAACAAGCTTCATTGTTGGCAGCGCTTTCCTTGAAGCTGCCGCACTTCTGGTCCAATAACTCGCAGCTGTGGTTTATGCAAGTCGAAGCCCAATTCGACACCGAAAACATTACCACTAAGTTGTTGCGGTTCAAATACATTGTTGGCTCCATGTCACTAAAGTATGCAATGATGTTGAGTTGAGACGTATTTTACTACATACAGCCTCCAATTAATGACCAGCACATGACTTTGAAAACTGTGCTCAAAGCATATGACTCTCTCTCTCTCGCTCTGAGCACTGCTGCTTTCAACAACTTCTTAGATCTTAGGATTGAGGAGATCGAAGACCCGCAACTACTATGTCACCTGCAGCAGCTTCTCGGTGACTGCCCTGCTACATTTGACCAGTCACTCCTTCCTGAGTTTTCTTGCAAATTTTATCAACACACATCCACATAAGAAATGCAGCGAAAGCAAAGCTCGAACAACCCACCGCTGTGGATCTCGCTGATCATCTCGACTGTGGCTAATGCAACACCTCCAGCAGAGCACATCACACAACTACAATCTGAAATAGCAGACCTCAAGAAGCTCTCCCTGGAGCTCCATGCTGCGAAACACCAGTCATGCCCAGCATCGTGTACCTCTTCAAAGGATGGAGAGAAACGCCATACATTGCGCCAACATTTCCCTTCACCTTCCGTAAACACTCCGGATTGGTGTTGTTGCCACGTGATCTTCAGTGCAAATGCTCATCAGAGGAGAGCACAGTGCTCGTACCGTCTGCAGAGAAATGATGACACCCTCAACCAAAGGTGACGAATTCACCTGTGCCACATGTCAGTCGCCTCCTCTTCCTCATGGACCATACGAGGGTGCCTTGTTTTCTTGTGGATACAGGGACAGAGGTGAGTATTGTTCCACTATCTGCCACTGAACGGACGTAGATGGAAGTCAAAGAATACTTACCCTACGCTATCAACTTGGTGCGAGGCAATTCTTCAGTCTTTGAACGTTTTTTTTTTGTTTGTTTTTCTTTGATCCAATATGGCTGCCAGACTACGTGAGCGATGACGTCATACATTTATATCCTCCAATATAATTGTTGCATAGATCACGCTCAATAAATTTCAAACTGATCAGACTAAATGCTGTCGCTGTTGTGGAAGTGTAAATTTATGAAGCAAGTAATTTCTCTGAGCCACAAACCTGCTTTCCTAGTCTGCAAGTTTTTTTTGTGGTTTCCATGCAAAATTTTGGATCTCATACAGTTGGCAAGTTATCTCCGACACTGACAAAATTCGTTCTGCATTCCACGTCATTCCATGCAGAATTTGGGATTTACTACAGTTGGCAAGTTATCTCCGACACTGACCAAGTTCGTTTGCTCGAGAAAAGTAAATTCTTAGTGGAGGCAATGGTGAACCACATATTGTCATGGCAAATGGTAATGTAATGTTAGATCGATCATGGTAATGTTAGATCGAGTACCGTATTTTCCAGTGTATCAACCACACCCGTGTATCAACCGCACCCCCGATTTTCGACTTCAAAAAAAATTAAAAATAAAAATCTGATTTTCGAGGAAAAAAAACAAAAAAAAAATCAGGAAAATTTAAAAAAGAGAAGAGAAGAAATAAATAAGATGGAAAGCGAAATATGATGAAAGGAAAGAGAGAAAATACATGAAATGAGTTGAAAGAGAATTTTTAAAAACATTATAATTATTCTTTCTTGCCAATGTGGGGCCCTGAAAAGGGCCGTTGGGTTTTGGCTCTTGCCAATGTGGGGCCCTGAAAAGGGCCGTTGGGTTTACCGGTAGTCTCTAAAATCCGAAGAAGTCCTCGTCATCAATTTCTTCAGTCCAATCCGAGTCGGGGTAGGCGAGATCCTCGTCGTCGTTATCCTCTTCTCCATCGTCGGAAAAGGGCCGTTGGGTTTAGTCTCTAAAATCCGAAGAAGTCCTCGTCATCTGTTTCTTCAGTGAAGACATTACGAAGATCATCATCCAAGTCTGGGTAGGCGAGATCATCGTTGTCATTATCCTCTTCTCCATCGTCGGTCACTGCCACTTCATCCTCCCAGATGATGTCATCTTGAGTGCCATCAAGGGCATTAGATATGCAGCACTTGAGGAAGGCCCGCTCCATGATGGCTGCCAGCAACTCCTCCCAGACCTTCAGTATCCAGCTACAGATCGTTGGGAGGTCCACCTTCCTCATCCTCCCAGTCTTGGTGAAGGTCTTGTCCCCGACAGCATCCACTCCGACCAACAGCGCCGCAGACCGTCTTTGAACGGCTTGTTGACTGAAACGTCTAGCGGCTGCAGCAGCGACGTCATGCCACCCGGGATAATCACCAGATCAGTGTTGAGCCCCCTCAGCGTTGACTTGGTCTCCTCTGTCTTGTGACAACAGAAGGCGTCGAGGACGAGCATGCTCCGTTGCCACGAAAGCCCACCAACTCGTCTCCCCCACACGACGCGGAGCCAGTCATCTACCAGTGCTTGGTCCATCCACCCCTTGGCCTGGGCACGAACGATTACACCCGGAGGAAATTTATCCTTTGGTGGCGTCTTCCTCGTGAAGATGATATACGGCGGCAGCTTTCCCCCATCAGCGGTGCACGCTAGCATAACCATAAAACGATCTTTCTCATGACCCGTTGTAGTGATGGACACCGACTTGTCACCTTTGGCCGAGATGGTGGTCCCTCGAGGCACATCGAAGGTCAGCGGCGTCTGATCTGCGTTGCCGATGCGGCTTAGGGGATAGTCGTGCTGCTTGCGGAACTTGATCGCGAACTTCTGAAAATTAGCAGTCTTCTCTGCTATGTCATCAGGGAGACTCTGTGCGATGTGGGTTCGCCGGCGAATGGAAAGGCCATGACGACCCATGAACCTGTATGCCCAAGACGTACTGGCCGTGAAGTCATCGACCCCTGTTTCGCTGGCGATGAGTCGGGCCTGGAGTCGCAACGCTAGTGTCGCGATGGCATGTCCCTCGGCTCGCTTCCCTCTCACCCACATTAGCAGTCTCTCCTCCAAGGCCGGCCACTGGGCTGCTTTGCCCCTCATCGCCTTCTTCTTCTTCGGCATCGTCTCCAGCGTCTGCTTGTTAGTCCGCCAGCGTCTAATGACAGACTCGTCGATTCCAAAGTGTCGGCCGGACGCCCGATTACTAAACTCTTCTGCAAACCTGCAGGCACTGAGCTTGAAAGCTGCTGTGAATGATCGCGGTGCCATCTCGTGGTCTTGGTCAGGATAGAAGCGAATGGTGAAGCTTGGTCTTGGTCAGGATAGAAGCGAATGGTGAATCTTGGTCTTGATAGCTCGAACAGGATAGAACGAATGGTGAAACTCCCCGTTGACCTCTCCGTTTTATACATTCGCCCAGCCCATGCGGCGGCATCAAAGCCGACTTCAATAGGTTAGGCCAGATTTAAAAAAAAAAAGAGTTGTTGATCGTCCCCGCCCGCCCCTACGAAACACACCCGACCCGAAACTTTTTTTATTTTTTATTTTGAAAAAAATCATAAAAAACGATCTTTTCACATTCAAATTTGGCGCCGTTCTGCACCGCATGCGCAGTGCGTGCTGCGCAGAGCGTCGCAAGTGTCTCAGGCAACTTCACCCATTTTACGTTGGCCATTCATGGCGGCTATTGTGTGAGATTTTTCCCGCTGAAATCTGTATTGATTCGTGCTAGAATCGGCTTGAAATGCCTATTGTGATCGCATCAATAGCCTGTGAGGGCTCTTCCAAGACGGTGAAGGACTGGTTTGCGTGCAATATCGAGTTGGATGTTACAATCTCGGACTTCTATGCAGAGTTCTCAGACGGCAAGTATGATGGGGATTGGGAGCCATTACCCGACGATACACGCGGTACTTTTGTCAAAGTATTCGCCGGCCCCAGTAAAACTGACATGACGAAAGTTTCACCAGCTTGCAAAGTTTCTGATGTGACAAAGACTCTTGGCTCATTTCTCAAATTTGTGTTGGCTGCAGACACGGCCACGGATCACAGGATGGAACCCGATGAATGAAGAAATAAAATCATTTTGAGGAGAAAGGAGTCTTTATTTCATATTTTTCCATGTCAACAAAACTCAATGGAAAGTAGGGGAAAAAAACCAAAAAAAAAACCTCCCTCCCTACCCGAACTTTTGAGAAAAAGGACGCTCAACAACTTTTTATTTTTATGTGGCCTTACCGCGGCGTTGGTTGGACAATAGGTACGGTACGTCATAATGTCCCATGCAAAACATCCTGTTTACCATGTTGACGCTTTTGTTTTGTGACTTAATCCTGTCTTTATTTAGCACACTCCATTCACTATGTGACCTGTCATTCAAAGAGGACTAGTGAAAGTACACATTTTCACAAACACGCATAGAAAAATCAAATATTACAAACTTCAAACTTTCTTGTATTTTGACTGGCAGCAGTAATCGGCGTTGAACCTACCTTAGTAACGTAATTGACGATCATTCATCATTGTATCCCCGCAACCCCAAAGTAATATAAAGATTACGTCCCGTTTATATGACAGTTTTTCAATGCACAAATTTTTCTGTTACTGTGTATCAACTGCACCCTCTTTTTTAGGGTTTTCCCGTCGGTAAAAAACCGCGGTTGATACACCGGAAAATACGGTATGTCTTATGGAGTTATATAAGCAAATTAGAGAAAAAGATATTGTTTTCTTGGTTAATAAATAAATAATACAACTGATGCCACAATGTCTACCCAGACTCTTTGAAGTAATTTCCTGGTTTATCAAGGCTTGCTTACCAATGCGCTCGGTAAACAAGCTTTCTTTGTGACTGAATAATCGACTTAGTACGAATGCAAGTACTTGGTAATTATTTTGCAGAGTCGAACAATGGGAGTGGATGAATCACTCTTCGCTGACCGTTGTTAAGATAAGCTCAGCGCAGGCTTTTTTCTTTTTCACTTGTAGTTTATTTAATAAATAGTTTTATGGAATTGTCAGTGTTCTCAGTGGAATCTTTCAAAAGAACGATAATAATTAAACACTGAATCAAATAGCTTATTAGTATTTGATGAAGGTTAGTCTAAAATATAAAAATCCTATAGAAAATCCATGTAGGCTAGCTCTCTCTGGCTCTCTGGTATGGGTTCATACCTCTTACTTATGAGGAAAAGATGAGTTTGCAGATTGGAAAAGGATGTGATTGTCATAGCTACTGAGTGACCTTTTATTAAATAATGACTTTCTTATTTAATGCCTGTTTGTATATTTTCTAAATATTAAATCATAAATGTCCCTGCAATGGCATTATAAAACGTTGCTGCAAAGTTATAATAAAGTTAAACGTAACGTTATGATTTATAGGGTCTTGGCGCCGAGAAGTCTCAACCAGACACATTCTTCTCATTAAAGGATTTGTAAATGCAGATCTGCTCCCAGCGGGGGGCACTCCCATCCCAAGATTTCACTCGACCGATCACATTGTATCCCCCGATCCTTGCTCCCTCCCACCCAAACTTTGCCCAACCAATCCTATTGCTCTCCTCCCCTCTCTTCGCTCCTCCCCCCTCCACTTGCTCCTCCCACTTGAAAATGGATAAAAATCAGAATGGATGTCCAAATAGCCACGATACTTCACGTGGCTGGTCGATTCTGTATGTTCATACTGTATGTTAACTGTATTCTATGCATGCTGGTGTTTGGTATGATATTTCTTTGTGCACCCCTACTGTACCAGGATTTTCACTTCGGACTTTGATCTAGGATTTGTTGTAAATCTTCCTTGTGTGCTTTCGTGAATTGCAGTGTGCTCTCCTTGGTTTGATAAAGGTTATTGTTTCCTTGCCCTGTATTTCCTTGTGTGCTTTTGTGAATTGCAGCATGCTCTCCTTGGTTTGATAAGGGTTATTGTTTTCTTGCTGTGTATTTCTTTGAAGACAGAAAGTGTTGTCCTCCTCGGGAATTGAAATTTGTGACTCTCTTCTGACAAGTTTATGGACATTGAATTTTTGGTTCATCTATTACATACCACTGTAGGAAAATATCCCCAACACTGTCAAATTATGACGTCATAATTACGACATCAATGACATTATCAACAACACCTATTTCCCATGCGGAGTTCTTTACAATGAACCACGCTTCAAAATCTTTCCATGGAGCAGTTTTGGAGATATAGAGGTGTAATGTTTATCAGTTTTTCCAAGATTGCGCCTGTACCACGTGACATATGACGTCATAATTATCATTAAAATAATCTACAGGAAGAGGTGCTCCTATGGTCAAAATTTTGTGCCAATCGGACCAAGAATTGCAGAGAAAAAAAAATTCATACTGATCGAATCAACTGTTGTGCTTGTCGAATTATGGTGTCATAAATAAGGTACTGATGACATCATCATTAACATATTTTATTCCCCATGGAGAGTTCTTTACAATGAGCCATGTTTCATTTTTTTCCATGGAGCGGTTTCAGAGATATGGAGGTGCAACGTTTTTTGATTTTGCCAAGATGGCGCCTGTACCACATGACTTATGATGTCATAATTATCATTAAAATATTCTACCAGAGGAGGGGCTCCTATGGTACAAATTTTGTGTCTATCAGACTAACAGTTGCAGAGGAAATATTTTTTTTCATACTGATCAGATCAAGCATTGTACTTGTCAAATTATGATGTCATAAGGAAGGCACCGCTGAAGTCATCATCAGCATATCTTATTTCCCATGGTGAGTAGTTGACAATGAGCCTTGTTTCAACTTTTTCCATTGAGCGGTTTGGGAATTACAGAGGTGTAACATTTTTCCAAGATGGCGTCCGTACCACGTGACCAATGACGTCATAATTATGAATAAAAAAATTTGCACAGGCAGAGGTGCTCCCATGGTAACATTTCAAATTTCATGTCAATCAGACCAACAGTTGACGAGAAAATGAATTTTAAAAATGCAGACACACCACACATGCGTACGCACGTATGGATCCAGCCGAATGGCTAAACCCGCTTTTCGCTTCGCAAGTGCAGGGTAAAAAAACAACAACAATATTCATTGCATGCCACCAACAACAGTGCCATGGCTACTTATGGAGATCTCCTCCACCTCAATTTGAGTTCACGTGTGTTATTTCTGTGGGTGTTTAATATTGTCCACAGGTGACCAACGGTTGCAGAGAAAACCCTTGGTACGGATGCATTGTGTTATTTCAATCTCCTCATAAATGTCAAACATTGCCATCTATTCGGTTCCCCCAACACAGCTTAGTGTCCTCGGTAAAGTTGTCGCATCCACTGTGTTGTCGCTAAATATGTCGCGCCTTCCATCCACACTGATGTGCCCTTTACAGAAAGTACCTGACTTCCCTTCTATTTATTATATTTTCCTGCTGCACTCCATGGTGCCAGATTATTCTCCAAAGTTGACCTCGTTCTGGCATACCATCATATTTAGATAACATCGCGAAGCCAGCAGGCACCATGCCTTTCAAGTTCTTTGAATGCCGTTCGGCCTACGCAATGGCCTTCAAAGCTTTCAATGTTTTATCGATCAGGGGCCCTGGGGATTACATTTCCACTGTGTGGAGATTTGTGCTGAGCGGATATCGGAACCGTTAATCGGAATAGGCAGATATCGGACATTTTTCGGTAATCTGTATTGGCAGATTGGAGTCAGTGCAGAATGCAAATTACCAATTACAGTTGTACCGCATGCAACCAAAAACCGAGTAGCTTTCACCCTTGTTTCGGGTGAATTTCAATAAACAAATAAAAGAAGAAGACGTCATGCAGAACACATTACTTGCAAAATCCATCCCTCCCCAAAATAAAAAGTTGCCATGGATAAATCAAATCGTCCATTTCTTCAAGGTTAAAATTGACGATATTAATCAAAGCTCGGGTCAATCGGATTAAAATTGATGATTTTTCAGATGAAAATTGATATTTAAAAGTTTGACCATGAGTTGGCCTTTGACCTTTTGACATGAAAAATATGTGGTTTCCCAATTCAGTAATGCACCTTGTAATTGCTGTTTAATTTTCAAGTCAATTGGATGAAAATTGATGATTTTGGAGGTTTGACCTCGAGTTGACCTTTGACCTTTTGACCTCAAAAAATACTTGGTTCCCCAATTCAGTGATGGACTGTGCAATTGCTGTTTAATCTTCAAGTTAATAGGATGAAATGGACAATTTTCCAGATGAAAATGGATTTTACAAGTTTGACCTTGAGTTGACCTTCGACGTTTTGACCTTAAAGTATTTGGTTTCCCAATTCAGTGATGTACGATGCAATTGCTGTTTAATTTTCAAGTCAATCGGATGAAAATTGATGATTTTGGAAGTTTGACCTTGAGTTGACCTTTGACCTTTTGACCTCTACAATAGTTGGTTTTTCAATTTAGTGACTCCATATGCAAATGGCATTCAATTTTAAAGTCAATCAGATGAAAAATGAAAATTTTAGAAATTTGAACTCAATGTGACAACGCAAAATGCCGATGCTAAAATACCAGAGAATAACCTCAGTCGATACAATGTATATAAACACAAAAACGTCTGTAACTGGAACACGCAAAATGTTCATTTGGTTCAGACCTTTCTCTTGAGACGTTGAATCATCCTCAAAGTCAGATTCAACCTTCACTTTCACAATCAAATCTGAAAAGAAAAACGTCCTTCGATGAGGAGACTCGGCAACGGTTGCTGGAGTGAGATGTGCATGGAAGAAGTTTCGGGAACTGAGTGGCGTGCTGATGAGGAGGGGCGTGTCGTTGAAGCTGAAGGGAAAGGTGTATGCTGCATGTGTGAGAAGTGTCATGATTTATGGGAGCGAGACATGGGTCATGAATGCAGAGCAGCAACGAAGGCTGGAAAGGGTGGAAATGCGAATGGTCCGGTGGATGTGCGGAGTATCGTTGAGAGAGAGGAAGACAAATGATGAATTGCGAAAGATGATGGGAATAGAGCCTGTGATTGATGCTGTGAAGAGGAACAGGTTGAGATGGTTTGGTCATGTGTTGAGGAAGGATGAAAGTGACTGGTTGAGAAGAGTGATGGAAATGAATGCAGAAGGAAGTAGAGGACGGGGAAGACGGAGAAATACTTGGCCAAAGATGGTGGAAGAAGAAATGCAGGCAAGGGGGTTAACAAGGGGAGATGCAGAAAATAGGGCAAAATGGAGAAGATTGTCATGGGGTCCGCAAGGCTAACCCCCGCTCGAGCAGGGAAAATGGCCTTAAAATGCATGTTGTTGTGTGTTGTTGATGAGGAGAAAAAAACAAAACAAACAAGGTTCAAAGCTTGGGCATTGTATGGATAGGAAAATTTGTCCTTCTTTTATGTCCAATTTTTGTAAAGCTTTTCCTTCCAGTTGCCTTGCATCACATAACTGCTTGGACACAGCAGGATAACATACCAGGGATTTTCATTTACAGTGATACTAAATCAAGTGGACAGTTACATGAACATTGGGAAACATAATAACTACCCGATTAACTGTCATAAAATCCAAGGTTTGCTGATTGATTGATGTCTAACTGTCAGATTGTTGGAGTCCAAACTTGAGTTTAATACAAAGATAAAATACAAGCCACAAGTAAACCCACCTGAATGACTCGGCACTGTGCTGCATCCTGATTTACTCAACTCAACTCCACTGCATTCTCCTCTTCTCTATTCTACGATACTGCACTCTGTTCTATACACGACACTATGCTACACTACACAATGCTACACTACACTGCACTGCACTGCACTACACTACAACACAAATGGTGACTGGCTCTCGTCTCTGCTCAGCTCTGTGTTTTAATTTCTGTCATTGATGAACAATCTTAAAAGTTCTTCCCTCGCAGAAACCACTTATTGATGCGAGGCGGTTTTATGTCGAGAAAGAACGAGAAACCGCTCAATGCTGAAAGATTGTTCCATATCCGCATCTTGCCATAACAATCACGATTTTTCGATGGGTTGGAAAACGAAATATAACAAGAAAGAGCAATCAGAGATTGCAGACCCTCACCCTGATGTGTTTATAGTGGTTTTTAAGGCTTTTGCGTTAAAACAAATATGGCGGCCGTACCACATGATTGGTTTTTTTTTCTCCACCAATTTATAACTACAGACTTGGCATTTAATATGGAATATTTTTTTGTGGGGGTGAACTTACTTTTCAAGATGACTTGGAACCAAAAGTTCATTGGAATTATGTTGAAATTATTCTAGATTTTGTTAATGTGAACTTTAAAAGAAACAAAAACCAGATTTGACATTTCGAGGCAAATGAATTGATCCTTGAAAGTGATGTCAACTGATATCGAACTCAATTCATGGACAGTACTGTGTTAAACTTCTGTGCGTTTCCCAGAAGTATCTCTTTATTTTGCACATTAGCCAAAAAAAATTTTAACAAAAACAAAAGTGAAAATTACGACCGATTACGGACAGTAAATTTACAGTTCAGTACTTCGTGTAACCCCCACGAGCATTCAGGAGAGCACATACACGTTGAGGCATGCTGTTCATGAGTTTTGCCAAGGTTTGGACAGGAATCGCTTGCCATGCAGTTACAATAGCCTGCTGCAATTCACGGGCAGAGGCAGGCTGCTGGTCCAAGTTGTCGATTTGACGTGTTAATTCTGCCCACAAGTCCTCTATCGGATTCATATCTGGGGACATGGCAGGCCACTCCATATGCTCTACACCACGGTCAGCAAGAAAGTGTTGGATCATGCGAGCACGATGAGGCAAATGTCATCCTGGAAGACAAAGTTTCCTCGAAAGGCTGCACGAACAAATGGAAGCAATGTTTCTTCCAGAATGGCCCTGTGCTTGAACTGGTTCAGGTTTCCATTCAGAACAACCAGGTCAGTTTTGCCCCCTGCATGAAAAGCAGCCCAAACGGTCACCCCGCCACCTCCAGCTTGGACTCTTGGCACTATACAATCTTCGTTGTCGGCTTCATGCACTTGTCTGTGCACTCGGACGTGGCCATTTTGACGATAGACCTGAAATCTAGACTCGTCACTGAAGATCACGTGATTCCAGTGTCCTGGCTGCCATTGACGGTGCTCTCTGGCCCACTGCAATCGGCGCTGGCGGTGTTGTCTGGTCAGACATGGCTTTCTCAGGGGACGCCTGGCACGATAGCCTGCTTGAACCAGTCGTTGGTTGACTAGCCTTCTGGATACAAGCACATTTGTCAGTTGCTGCCTCTCAGCCCCAAGCCGATTATCTGACTTGGTATGGCCATTGCGGACCAACCGGTGCAGCTGGCGATCATCCCTCCTTGTGGTTCTGCGGGGACGTCCTGGCCTCGGTATTGGAGTAGGGACACCCCTCTGAGCATTTCGTTTCAGGATATTTGACACCTGACCTTGTGATGCCATACTGCCAAGCAATAGCACGCTGTTTCATGCCGGAATTTCGTAAAGCCACCACTAAATGACAAACAGCATTGTCGAGTTGACGGACCATCTCCAGGGGAAGCGGCAATAACCTTTGTGGACGTGCAGCAGTTGTTTTCCACGAATATAGAACGCAACAACCCTTATATACCCGATTGTGAAGCCAATCGTCAAATGTACCTGTCCGTACATTTTGTCACGCCACCTGTGATACAATCCTGTTATTGACTTCTTGCTGCGACAGACAATCAGTGACATGGTTATTTTAACAAAGAAATCACCGAAGCGTAAAAGAAACTCACCAGATTGATATACCGAGTTCAGAAAGTAAACCGAAGTCAAGAAAAAAAAAATATTCCATATTAAATGTCAAGTCTGTAGAAGACGCTCAAGAAATTTCATCTTGATCGGATGAACTTTTGTACTTGTCGAATTATGACATCATAATGGAGGCACCTATGACATCATCATTAACATATTATATTCCCCATGGAGAATTCTTTGCAATGAGCCATGTCTCAATTTGTTCGATGCACTTCTTTCGGAGATATAGAGGTGCAACTTTTTCGGTTTTTCCAAGATGGTACCCACACCACGTGACGTCATAATTATCTTTTTTTTTTAATTATACAGGAGATGGTGCACCTATGGTGAAAATTCCTGTCAATCAGACCAACGGTTGCAGAGAAAATCATATGTATTCTGTGCAGACAAACAGACAGACAAACAAACAAACAAATGCACAAAGGGACTCAAATGCAATAACTCTCCTCTGGCGATGGTAATAATAATACTTGTCACTTTTAATCCTCCATCCAAATTTTAGAATCAAACAATTTGACTCAACAATATTCATATACAGCTTTCCCTTCTTTAAATGGGTTCAGTTTACGCTGTTTCAAGGTTACACATGTAATTTTTTTGTATACCGTTCTGTGTTGACGCGGGTCCGTTCTCGGCATAGATTTTCTCCCCATCCTTCCCCCCTTGTGTGGGTCGGCATTCTTCTTCCTCTGCCGTGGTAACTGAGACACACGGTACAACAAAGTACTGCACTGCACCTATCTCACTATCTCACTCTCTCTGGAACAATAATAAATTCCTTTATTTTCGGTTATTATTGCCTTTAATGATTTGTACCATAGCTCCCAAGACAAAAACTGTTGCTGGTGTGGAACCAAGTGCATAAAGGTCGAGGAAAGTCATGTCTTTGCGACAGAGAGTGGAGGTTTTGGATAAGCTTGGTTGGGGCGAGAGTGCTGCCTCATTGGGCAGACATTATGGTGTTAACGAGTCCATTATCCACCAAATAAAGATATTATGGTGTTAACAAGTTGTCTTACCCTTCCTCCCGTCCATGGTACACTGAATCTTGTGGTGAGGCAGTTGCCCTGAAACAACTTGCCTTTGCCTCTTGGAAGGCAAATCCAACTGAAGGCAATCTCAGTTCCTTCCACCAAGCTCGGAACAAGTGTGTGTCTACCCTCAGGAGTGCCAGGAAGCACTATCTCTCCACACTCAAGATTGAACTCTCAAACCTGTCTCCTTCCTCCAAATCCTGGTGGCGTCTGGTCAAATCCGTTTCTGGTGTTTGTTCCCCCTCCATCCCCTCCCTTACCTCAAATGGCAACACAGTTGACACCGCACGTGACGAAGCCGAATGCCTCAACTCTGTGTTTGCCTCAAAATCTTGTGTCCAAAACCCATCTCTCTCTGTTCCCACCTTACCCAGTCGAACCCAACTGCTCCTGGACTCTGTGTCCTTCTCTCCTGACAAGGTGGAGAAGTTTTTGTCAAACCTCGACTCTGATTCTGCAACTGGACTAGACGGTATCAGCCCACTGGTCCTAAAATCCTGCTCTCCCGCTCTATCTCACCCTCTCTCTGTTCTTTTCACCCTCTCTTCTGCTCAAGGTCATCTGCCAGTATCTTGGAAATCAGCAAACATTACCGCTTTACACAAAAAAGGTGCAAAAACAGATCCTTGCAACTCCAGACCAATCAACCTGCTTCCAATTATCAGTAAAGTCATGGAATCCATCATTGCTTCGGATATCAAATCCTTCCTCTTCTCCAATGGCTTGATCTCTGATCATCAATTTGGATTCAGACCAGGTCATTCTACTCTTGACATGTTGCTTCTGCTGTCTCAAAAATGGATGGAGGTCCTCAATGCCAAACAGGAAATCAGAGCTGTCTCACTTGACATATCACGTGCCTTCGATACAGTCTGGCACCCAGCTCTGCTCACCAAACACTCCTCCTATGGTATCCATGGAAATCTCCACTCATGGCTTGCGGACTTCCTCTCTGGTCGTCGGCAACGTGTGGCCCTGAATAGATTTCTCTCATCTCCCCTTCCTGTTCTTGCTGGAGTTCCAAGGTAGTGTTCTGGGCCCTATGCAAATTCTGGTCTTCATCAATGGTCTCTCCGACTCTCTGGAAAATCCTCTATCTCTTTGCTGATGACTCCACTATCTGCCGCACCATTCCTCATCCCTCAGATCGGCAGTCTGCAGCCTCCTCACTCTCTGCAGACCTGGACAAAATCACAGACTGGTCAAACAAGTGGAACATGTCTTTCAATCCTGACAAATCTCACACCCTTACCATGTCTCTCCGAAAAGACCGACTGGAAAACCCTCCCATCTACTCTCTCAACAATCCTCTCCAAGAAGTTCTGTCGCTCAAGCTGTTGGGTCTCACTATCTGCCATGATCTTTCTTGGGAAAACCACATTTCCAAGCTGGCCTCGAAAGCCAGTCGCCGACTGGGCATCCTCCATCGTGCGAAGTCCTTCCTTGGCACACCTGAGCTCCTCACCACACACAAGGCTTTCATCCACAGCTCAATGGAATACTGTTCCCCCCTCTGGGCCGGTGCTCCTGCCTCACACCTAGCTCCGCTTTACGCTGTTGAAACCAAAGCTTTCAGAATCATTGGAATCTCCTGCGATGAAGCTAACTCCGAGGGCTTTTCACTCCCTCACTGCAGGCAGGTTGGTGGTCTTTCTGGCTTCTACCGACTCCTCTCCGGCCTTGCTCACCCAGCTCTCTCGGTGCTCTGTCCCCCCAATATTCCTTCAGGTCGCTCAACATCTGCCTGCAACCCTCTTATGGTTAAACTACCAAAATCTCAGCTCTCTGCTCACCTTCACTCTTTCATTCCCCTTTTCCCCCACCTCTGGAACAAACTCCCATCAATCCCACTCCTCCCTCCAGGTCTTTAAAACAGCTGTTCACCACCATTTCTTATCTTCCCCCATCCAAAACCTTGATCTTTTCTACCCCGCTAATTCACCCCAGATACACTTTTTTGGAAATTCCAACTTCTTTCCTGGAAGTCCTTGCAGTGTTCATATGTTTTATACCTCTCCCACCCCCATCCCCTCCCACATTTCTCCTGATGTCCCTACTCTCAAATGTTGTGTTTGTGTGCTTCCCCCTATCTCCACATCTTGTCTACCACTCCCCTTATTTTTGTGTTTTATGTGTCGGATTGACTTTTTGGGTGATTAATGTTACCTCTTTCACGAGCCTCGAAATTGTGTTCAAAAAAAAAAAGAAAAGAAAAAAAGTCTATTGTCCACAAAATCAAGACATTATGGTGTTAAGTCCAGTGTCCACGAAATAAAGACATTATGGTGTTATGGAGTTCATTATCCACCAAATAAATGCATTATGGTGTAAACGAGTCTATGAACCACCACATAGACATTATGGTGTTAACCAAGTCTATTATCCACCAAATAAAGGCAATATGGTGTTAATGAGTCCATTCTCCACCAAATCAAGACATTATGGTGTTAACGAGTCCATTCTCCACCAAATAAAGGCATTATGGTGTGAACGAGTCCATTCTCCACCAAATCAAGACATTATGGTGTTAACGAGTCTATTCTCCACCAAATAACGGCATTATGGTGTTAACGAGTCCATTATCCACCAAAGACATTATCGTGTCAACGAGTCTATTCTCCTCCAAATAACGGCATTATGGTGTTAACGAGTCCATTATCCACCAAATAGACATTATTGTGTTGTCTATTCTCCACCAAACAAGCGTTACGCCTAGGTCCCGTCGTTGAAGTGATGCGAGTTGACAAAGTGGAAGACGCAAGGTGGCCATCTTGGATTTTGACGTGGCGACCAAATTTTCAATAGCGTTCTCCCTTATGCGTAGATACACCGACACACCAGATTAGAAGTTAGTAGTTCGTTAATTTTTCCAAGATATTTCGCTCATGAGGTTCAGACATATATATGGTGGTGGCCATCTTGGATTTTGACCTGGCGACCCAATTTTCAATAGCGGTCTCCCTTACGCGGAGATACGCCCACACACCCGATTAGAATTTAGTAGTTCGTTTATTTTTCAAGATAATTTCGCTCACAAGGCTCAGACATATATATGGTGGCGGCCATCTTGGAGTTTGACGTGACGACCCAATTTTCAATAGTGTTCTTCCTTATGCCTGGATACACCCACACACCAGATTAGAAGTTGGTACTACACTTATTTTTCAAGATATTCTGCTCACAAGGTTCAGACATACATGGCATCAGGCATACATGGCGGCCGCCATCTTGGATTTTGATGTGGGTTGCACCCACACATCAAATTAGAATTCGGTCCTTCGCTTACGCATGCACGCATGGATGCACGCATGCACGTTCGCACGCACGGGAAAACCATAGTCCCCCTTTCACTCCGCGGTGTGACGGGTGACAATAAAGGCATTATGGTTTTAACGTGTCTATTATCCACCAAATAGACATTATGGTGTTAACGAGTCCATTATCCACAAAAGAAAGCCATGCGCAGAAAACATATGGGTTAATGAATGCTCTGGTTTTACGACGAGTGACAGGGTGACTCTGGTAAACCGTTCCAGTACAGGGTGGCCCAACACCTTGCCCCCCCCCCCCCCGCCCCCTGCCCAGCTCTACTGGGTTGCCACTGTACAATGGCGGGCATATAGCGGGAAGGATCATTCATTTGACATCTCAAATACCAAATTTCATAATGATCTAATGAGCCTTTCTTGTTCTGTTGCAGATTTTGTGAAGTGATGTCGTGGTCGGGTGATTCCGAGAAGAAAAGGTGGATATGCCGCATCATGGCTATCGAGTTCCGAGTCGCCAGAGATCAGATCCCGATCCTGGGTTGCCAAGTACCGGAACAGTTCTGAGGACTTCGTCAAATGCAATTGGAACCGTGATCCCTTCGATTGCGAGATGGACAGCCGGCCCGAACAGACAGCACAATGTTTGTCTCAGGAAAGCAGGGATACCATCATTGAATCGCTTGCCAAGGAGACGAAAAGCATTCGAGGGCTCCAAAAGGAGATTGAACGGGTTCGAGGGAAGAAGAAGAGCTTATCAAGTATCCACAGGTTCCTTCAGTCCATTGGCGCAAAGGCTTTTCACCAAATTCCAGCACCGAAGCTGACGGAGAAGAACGTTGAGGATCGAATGAGGTTTTGTGAGTTTTTGAGCGAGTGGACCTCTGATGATTTTCTTTTCCTGGCCCCTTCTGATGAATTTTTCATTTATAAGGCTCGACTTCCCAACTTCCAGAACGACAGAATTTGGGCTCTTCACAATGATGACATTCCACAAGAACTCAAGATTCGAGAGGAATCGAAGACAGCACGGTGCGTTGGCATCTTCTTGATGTTCACAGCAAAAAGACTGATGTGGGTCATCAAAGAGCAAGGACAATCATGGGACGGCAAATACCTCCGAGACGTTGTGCTGACCCGGCATGTTATTCCGTTCTTACGAACCCAGAAAATGTCCTCAGCATCAAGGAGACCACGTTTCTGCATGACCGAGCCCCGTGCATGAGCGCACTGGCGACCCAGAATCTTCTGAAGGCGAACAAGGTCGATTTTTTTCGGAAACGATGAGTGGCCGGGAGCATCGCCTGACCTCAACGCCTGTGAACATTTGGGGGCGATACTCAAGGACAGAGTTGAACAACGCCTCCAGAACACCAGGGAAGAGCTTCTCACTGCTTTGACTAATGTCCTCGAAGAAATGGAGTTCGATCGTGACTTGTTTGTGTCTCTCTTGGAATCCTACCCCATGCGTTTGGGGCAGTTCGGTCAGCGGGCGGTGGGCACACCAAATATTGAAGCAAAGCTTTGAAACTGTGCACACGAGATGGCGAATAATAACGCTTTTTCCCCCTATTCGTGGTTTCTCCCTACCTCTCCTACGTTGGGCTGGGCAGGGGGGGGGGGGGCTAAGGTGTTGGGACAACCTGTACATGACTCAGAACCTAACTACCATGTTTCCAGGATCGTAGCGACGTGCGTGTAAAACAAGGATGTACTGTATCATAAAAAACTAATTCCACATCGAATCGCTGGAATAATTCGCATGAACATAGCATCAAAGTAATACATCGGCCAACAGTCTCTCATGAAGAAGTTATGATTGTCGTTTGGTCAAGACCGATAAGAAAGCTCAGTTCACAAAACAAATAAGCATATCATTCCCATTTTACAGTGGAGAACAATCAAGTAGAAATATAACATGGAGATTGTTGTCATTCACACCTTTGTCAAGCGATGAGGACTCGGCCAAGAACTCGGACTCCACCTTCACAGCCACAATAAAATCTGAAAATTAAATATCGCACAAAACATAAAACAGAGTGGCTGTTCAGATAGTAATCTGGATTAGTGAAAGAACGCACAGTATCAGTTCAGGTAGCTGACTAGATTGAAAACTGGATTAATGACAGGAAGCAGAGTGGTTGCGAGTGGGAGTATGTCAGGCCGGTAGGGTGTAAGTAATGGTGTACCTCAGCGATCAGTGAAGGGACCATAATTATTACTCCTTCTCAGAGGGGACTAAAGGTTTTCTCTCTGTTTGTCCATCCCACCTGTGATTTTCTGCACTTTTTTTTTTTTTTTTTATACAAGATCGAGGCTCATGAAAGAGCGAACATTAATCACACAGAAAGACAAACCGACACATAAAACATATAACATCGGGAGCGGTAGACAAGATGGGGAGAGAGGGGGAAGGACACAAACACAACATTTGAGAGCAGGGACCGAGAGACATGGAGACATCGAGAGATCTGAGAGAGGGCGAGGGCTTTGGGGGGGGGGGCATGGGAAGGGGGCGGTGGGAGAGGTATAAAACATATGGACACTGCCAGGACTTCCAGGAAAGAAGTTGGAATTTCAAACAAGGTGGATCTGGGGTGAATTAGCGGGGGTAGAAAAGATCAAGGTTTTGGATGGGGGAAGATAAGAGATGGTGGTGAACAGCTGTTTTAAAGACCTGGAGGGAGGAGTGGGATTGAAGGGAGTGAGGGAGTTTGTTCCAGAGGCGGGAGAAAAGAGGAATGAAAGAGTGAAGGTGAGCAGAGAGCCGAGATTTCGGCAGTTTAACCATCAGAGGGTTGCTGGCAGATCTTGTGCGACCTGTAGGAATATTTGGGGGACAGAGCACAGAGAGAGCTGGGGGTGCAAGGCCGGAGAGGAGTCGGTAGAAGACAGAAAGACCACCTACCTGCCTGCGGTGAGTGAGTGAAAGGCCCTCAGAGATAGCTTCATCGCGGGAGATTCCAATAATTCTGAAAGCTTTGGTTTCAACAGCGTGAAGCCGAGCTAGGTGTGAGGCAGGAGCACCGGCCCATAGGGGAGAACAGTATTCCATTGAGCTGCGGATGAAAGCCTTGTATGTGGTGAGGAGCTCAGGTGTGCCGAGGAAGGACTTCGCACGACGGAGGATGCCCAGTCGGCGACTGGCTTTGGAGGCCAGCTTGGAAATGTGGTTTTCCCAAGAAAGATCATGGCAGATAGTGAGACCCAAAATCTTGAGCGACAGAACTTCTTGGAGAGGATTGTTGAGAAAGTAGATGGGAGGGTTGTCCAGTCGATCTTTTCGGAGAGACATAGTAAGAGTGTGAGATTTGTCAGGATTGAAAGACATGTTCCACTTGTTTGACCAGTCTGTGATTTTGTCCAGGTCTTCAGAGAGTGAGGAGGCAGCAGACTGCCGATCTGAGGGAAGAGGAATGGAGCGGCAGAGAGTGGAGTCATCAGCAAAGAGATAGAGAGGATTTTCGAGAGAGTCAGAGAGATCATTGATGAAGACCAGAAAAAGCACGGGGCCCAGAACACTGCCTTGGGGAACTCCAGCCTGAACAGGAAGAGGAGATGAGAGAAACCCATTCAGGGCCACACGTTGACGACGACTAGAGAGGAAGTCCGCCAGCCATGCGTGGAGATTTCCATGGATACCAAAGGAGGAGAGTTTGGTGAGCAGAGCGGGGTGCCAGACCGTGTCGAAGGCACGTGATATGTCGAGGGAGACAGCTCTAATTTCCTGTTTGGCATTGAGGACCTCCATCCATTGTTGAGACAGCAGAAGCAGCATGTCCAGAGTAGAGTGACCTGGTCTGAAACCAAATTGATGATCAGAGATCAAGCCATTGGAGAAGAGGAAAGATTTCATATCCGAAGCAATGATGGATTCCATGACTTTGCTGATAATTGGGAGAAGGCTGATTGGTCTGTAGTTGCTAGGATCTGTTTTTGCACCTTTTTTGTGCAAAGCGGTGATGTTGGCTGATTTCCAAGCAGATGGCAGTTGACCTTGAGCAAAAGAGAGGGTGAAGAGAACAGAGAGAGGGTGAGATAGAGCAGCAGAGCAGGATTTTAGGACCCGTGGGCTGATGCCGTCGGGTCCAGTTGCAGAATCAGAGTCGAGGGTTGACAGAAACTTTTCCACCTTGTCAGGAGGAAAGGACACGGAGTCCAGGAGCAGCAGGGTACGACTGGGTATGGTGGGTACAGAGAGGGATGGGTTTGGGACACAAGATTTAGAGGCAAACACAGAGTTGAGGCATTCAGCTTTTTCACGTGCGGAGTCAGCTGTGTAGCCGTTTGAGGTAAGGGAGGGGATGGAGGGGGAACAAACACCAGAAACGGATTTGACCAGACGCCACCAGGATTTGGAAGAGGGAGACAGATAAGAGAGTTCGGTCTTGAGAACGGAGAGATATTGTTTCCTGGCTCTCCTGAGGGTGGACACACACTTGTTTCGGGCTTTGTGAAAGGAAATGAGATTTCCTTCCGTTGGATTTGCTTTCCAGGAGACGAAGGCAAGTTGTTTCTGGGCAACAGCCTCACCACAAGATTCCGTGTACCATGGACGGGAGGAAGGGTATGACAACTGAAGACGAGATGGGATAAATCTGTGCATGAGAGAGAGCAATTTACTTTGGAAGAATTCCCAGGATGAGTTGATGTCAGAGGTGGTAGAGATGGGAGACCAGTCCAGATGATTGATGGCTGCTTGAAGACCGTGCCAGTTGGCCTGAGTGAAATGCCAGACTCGTCGACGCTGAGCAGGCTCCCTGAGGATGGTCAGAGAGATGTCCACTTTAACAAGGACATGATCAGATGATCCGATCGGAGCAGAAGAAGAGCAGCAGACATTTTCAGGGAAGTTAGTCATAACCAAGTCCAGAAGAGAAGATGTTCCGTTGACTGAGATCCGAGTCGGGAAATTGACAGATTGTGTCAGTCCCAGTGAGTCGCAGAAGTCCTTTGCTGAAGAGCCATGGCTGGTGAGAGAGGTACCCACACCCAGCCAACTGGCATGGTGACAATTGAAATCACCACATATGAGGAAGAGAGAGTTGGGATGAGTAGATAGAAGTTGGTCCATATCATCAGACAGCGAGATGTAGATGGAGTCATCACTGTTTGGTGGACGGTACAACACACATATGAACAAGAGGTGGGAGCGAAGGGGAAGCCGTAGCCAGAGGTATTCCTGGGGGTGAGGTGGAGAGAGTGCAGTGCAGGGCGAGTGAGGAAGAGAGTTTTTGATAAAGATAGCAACCCCGCCTCCAGGACGAGGCTCAGGTCTATCATACCGGAGGAGGGAGTAGCCCGGGAGAGATACTATGGAATCAGAGACATCATAAAGGAGGAAAGTTTCTGTTAAGCAGATCACGTCTGGTTTGACAGAAGCAACCTGTATGGAGAGATCAGTTAAGTTTGAACGAAGGCCCCGGATGTTTGAGGTCCATACCGTTAATGAAGAGGAAGGGGGAGCATCAGATACAGAACAGGGGGGAGGAGGGGTAGGGTAAGATGTGGAAGAGGTGGAAGAGATAGGGAGAGCTGTTGAAGGTGTGTCAGAGATTTCAGAATAGCTCGGAGAAAGGGAAGGATGGGGCGGACAAAAGGTTTGATGGTGATTGGGTGAGCCACAATGAGGTGTTATTTGAGGAGGGGGAAGAGCGAGGCAGAAGGTTGGGGGAGATGGAGGTGAGAGTTTGAAGGGGGAAGAAGCGGGGAGGACGCTTTGAGGAGGGGGAGTGAGAGGGGGGAAATTGAGAAGCAATGAGGGTGGGGAGATTTGAAGGGGAGGGGTGAGGGGGGAGTTTGGGAGGGAAGGGACAAGGGGAGGGATTTGAAAGGGATGGGATATGGGGAAGATTTGGAGGGGAGGGGTGAGGCAGGAGTCTAGGAGGGGAGGGGCGAGGGGGTGTCTTGGCGGGGAGGGGTGAGGGGGTAGTTTAGGAGGGAGGGGGCAAGGGGGGAGATTTGAAAGGGATGGGTGATGGGGAAGATTTGGAGGGGAGGGGTGATGGGGAAGATTTGGAGGGGAGGGGTTATGGGGAAGATTTGGAGGGGAGGGGTGAGATTGGATTTTTGAAAGTGTATGATTTATGGGAAACGAACATTTATTGCAAAATGAGTTTCTTGTGACCTTCGAGTTAAAAATACGTTTAAGGACGCTGGATGGAGGATGGAGTGCAGGAGAGTTTAGGGAATGTAGAAAAAAGGCACTATAGGAGATGGATATTTTTTTGGGGATGAATTGATTTGGTGAGCAAGTCGAAAGCAGCCTTTTAAAGAAGAAGAAGAAAAAGGTGTTATAAAATATGACGGAATACATAACTTGAGGGGAAAGTGTAAACATTGAAGGTTAATGAGTGAAAACTATCTGGGGAAATGGGGGAGAAACACGTGGTCGAAGAACGAACGAACGAATAAGAATGAATAAACGAATGAGAACAGAGAAGGAAATGTTGTTGTTGTTTTTTTTTGTTTTTTTTTTTTTTGAGTTGAGATTTACACAAGGAAGTAGGCTATGGGTGAAAAGCCTGGGAATACAGAGAACGAAAGTTATTGGATCACAAACGACGGACCACTGAGAGAAAAACAAAGCCTCAAGGTTGTACAGTGCACACTGTACAAGGCCTCAAGACACGACACGGCAAACAGACGATCAATTTATGAAAGATAAACACCGAGAAACAACCAAAGTTGCACACAATAACTTCACACACCGAAAGATAAATACAGTTTCGACAAAATACAATTGTGAACAGACTTAACTTCGAAAAACGTAGAGACCGTGTGGAGCTTCGAAAATCCCTCCCACCGTCTCCGAGATCTCGCGAGATCTCACTTTTTTTCTATACTCAACATATTTAACTGAAAGGTAGTACATGGCTTTATTATCATAAGTTATTTATAAGTTAATATCATATATCATAAGTTAATATCACAAGTTATTATCATAAGTTATCAACTTACTATAATTCACCAAATGTCCGTCCGTCCATTCGAAGGTACTGCAAAAACGGCTGAAATGATCGCAACGATATTTTGGGTGGGTATTCCTGGGACCCCTTGGAGTAAAATAGGCTGTATTGTTTTTCCAAATTTTTTCCCCAATTTTCGAAGTTTTCCAATTTTCCAGTTTTTCCAAACACGATGGAATAATATTGTTACGGTTTTAGAACCCTCACTTTTTAAGTACTTGTAAATAATTCTCATCATTAAAAGGTCAAAGGTAGCAACCATAGATAGGCCACAGCAACACGTAGGTCACCTTAGAAATCTCAGTTATTTCCTTATTATGTGTCTAGTTAAGGCTGTGTTCCCAATAGTTGAATCTGCGCTGCATCAATTAAATAAGAATAGGTCCCAATCCATTCTGGCCATTTTGCCAACCTCTCTCTCCCAATTCTGTTACGCGCCTTGGTTAGCGTGCGCACAGGCGCCGCCATTAACCACGCGGTCAAGCTCGAGGAAGAAGGGGGCGGAGCGCCGGGAACAAGGTCTGGCTTGTCAACGAGCCATCAAAGGCGGAGCCGGTAAGCCCCGACCAGCCAACCAGGGCTGATGAAACATCACTGGCGGGCGTGGCCTTTGTGGAGTGCGTAGTGATCTGAAATAAAGCGCGTTATATAAGCGCGAGCGAAAAGCCCTTTTACGGACTTCTTTCGGGGACTTCTTTCCACGGACTGCGTGAGGGAGCTCGATTGTAAAGGACTGTGCTGGGGGACTCCTTTTTGCACGGACTGTGCGGAAACGTCTGATCGTGGAAAAGCCTTTTCATACGGACTGCGCCACGAACTGCCTTTTTAATACGAACATTGATCGAGAGAGAGAGCGCGTTTGGCACGATATACGTTTATTATGTACGCAGCCTCCCGTTCCCCCCCCCCCCCCCCCCCCCCCGATATATGTAAGGTCCGCTTGCGGTCAATGACACGCGGCGCGCTGCCGGCCTGCTGCCTTTTTCCATCACCACCACGGCACGAGTCGGGACCGGACGAGGAGCCTGGACATCTACCTGGACCTTCCACCCTACCACGACAATCCCGTGTGAGTGTGTTGTGTTTGTCTGGAGTCGTTTAGTTAAGACTGTATAGTTAAGCCTGCCCTGTGTCCTGCTCCTTCTTCTTCTTCCTTGTATATTCCTTTCGTTTCCTCTTCTTCTTGATTGTAAATAAACCACCTAGTTATTTCTTGGTTTTTCCCTAATACGATCGCCTCCGTCCTTTCTTTCCATCGAGTACCTGTGGCACGATTTCGGAACCGCGATAATCGGGTTTAGTCTCCTGGTTAATGGCTCGGGCCGCAGATTGCTAACCGCTCGGCAATTTCCATCTTATCCGTGGTTCGAGCGGGAGTTATTTCCCTGCTCGCGGTCGGTGTTGGTAATTAGGTATTTGGGACCCAAATTGACCAATCACCCGACCCAAGACCGACCGGGAGGAGCGTTGTAGCTTCCAGGACTCCGGACGGCCAGCTTAAAAAGACAAGGGGATTAACCCCCCCCCCCCTTGATAAGGGGAGAGCCGACCCCCGAATCCGCAACAATATTTACCGATATGAACAGTGATGTGGCTTTTGTTGAAATTCTACATACCAGGAGAGAGTAGATCGACTCCTCACGAACTCTTCTGATATAAACGTGCGGCTCAGAAGTAACATGGCAGCGTGTGCAAAGCGACTGAGAAACAGGTGTCGCGGCCACCTCCGTGTTACAGATTTGGCGTGCACTCTTCACACAAACGTGCGACTGAGAAAGACGTGTAGCGGCCGCTTCCGTTTTGCAGAATTCAATCTTTTTTCAAAATGGGCACCATGTACTGTTTAGATTTTGATGATTTGCGTGTGATATGATTCAACGGATGTTTATATGAATCGTTTAATAATAAAAAAAGCCTTCAATTGCTGATATTTTGCCTTTTCATTTGGGCTTCCCAATTGAAGCCCCGCCCATAGGACCGGTACGTTGCTAGTTAGTTTAATTGGCGCTTTGCCAATTTTCCATCGAGTTAGCCCTTTTTGCTTAGACATTCATTGGGAGCAGAAGGGGACATGTAATACAAAGCAATTCTCACTCTTATCATTGTAGATTATGTGGGACAAATTCATTTGTTTTGATCATTTTGTCATTTGTTTCATTATATGCAATGTCTAATTTTCACTCCATTGGATTTCTATGATGAGACAATCATTAAAACTAGAGCAATGCAACTGTCGCAAATATGCCACCACATAGTCCCACAACGGGTATATGCCCTCGTTCACTGTCCCAAAAAGAAACAAGGTTGATTTCAATCCCTTCATTTGTTTTCATGTATCACATTTTCACCAACCATGACAGGTTTCACATCGATCAGTGAAGCGGTTTCAGAGAAGGTTTAAAAAAAAAATATCGGCTTTCAAGCTAACATGGCTGCCATACCACATGACATATGACCTTCAAAAATACAGACTCTGCATATGTATGGGTAGGGATCACGTTTGTGAAGTTTCGTTTTGATCAGACAAGGTTCATCATTCTATCCAAGATGAATGCCAAACCACGTGACCCACGACATCATCATTTTCAAATTATTAGCAACAATGGTGTCAGACGATATTTGTGAAATTTCGTATCTTGCCCATTCTGATTTGGAACGAGCGGCCATGTTGGGACAACTTGCTGGTGGTTGTGCAGAGGCACAACCGCAGCCCGGGAACTGCGGTTTTTCGTGCAGAGGACGGGTGGATAAGCACGGTGTGGAAGAGCAGGCTGCATGCCTGTCGTACCCTTCGCGAGTAAGGCCTGTTTCGCGCCAGCGAGTGTGGCCTCGTGAATGAAGGCGGACTGAGGCCAAGCAGCGCGGGAGTGAACGGATTTCCCACCAACACCAGAGCCGCGTCCAGACTGCACGTGTTGTGGGTTTTCCTGAATCCCTTCAACCAGGATTCTCAAAGACTATTGAATAACCAAACACGTTTATTTTCAGTTATCTTTCCCTTTGTCTGTGCACTGCATCTGTGAGCGGGACGTCCCATTTAGGATGTTATTTACCGTGCATTATTTTGTATCACCGGCATTTCTTTTAATAAAGCCGGCATTTATTCTTGTACATTTTAAACGTGTCCGTTGAGATTATTTATCCAGGTGTGAAGACGTCAGGTGGAAGCAGTTCAAATAAGGCTCCAGTTTTTTCCCTCACTCTTGTTCCCCCACGCGCATTAACTCCGCTCTATTTTTTGAACTTAACGCCTCGGAGTAACAGCTTGTTTGGTCATCCGAGCTACCCTGAGGTGTTCACCAAGGGTAGTCACATGACATTTGGTGATAGGAGTGAGGGATTCGAACCTCGCAGACATTTTGTGTTTGAGGGTTGCGAGTTCAACACCTGCTGAGGACAAATTGCGCTCAGCTCTCGGAATCGAATTTTCATTGACGATTTTCTTTCTCTCATCGAGGGGGCGGTAATGGTAGTGCCGGGGTGTCCAAATTCAATAATAAATTGGTGTACGAAGTACAACATCGTGTTTTTCGGGACATTTTCTTTTATTTTCGGGAAAAAAAAAATCTTTTTCCTGTCTGAGGTAAAAAAAATATGTGCACGGAAGAACTGCTTTCTCACGAGTGAGCTAGCCGAGTGGGTTTGGGAGCACGGAGACTATGGAAGTAAGCCGGAGAAAGGGGGATCAGAGGTTAGGAGTGAAACCTCCCTGTCCCGAGCATGAGCCCATCTCCCTCCCCTATGGGGGAGCCGGGAACAATGGGAATGGCTGGGTGGTGAAAAACCAACTAGCAGTACCATTTTTCCAGTCCAGCTGTGGAATAGTAAACTGGCTTCAAGCTAAAATCAAAAAAACTAGACATCAAAACAAGGAAACTCCTCATGATCCGCAAAATGTTTCACAAAAATCAGTGCATCCCAATAATGTACCTGCCAAGGAAAGGAGGAGGTGGCAGCCTGATGGAACTCAATCAAGTGCACAGAGCAACGACTGTAGGACTAGCAGAGCACGTGAAAACAACTGACTACTGATTACAATTTGTGTACAAACATGAACACAACAAACCAGAAAAGGCATCTCTCAGGCACCTTGCAAAAAGCCTCCAAACACAAGTGTGTTTAGACTTTAGATGATGTCACATACCTAACCGAAACTGCAACAAATAAAGCCCCAACAATTGCAAAATAGACAAAAAAAAACACAAGATAAAATATCAGCTGATATAAAACGACAACTGGGAGAAAGACAACGGAGCAGGAAAATATATATATTTGGTGTTACATCACACTCCATACAGTCACGTGAAAAAGTAAGTACACCCCATGTAAAGTTTTGACTTTTTCAACATATTTCAACATACTTCTATTTGATCTTCATTTCAACAATATTGATAGATAAAGGTGATATTGAAGCGCGGTGCTACGCGTGCTACTTGTATAACAAGGAGGGAGCGGACAACGCGGTAAGTTCAAGAGTCTTTATTATAAGAGCTCAACTGTAGCACTGGATCGCACATGTGGTCGACGAAGGCCGTGAACGCATGGCCCTCGAACAGATGGCGGAAGTGCCTGACCGCCAGGTGAAGCCCGAGCAACTCGCGGTCGAAGGTACTATAGCGGCATTCGGGCGGGCGAAGCTGCCGGCTGAAGAACGCCAGCGGTTGCCAAGCACCACGCACCCATTGCTCGTGCACCGCGCCCACCGCGTAGTCCAAGGCATCGGTGGTGAGGGCGATCGGTGCATCGGGCGCCGGGTGCGCGAGCATGGTGGCGTTAGCCAAGGCGAGCTTCGCACCCACGAACGCCGCGTCCATCTGCTCGGTCCAGGTAACGTCACCTTTGCCCGGCTTGCCTCGGAGGGCCTCGTGCAAGGGGCGCAGGAGCTGGGCGATGCGGGGCAGGAACCGATGGTAAAAGTTTACCATGCCCAGGAACTCCTGGAGCCCCTTGATCGTGCGGGGGCACGGAAACCCCTTCACCGCCTCCACCTTGGCCGGTAGGGGGATGGCCCCATGCCTGGTGACGCGGTGCCCCAAAAAGTCAATGTCGGCGATGCCGAACCGGCACTTGGCGGGGTTCACGATGAGGCCATGCTGGCCCAGACATTTGAAGAGCGTGCGGAGATTGTGTCGGTGCTCTTCGCGGGACGCGCTGGCGACGAGGATGTCGTCCAGGTAGACGAAGACGAAATCCAAGTCGCGCAAGATGCTGTCCATTAGTCGCTGGAACGCCTGAGCCGCATTCTTCAAACCGACGGGCATCCGAAGAAATTCGAAAAGTCCGAATGGCGTGATGACTGCAGTCTTTGGGATGTCCTCCGGCCTGACGGGGACCTGATGGTAGCCGCGTATGAGGTCCACCTTCGAAAAGAAGGACATGCCCGCCAACCGGGCGGAGAAGTCCTGAATGTGGGGGACGGGGTAGCGGTCGGGGGTGGTGGCGTCGTTGAGGCGCCGGTAGTTCCCGCACGGTCGCCATCCCCCGCCGGGCTTTGGCACGATGTGAAGCGGCGACGTCTAAGCACTCTCGGAGTGCCGCACGATGCCGAGCCGCTCCAGCGTAGCGAACTCCGCTTTCGCCATGGCGAGCTTCGTCGGCTCGAGGCGGCGTGCCCGGGCGTAGACCGGTGGCCCGGCGGTGGGGATGTGGTGTTCCACCCTGTGCTTGATGGCCCCCGCAGAGAAGATGACAGCGTGAGGGCCGGGAAACCGGCGAGGAGGCGGGTGAATTTGTTCGCTGCCAGAAGCGTACAGATGAACCTGGCCGGAACCGAACCGCTCAGCAAGCCGCTCGGCGAGCCGCTCGATGAGCCGCTCCGGGAGCTGCTCAACGAGGCGGGCAGCGCGCACACGAGCGAGCTGAACGTCTCAGCCTGGACAAGCCTTCTGTGGTTTACGTCCACCAGCAGACCATTGGCACACAGGAAGTCCGCACCGAGCAGTGCCATAGGCACGTCGGCAGTGACGAACAACCACCGGAAAACCTGCCCTCCGAACCGCAGAGAAAGGCAGCGTTTTCCGTACGTGCGAATGGACGTACTGTTGGCAGCAAGCAGCGCGGGGCCCTGGCCCGCGGACTGCTTGTCAGACGTACCGGCGGGAATGACACTCACCTGCACTCCCGTGTCGCACAGGTAACGGCACCCGGATAAGGTGTCCGTGATGAACAGTAGGCTGTTTGAACGGCCGGCGCTCAGTGCCACTACCGAGGGCCGGCCCGGGCGTTTCCCGACCTGCCGAATGAGCACGGCGGGCGACATTGCCGAGCCTCGTGGCCGAACTTGGCGTGGAAAAAACACCAGGTTTGCGGCGAAGGCGGAGGAGGCCGCGGTTTTCTCCGCGGCGGCGGTGGTGGGCGGGGCGTGGCGGCGGACACGAAGTGCGCATCAGCCTCGAGATCCATGAGGTGTGGTGCATCAGCATCAGGGTCAGCCCCGAGAGCCGCGCCAAAACTCGCCTGGGTGTCCAAAGCCGCGAAGAACCTGTCGGCCTCGCCAGCGAGAGCTCGGGGTTCCGTCGTCGCAGAACCAGCCAACGCGAGGCGGACTCGTGCCGGCAGCTGGCATCGAAATAACGCCCGGAATAGAGCGTTCGGGGTTTCGTCGCCCATCAACGACAGCATATGGTCCATGCGGACCGACGGTCGTGTGTCACCGAGCTCGGGGAGGTCCAGGAGGCGGTCGGCCCGAGCGTCCACCGTGAGGCCGAACGTGGCGAGGAGGAGACGCTTGATCGCCTCGTACCTGCCGTCGGCCGGTGGGTTCCTCAGGACCGACACGACGCGGGCGGCCGTGCCGGGCCTGAGGGAGGCGACCACGTGGCAGTACCTGGTCTCGTCCACCGTGATGCCTCGAAGTCGGAACTGGCTTCTGCCTGCAGGAACCAAACTTCGGCTTGAGCCTCCCAGAACTCGGGGAGTTTGATTTGGACCGCGTTGGTTGCCATTGCTGTGGCGGGTTCGGGTGGTCAGCGAAGGCTGACCAGAACGTCGGAGGATCACCAATGAAGCGCGGTGCTACGCGCGCTACTTGTATAACAAGGAGGAAGCGGACAACGCGGTAAGTTCAAGAGTCTTTATTATAAGAGCTCAACTGTAGCACTGGAGCGCTCTGGGCTCCACGCCCGGTGTATATCCCGCGGCCACGCCTACCCCTCGGGCGTGGCCGCCGCCCACTTGGTGCGCGGAATGATGTCCTCACGCCAGTGAGCTTTCGTGTCCGCCACAATATAATATAACAAATATCATGAAACATTTACATTTTGTCGTCCATTGTATAATTTAAATGAACATAAATGCAAATTTCGCATGTGGAAAAAGTAGGTACACACCTACATTTATCACTACTTAAAATACCTACAATTAGAATCAGGTGCACCAGCTCAGGTGCAAATGATTAGAACATCGTCAGAGAGGATCTTGGAGGAACCTGTCTTATTTAAACCTCAGACATTTAGTTTGGTTTGCTCTTTGTTGTTAAAGTGTGCGGCGTCACCATGCCTAGATCAAAAGAGCTCCCCGAGGCCTTCAGAAAGAAGGTTATAGATGCCTACGAGTCGGGGAAGGGATTTAAAAAGATCTCCAAACAATTTGAAATCAATCATTCGACTGTCCGGAAGATCATCTACAAGTGGAGAAGATTCCAAACAACTGCCAACTTGTTCAGGCCAGGCCGCCCCAACAAAGTCAGCCCGAGAGCAGACCGCAAGATGCTGAAAGAAGTCTCTAAGAACCCCAGAATGTCATCACGGGACCTACAGGTAGCTCTTGCCACTGTTGATGTCAAAGTGCACGAGTCTCCCATTAGAAAGAGGCTGCACAAATTTGATCTACATGGGAGGTTTGCCAGTAGGAAACCTTTGCTGTCCAGAAAGAACATCAGGGCAAGACTAAAGTTTGCCAATGAACACCTCGGAAAAGACCAGCACTTATGGAACAATGTGCTCTGGACAGATGAGTCAAAGGTAGAGCTATTTGGCCCCAGTACCAGAAGACATGTTTGGCTAAAACCAAAGACAGCATTTGACCACAAGAACCTGATACTAACTGTAAAGCATGGTGGTGGAAATATTATGGTCTGGGGCAGGTTTGCTGCATCAGGGCCTGGACAGCTCACCACCATGAATTCTTCATTGTACCAGAGAGTGTTTGAGGATAATGTGAGGCCACCTGTCGGAGAGTTGAAGCTCAACCGAAGGTGGACCTTGCAACATGACAATGACCCTAAACATACTAGTAAATCCACAAAGGAATGCCTGAAAAGAAAGAAATGGAGGGTTCTGGAATGGCCAAGTCAAAGCCCGGATCTAAATCCCATCGAGATGTTGTGGGGGGGATTTGAAACGAGCTGTGCCTGCAAGAAACCCCTCAAACCTTGCACAGCTGAAATAATTCTGCATGGAGTGGGCAAAAATTTCTCCCAGTCGATGTCAGAGACTGGTAGACAGTTATAAGAAACGCCTACTTGAAGTTGTTTCTGCCAAAGGGGGCAAATACCACCGATTCGAGCCAAGGGTGTACTTACTTTTTCCACATGCGAAATTTGCATTTATATTTATTTAAATTATACAATGGACTACAAAATGTAAATGTTTCATGATATTTGTTATATTATATCACCTTTATCTATCAATATTGTTGAAATGAAGATCAAATAGCTGTATGTTGAAATATGTTGATAAAGTCAAAACTTTACATGGGGTGTACTTACTTTTTCACGTGACTGTATATCTTATTATCGATATTATAATTGGCGAAGGTGATTCTGTCTGTCTGTCTGTCTGTCTGGGGGTGTGGCTTACTCCGTTTACAGAGTAGCTCCACCCATTCTGGGAAAGGCTTCATGTAAACAAATATCCACCATTTTATTACCTCGAATAGCTTTGAGGCCTGTTTAGTTCGGCCCGTGCTGTCTTTCTCTCTCACACAGGTTCATTTCAACTCTAATTCGATATAACATTTCATTTTTAACAGTCGTTAACATAGTTTTAGACTCGGTTGAAAAAAATGGGAAGAGAATCCTATGAAAGTTTCCATTTATGGAACGAAATGATTTCTCAAAGGCCTGTAAAATAAAGCCCATTCCTTGAGTCACCCTCACGATTTTATCTCGAATTCACCATCCGATTTCCTTTTTATCGATTGTTTTTGACTCGGTGTCAGAAATAATTGAGAACATTCACGCACACATGGGAAAATGCAGAGATATATATTGTTGCGAATATGGAATTTGGCCTCCATATCCGCTTGTAAATATTCCCCTATTTTCTCCAATACTCCCCAACTTTCCCCAGTCCCCCATTCCCTAGTCCCATTGCATGTAAATAACAATCAGTAGAGCCGACCTTCCCCTTATTCCCCCATTAAATGTCGTGCCCAGGTCCACCGCACCACACGTAGACAACTTTCGGACATCTTCCTAGTTATTCTTAATCTATGTCAGTTAAGGCCTCGTTTCCATTAATTATGACTCTTCGTTGCACCAGAATGTGATTATATGGCACCAGTAGTGAGTTTAGGACCTTCCCATACCTCCTCCCATCTTCTTCCCCAAACAACAACAACAACAACAACTACAGCTACAACAACAACAACAACAACTACAGCTACAACAACAACAACAACAACTACAGCTACAACAACAACAACAACAACTACAGCAACAACAACAACAACTACAGCTACAACAACAACAACAACAACTACAGCTACAACAACAACTACAACAACGGCGCGCGCGGGGAGTGTGCGTCCTCCCTCCGGCTCGGTTAGCCGCCATTATCCATGCGCCCCACGGGGTTACCACGAAGGGGCTGGCTGTCAGCTCCTCGTCAAGGGCGGAGCCTGGTAAACCCCCCCCCGCACCCAATAAGAAGGGCGGACCGATTCCATCTGGGCGGAGCTAACGAGCCGAGGGCGTGTCACTCCCCGCCGGATATACGCAGCCGCTTGCCGGACGTGACGTCAGATGCGCCCCCAGCTTGAGACGACAAGACGCCACCTCGAGCGCTGAGAGACCTCCTGCATCTTTTGGGCCGCGCCATCCTGTCCCTGAGCACAAGGTGCACCTTGTGCTGGCCATCGAATACCCGCTTTCCTTGCCATCAATCCCCGTGTGAGTCAGTTTTTGTCCTGTTTCTCTGTGGTCTGTCGGGAATAATATAAGGTTGTGTCTAAGTGCCTGTCTTCCTATGATGTACCTCTTGTAGTTGTAATCTAACCTTCCGCCTTAATATAACCTCCTCCGGAGGTCTTGAGAACTGAACCCCTGGTGTCGTATTGTGTCATTATAACCCAGCCGGGTGTCTTCTCTTTCCTATTGAGCCAGCGTAGCGCGGCTTCGTCGACGTTCGAGTACAATCGGGTAATTTGTGCGGACACGACGGCCATTCCGCTCGGCCCACCTTAACATCAAAGTCGTGTCTGTAACAATTGGTGTCGAGGAGTGGAATTCGAACCCGGGACTAAATTAGTTAGGCCCAAATTTTGGGAGGGAAAATCGATTCGGAGCGCGTTTCCCGCGCGAAATTATAACGGCGAAATTTCAATTTGTTTTACGAAAATAAAAAATAATAACCGAATTTTGAAAGTCGCGCTATGGCGGATCAAGACAGCTGGGGTCCGGTAAAGGAGAGTGAGGTAGGGTCGATCCAGGACCAAAATGAGGGACAGGAGGAGAGCGAAGCAGTGAGGGCGGCAGGTTCGCAAAATAGCGCCGTCACGCACGAAGAAGCGGGCGCGCAAAATGGCGCCTCGCTGGTCACCGTGCCCGCGACCGAAGTAGCGCCGCTGGGAAGATTGGAACTTTTTTTTATACAAATGACGGCCCTTATGGAAAAGAATAGTGAGCGATTGGAAAACCAAATGGGGGTAATGGGGAACCGGATGGATGCTCAGAGTGAGCAATTGGGAGTAATGAGGGACGAAGCGAGGGGTACTGGTGAGAAGGTAGACAAAAATTTTGAGGGGTTAGACAATGGGATAAAAGAGGTGAGAAATGGGTTAATGGGGGTAGAAAACAGAATGGCCGCTCAAGAGAATCAAATGGAAGGGATGCAAAAGGGGTTAGAGGGGGTAGAAAATAGAATGGCTGCCCAGGAGAATCAGATAGAGGGAGTGAAAAATGGGTTAGAGGGGTTAGAAAACAGTATGGAAGGCAAATTGAGGGACATGAGGGACCAAGCGGAAAGGGAAGTTAAACAAATGGAGCAGCAGATAGAGGGGGTCAGAATGGGGGTAGAAACCAAACTGGATGCTCACAGGGAGGAAATGGAGCAGATGAGGGTGGCATCTGGGCAGGAGATGCAAGTGATGGGAGAGGAGATCAGAAGAGGAGTGAGTGAGGAGGTCGGAGGAGTGCGCGAGGAGGTGAGGCACTGTGAGGAGCACATGGAAAAGGAGGTGAGAAAGGGGACTGTAAAGTTACAAGGGGGCATAGAGGACCTGACGCAGGAGGTGGAGCAGCTGACGGTGGGACAGACGGAGTTAGTGGAGCAGGTTCAAAGGAACACTGCGGTATTAGGAGGGTTAAAAGCGACACAAAACGACATAAAAAACGACTTGATAGCGACAAAGAGGGAATGTCAGATGGTACGTGAGGGACTGACAACGAGGTTGGACGAGGTGATAGAGGTAATGGAGACGAAGGACCGGCAGGTGAGGACGCACCTGGAAACGGTCAAGGTAGCCTTAGAGGATGAGCTTGAGGAGACGTACCGGGGAATAAAAGAGGTGAAGCACAAATTAGAAGAAGTGGAAGAAGGGATGAGCGAAATTAAGAAGCGACGGAGAGGGGATAAGAAAGAGATAAAAGAGGAGATAAAAGAATTGGTCCAAAGTCTGTGTTTGGATCGTGATGATGTGCTCATTAACCGGATGAGGGATTCGCAGGTGATGGAGGAGAAGCGAAGAGGAAGAGGACCCGGTGTAAGTGGTGACCAATATGGTCGTGCGTATGATGCGCCAGGGGATTTAAGAAGCTTGGGGGTCGAGATAGACCCGGGTGTTCGTGAGAGGCCGTTGGTGAAGTGTGCGACAGGTCTGGTGTGCGAAAAAGGAGGTGTGCAAGAAAGTCCGACTCTGGGGTGTGTGAGGAAAAAGTGTGTGCCAAGGAGTGAGGGTGCTGGCGAGAATGAGTCGGTCGTAGCGTGTGTGCGAGGGAGCACATGGAAGCGCGGTGTGGTGAGTGTTACAGAGGGTGTAACGGGAGAGTGTGCGCGAGAAAGGTGTGTGACGGACAGGTGCATGAGGAAAGAGTGCGCTGTCAGAAGTAAGGAAGAGTGTCCACCTGTGGTGAGTGTTACAGAGGGTGTAACGGGAGAGTGTGCGCGAGAAAGGTGTGTGACGGGCAGGTGCACGGGGAAAGAGTGCGCTGTCAAAGGCAAGGAAGAATGCACAGCTGTGGTGAGTGTTACGGAGGGTGTGACGGGAGAGTGTGCGCGAGAAAGGTGTGTGACGGACAGGTGCATGGGGAAAGAGTGTGCTGTCAAAAGTAAGGGTGAGTGCGTTGTCAGGAATGGAGGTGGAAGTAGTGAGAGTGACATGGAGCGTGAGTTAGTTGTGACAGGTGAGCGAGGATGTACACCTGGGATGGAAGGATGCACACCTGGAATGGTAGAGCGTGAGTGGGAATGCACGCTGGAGTTGGTGGTGAGGCACGTGGTTGGGTGTGCGAATGAGAGCACACCTGTGATTGTCACAGAGGAGGTGACAGAGGAGGGGGCGCGAAGCGGTGTTTTGGTGAGGTGTGCGACCAACGAATGTGTGCCAAAGTGTTCGGTGGTCAGGTGTGTGACCAAGGCTGTGAGTGGAATGGGTGTACCTGGGTGTGTAAGGAAAGGTACGAGGAGCATGGGCACGGCTGGATGTGTGAGCAAGGAACGGGCTGCGGGGTGTAAGCGTCCAGGTGAAGCATCGACGTTAGACGGGGTAGAGTTTAGAACGACTTATAGCCGAGTCGGGCCCTCGGTGCGTGCCGGGCCTCGCTTTGAACGGCCGCGTCCAGGCTCCACTAGGCGGAGCTGGCAGCCCAATAGAAAGGGTCGTCATGGCGACCACTTTTTGGTGAGACGTGCCGGCAGGTCTAGATCGGGGCATTGGATGGCTCCACGCCGAGGTGGTGTGTGGGATCTCGGCACGGGTAAGCCCCCGTCCCTGCACCGAGTGCCGGACGTATCCAGCCGCTGGCACAAAACAACCAGCATCCATTGCTTGGCTTCACGAAGCCGGGCTTTGGACAGGGATTGGCGCACCGAGAGGTATTAGTGAGTAGACTGGGTGATGAGGTTAGTGTTTTGGACCCAAAATTAGAGAAAAGCAAAATTTGATGATTGGCAAGGGATTGGCAGTAGTGATTGGCAGATGATGGGCAGTGATTGGCAAATTTTTGATTTATTGAAATTTGATGTGCAAAATTGGTAGTGAGAGACCCCCGATGTGGTGGGATGGCAAATCCACCATCCTTCCCATGTGGGGGCAAAGGAGCACTAGATTATGGGGTGTATGGCAGTGAAAACTAGCCCGGGTGGGTTAGGATATGGTGTGTAGGGATCTAGCGAAGATTGACATTAGGTAACGTTAAGATTAGTTAGTGACTGATACCTGTAGTGGGGACGCAGGTAGATTAGTGTGGATTATAATGACGAGGGAGCGCAATAGTTAAAGGGACGACTGGGAAGCGCAAGTTTCAGAAGGGAGTAGTTAGCTGAGATGATGCCGTGTGTGTGAGAATTGAACAGGTGTGATTGCACAGGTGTGCAACTGGACAGGTGTGTGGAGCCGTGTATGAGTAGTGAGTGTGTGGATCAGCGCGAATGCGCTTGGGGAGAGAAGGGTGCAGGTGGCACCAGGTGTGAGAGCACAGGGTGCAAGTACAGGTGTGTGGAGAGAGTTGGAGTAAGTGGTATGGAGTGGTGTGCGTGGTGCGAAGGTGTGGATGGGGGAAGAGTGGACCCCTTTCACGAGTACCCGGGGCGGGTAGTGTAAGTGTTAGGTAGAGGATACAGGTAAATTGTGGTTGGATATTGGCATTTGTGGTGCGGTTGCAGAATGGTGTTGTGGATGGGTGCATTAGTGTTGTGGAAATGGCTGGGCGTGTAGCCTGTTAGTGTGTGTAGTTGGTTGGGCACTCCACCACTGTGAGGATGTCGGCCAGGTGAGGCCGCAGGTGGGCTCTGGGAGCCGGTAGAGTTGTGGATGGGGCCCGAGGATCCGGAGGATGGACCCGGGTAGCCCAGTGCCAGAGAGGGCACCGAGTGGGGAGAGTGCCAGAGGGCCTTCCCCAGGTAGTTAGGTTAGGGCAAGGAGCAGGTAAGCTCGGAGGCAACTGCAGTGGTGGAGGTGTGCAGGTGGGTAGACCCACTGGGAGAGGTACACGCCGCAGCCCAGAAATTGTGCGAGGGCACCGGGAGAGGAATCGGGGGAGTGAGACCCCAAATTGAAGAGCACCACAGTTTGGCCAATGGGAATTGGTTTTTAGAACCCATAGAGTAAGAGGGCCAATGGTTTGGCCGGAGAAAGACCCCGGGTAGTGTAAAGTTGTTAAAGTCATTTAGGAAATAGTTAGGATTGAAGAACCTGTCGCACCATACGCAGCCACTTACCTGTGGTGATGATGATGACTCCACACCTGTGTTTTCTTTGTTTTGTTGCAGGAGATGAATCGCTGTGTGGATTTGTGAGACGCATCACGACGTGGATGAGACATTGGGGTGATTCCATCTCTCCCTCCCTAGGAGGGACTGATGATGAATTGGTAATGGCAAATTATGATGTTGAGTTGGAGATGGCAAATTTTGATGAGAGTTGAAAATGGCAAATTTGATTGGTTAGGAGGGAGAGAAGACGAATTTGGTTTATGGGAGGAACGGGGAAGACAGTAGGGATGTTTGTTGATTTGTAAAGTAGATGTTTATGGGTAGTGTTGTGTTTTGTGGATACAGTAAGGGGTAAGGGAGGGGCCATGTAGGTTACCTGGTGGGGGGGGGGGCGTACGATAGGAACGTACCTGTCTCACCTGGTTCCCATGTGCCCCCAGTGTGCATTACCTTATATTGCGTGCACTTTTGCGCCCTTACCACCTTACTCACTTGTTTCTTCTTTTGTCTCCCACCTCCGAGGATCTGGCTTTGGGGTAGAGAGAGAGGAGAGAGAGGTGCTGGCTACGCAGTTGTGGGCCTGCACTTTCGCTGTTGGCTGCCTGGATCGATACACCATATGGACCGCAATGTTTGTGGCCACCCACAATGGACCGCAGCTCTTTTGCGGCCAAGCACCACCCGTGGAAGGACCTATGGGTCAACGTGGCACCTATGCCATAAAGGTGAACCACTGTTAATTAACACCAAGTGCACCACAAGAAGAGCAAGAGACACCTGCAGGGTTAGGGGTTGTCGAATTTATTTTTATTCCAATGAACAATGGTGACTGCACCGATTGGTGGTGGGGTGGTGCTTTTGATGCTCGGGAAGGGTGCTCTGCACGTTATTAAAGGCCGTCGGCCACAGAGCACTCGTGGGTTGGTGTATCGATGCTGGCAAGCGCGCTCTCTCTATGCATAACATCTGCATGTGTTCCTCCAAAAACAGGTCCTGGATCGTAGTGTAAATAGCAGCATAGTCTTGTAAATAATGCTCCCTACCGGCTGTATGTTTAGTTTGAGAATTCTTTCCGGATTCGGTTATCCTGTGGGTGTGTTTCTGTGAGGAGAAGGGTGCAACGTCGCAGGGGGACATATTTACTCATTTGTGAATATCTGTAAAACTGTCGCACTCAGGGTAGAGTTAATAGTAGAGGGAACTACATTGCGTGCCACACTAAAGTAGGTAAAAATTTATCGGGTCGGGACGCCCCGAGGGTAGAGAAGGGTGCAATGTTGCGAATATGGAATTTGGCCTCCATATCCGCTTGTAAATATTCCCCTATTTTCTCCAATACTCCCCAACTTTCCCCAGTCCCCCATTCCCTAGTCCCATTGCATGTAAATAACAATCAGTAGAGCCGACCTTCCCCTTATTCCCCCATTAAATGTCGTGCCCAGGTCCACCGCACCACACGTAGACAACTTTCGGACATCTTCCTAGTTATTCTTAATCTATGTCAGTTAAGGCCTCGTTTCCATTAATTATGACTCTTCGTTGCACCAGAATGTGATTATATGGCACCAGTAGTGAGTTTAGGACCTTCCCATACCTCCTCCCATCTTCTTCCCCAAACAACAACAACAACAACAACTACAGCTACAACAACAACAACAACAACTACAGCTACAACAACAACAACAACAACTACAGCTACAACAACAACAACAACAACTACAGCAACAACAACAACAACTACAGCTACAACAACAACAACAACAACTACAGCTACAACAACAACTACAACAACGGCGCGCGCGGGGAGTGTGCGTCCTCCCTCCGGCTCGGTTAGCCGCCATTATCCATGCGCCCCACGGGGTTACCACGAAGGGGCTGGCTGTCAGCTCCTCGTCAAGGGCGGAGCCTGGTAAACCCCCCCCGCACCCAATAAGAAGGGCGGACCGATTCCATCTGGGCGGAGCTAACGAGCCGAGGGCGTGTCACTCCCCGCCGGATATACGCAGCCGCTTGCCGGACGTGACGTCAGATGCGCCCCCAGCTTGAGACAAGACGCCACCTCGAGCGCTGAGAGACCTCCTGCATCTTTTGGGCCGCGCCATCCTGTCCCTGAGCACAAGGTGCACCTTGTGCTGGCCATCGAATACCCGCTTTCCTTGCCATCAATCCCCGTGTGAGTCAGTTTTTGTCCTGTTTCTCTGTGGTCTGTCGGGAATAATATAAGGTTGTGTCTAAGTGCCTGTCTTCCTATGATGTACCTCTTGTAGTTGTAATCTAACCTTCCGCCTTAATATAACCTCCTCCGGAGGTCTTGAGAACTGAACCCCTGGTGTCGTATTGTGTCATTATAACCCAGCCGGGTGTCTTCTCTTTCCTATTGAGCCAGCGTAGCGCGGCTTCGTCGACGTTCGAGTACAATCGGGTAATTTGTGCGGACACGACGGCCATTCCGCTCGGCCCACCTTAACATCAAAGTCGTGTCTGTAACAATATATTTAAATCGCGCCACGATGATACACGAAAATACACCGCCTAAAATAACAGTCGGGGAAAATGTAGACATATATTAAAAATTCGCTTTTTCTTTTCCGTTAAGATATATTACTTTTACTTTTGATGGCAGTCGTCACAAAACGTCAAATATTTATTCGTTCTTATTTCATTCAACATTATTATCCGGAAGTAAAAACGAAAATATGTTTCAGGAAATTACCGAGAGATTTTTCTTCGTTTTTTTTTATTAGTTATGTGTGCATACACTTTAAATAGGTTTATTTGAAACCTTTAATTTTCACAATGTAATTTACTTGCCATTTGATGATTACGAGACACTTCCTCTTGAAGATCGTGACAATTCATGCGTTGCGTGGAAACTTCCATTTTCAAAATGAATGAGATGGGAGAGGAGCGAGGAGCGAGGTGTTGGAGAGCGAGGAGCGAGGGGTTGGAGAGCGAGGAGCGAGGGGTTGGAGAGCGAGGAGCGAGGGGTTGGAGTGTGAGGAGCGAGGGGTTGGAGTGCGAGGAGCTAGGGGTTGGAGAGCGAGGAGCTAGGGGTTGGAGAGCGAGGAGCTAGGGGTTGGAGAGCGAGGAGCGAGGGGTTGGAAAGCGAGGAGCGAGGGGTTGGAAAGCGAGGAGCGGGGGGTTGGAGAGCGAGGAGTTGGAGAGCGAGGAGCGAGGGGTTGGAGAGCGAGGAGCGAGGGGATGGAGAGCGAGGAGCGAGGGGTTGGAGAGTGAAGAGCTAGGGGTTGGAGAGCGAAGAGCGAGGAGTTGGAGAGCGAAGAGCGAGGGGTTCGAGAGCTGAGGGCTAGGGGTTGGAGAGCGAGGAGCTAGGGGTTGGAGAGCGAGGAGCTAGGGGTTGGAGAGCGAGGAGCTAGGGGTTGGAGAGCGAGGAGCTAGGGGTTGGAGAGCAAGGAGCGAGGAGTTGGAGAGTGAGGGCCGATTGGAGCGGAGAGTGAGGAGCGATTGGAGGGGAGTGTGAGGAGCGATTGGAGGGGAGTGTGAGGAGCGATTGGAGGGGAGGGTGAGGAGCGATTGGAGGGGAGTGTGAGGAGCGATTGGAGGGGAGTGTGAGGAATTGGAGAGGAGTGTGAGGAATTGGAGAGGAGTGTGAGGATTTGGAGAGAGGAGAGTGTCAGGTGGAGAGGAGTGAGGAGTCACATATTTTGTGAAATAAATAAATTGTGTGCATTGCACCATTTCTGGATCTGATGAATTGCCAGTAACCATTTTGTAAAATTTATAAAGTGCAGTATCTAAATCAAGATGTCCAAATGTCACACACGTCCACGCCCGTGAGATTTCCACGGGTGACCCCACGATACTGCAGCAAGAAAAAGACCGAGACGGGAGAACGAGACCCTCGACGAACGTGATCACAGACTCGCACAGGATGCTGCTGCAACAACGATGAGGAGGGTTGGAGAGGAGCGAGGAGTTGAAGAGGAGTTAGGGGTTGGAGAGTGAGGAGCTAGGGGTTGGAGAGTGAGGAGCTAGGGGTTGGAGAGTGAGGAGCTAGGGGTTGGAGAGTGAGGATCTAGGAGTTGGAGAGTGAGGAGCCGGGGGTTGGAGAGTGAGGAGCCAGGGGTTGGAGAGTGAGGGGCCAGGGGTTGGAGCGTGAGGCGCGAGGGGTTGCAGAGCGAGGAGTTGGAGAGTGAGGAGCTAGGGGTTGGAGAGTGAGGGGCGTGGGGTTGGAGAGTGAGGGGCGAGGGGTTGGAGAGCGAGGGGCGAGGGGTTGGAGAGCGAGGGGCGAGGGGTTGGAGAGCGAGGGGCGAGGGGTTGGAGAGCGAGGGGCGAGGGGTTGGAGAGCGAGGGGCGAGGGGTTGGAGAGCGAGGGGCGAGAGGTTGGAGAGCAAGCCGCGAGGGGTCGGAGAGCGAGGAGCGAGGGGTGCGAGAGCGAGGAGTTGGAGAGCGAGGAGCGAGGGGTTGGAGAGCGGGGAGCGAGGGGTTGGAGAGCGGGGAGCGAGGGGTTGGGGAGCGGGGAGCGAGGGGTTGGGGAGCGGGGAGCGAGGGGTTGGGGAGCGAGGAGCTAGGGGTTGGGGAGCGAGGAGCATGGGGTTGGAGAGCGAGGGGCTTGGGGTTGGAGAGCGAGGGGCTTGGGGTTGGAGAGGAGCGAGAAATTGGAGAGTGAGGAGTGAGGAGTTGGAGAGTGAGGGGCTAGGTGTTGGAGAGTGAGGAGCTAGGGGTTGGAGAGTGATGAGCTCGGGGTTGGAGAGAGATGAGATAGGGGTTGGAGAGCGAGGAGCGAGGGGTTGGAGAGTGAGCAGCGAGGAGTTGGAGAGCGAGGAGCGATGGGTTCAAGAGCGAGGAGCGAGGGGTTGGAGAGCGAGGAGCTAGGGGTTGGAGAGCGAGGAGCGAGGGGTTGGAGAGCGAGGAGCGAGGGGTTGGAGAGCGAAGAGCTAGGGGTTGGGGAGCGAGGGGCTAGGGGTTGGAGAGCGAGGGGCTAGGGGTTGGAGAGCGAGGATCTAGGGGTTGGGGAGCGAGGATCTAGGGGTTGGAGAGCGAGGATCTAGGGGTTGGAGTGCGAGGATCTAGGGGTTGGAGAGCGAGGATCCAGGGGTTGGAGAGCGAGGATCTAGGGGTTGGAGAGCGAGGATCTAGGGGTTGGAGTGCGAGGATCTAGGGGTTGGAGAGCGAGGATCCAGGGGTTGGAGAGCGAGGATCTAGGGGTTGGAGAGCGAGGAGCTGGGGGTAGGAGAGTGAGGAGCAAGGAGTTGGAGAGTGAGGAGCAAGGAGTTGGAGAGTGAGGGCCGATTGGAGAGGAGAGTGAGGAGCGATTGGAGAGGAGAGTGAGGAGCGATTGGAGAGGAGAGTGAGGAGCGATTGGAGAGGAGAGTGAGGAGCGATTGGAGAGGGGAGTGAGGAGCGATTGGAGAGGAGAGTGAGGAGCGATTGGAGGGGAGTGTGAGGGATTGGAGAGGAGTGTGAGGGATTGGAGAGGAGTGTGAGGGATTGGAGAGGAGTGTGAGGGATTGGAGGGGAGTGTGAGGGATTGGAGAGGAGTGTGAGGGATTGGAGAGGAGTGTGAGGGATTGGAGAGGAGTGTGAGGGATTGGAGAGGAGTGTGAGGAGGTATTGGAAGGGAGTGTGAGGAGGAGTGAGATTGGAGAGGCGTGAGAGTGGAGAGAGGAGAGTGTCAGGTGGAGAGGGGTGAGGCGTCACATAAGTGTTCATTGCACCATTTCTGGATCTGATGAATCGCCAGTAACCATTTTGTAAAATTTAATGTGCAGCATCTAAATCAAGATATCCAGATGTCACACACGTCCATGCCGTGGGATTCCCATTGGTGACCCCACTAGTCTTTTTGTAAAAGATCAAATGTATATGGTCATGCCGTTATGTCGTTATGTATATATGCGACTAAAAGGTATTCTTCTTCTTCTTCACATAAAATTAACACCCTCTTAATTACGTTAAGACTGCTGAGACCCCTCAGACCTTTGACGACCCTTTAATTCCCCCAAGAACCTTCAAACCACCAAGACCTCTGAAGAACCCAAAACGCCCCGAAGAACCCAAAACGCCCCGAAGAACCCAAAACGCCCCGAAGAACCCAAAACGCCCCGAAGAACCCAAAACGCCCCGAAGAACCCAAAACGCCCCGAAGAACCCAAAACGCCCCGAAGAACCCAAAACGCCCCGAAGAACCCAAAACGCCCCGAAGAACCCAAAACGCCCCGAAGAACCCAAAACGCCCCGAAGAACCCAAAACGCCCCGAAGAACCCAAAACGCCCCGAAGAACCCAAAACGCCCCGAAGAACCCAAAACGCCCCGAAGAACCCAAAACGCCCCGAAGAACCCAAAACGCCCCGAAGAACCCAAAACGCCCCGAAGAACCCAAAACGCCCCGAAGAACCCAAAACGCCCCGAAGAACCCAAAACGCCCCGAAGAACCCAAAACGCCCCGAAGAACCCAAAACGCCCCGAAGAACCCAAAACGCCCCGAAGAACCCAAAACGCCCCGAAGAACCCAAAACGCCCCGAAGAACCCAAAACGCCCCGAAGAACCCAAAACGCCCCGAAGAACCCAAAACGCCCCGAAGAACCCAAAACGCCCCGAAGACCCAATGCACCCCGAAGACCCAATGCACCCCGAAGACCCAAAGCACCCCGAAGACCCCCGAAGACCGAAAGCGCCCCGAACACCCAAAACGCCCCGAAGACCCAAAACGCCCCGAAGACCCAAAACGCCCCGAAGACCCAAAACGCCCCGAAGACCCAAAGCGCCCCGAAGACCCAAAGCGCCCCGAAGACCCAAAGCGCCCCGAAGACCCAAAGCGCCCCGAAGACCCAAAGCGCCCCGAAGACCCAAAGCGCCCCGAAGACCCAAAGCGCCCCGAAGACCCAAAGCACCCCGAAGACCCAAAGCGCCCCGAAGACCCAAAGCGCCCCGAAGACCCAAAGCGCCCCGAAGATCCAAAACGCCCCGAAGACCCAAAACGCCCCGAAGACCCAAAACGCCCCGAAGACCCAAAGCACCCCGAAGACCCAAAGCACCCGAAGACCCAAAGCACCCCGAAGACCCAAAGCACCCCGAAGACCCAAAGCGCCCCGAAGACCCAAAGCGCCCCGAAGACCCAAAACGCCCCGAAGATCCAAAACGCCCCGAAGACCCAAAACGCCCCGAAGACCCAAAACGCCCCGAAGACCCAAAACGCCCCGAAGACCCAAAACGCCCCAAAGACCCAAAACGCCCCAAAGACCCAAAACGCCCCAAAGACCCAAAACACCCCGAAGACTCAAAACACCCCGAAGACCAAAAGCACCCCGAAGACCAAAAGCACCCCTAAGACCAAAAGTACCCCGAAGACCCAAAGCACCCCGAAGACCGAAAGCACCCCGAAGACCCAAAACACCCCAAAACACCCTGAAGACCCCAAAGACCATTTCGACCCAAAATACCCTTAAATACCCTGAAGAACCAAAATACCCCAAATACTCGACAAGACCCAGAGGAAACAAAAGAGCTTTAAGACCCAAAAGACCCAAAAATACCCTTAAAGGCCCTGAAGACCCAAAACATTATGAAGATCCAAAAGACCCAAAAGACATTGAAATGGTCAAAGATGCCGATCCCTCGAAGGCACGCTCGTTATATTTATATATTTAAAAAAAAAAAAAGAGTTGGAGAGATTGGGGATAGACAAAAGAAGGATCACTGGAAAGGATAAGAGGTCAACTCAACGGGGATGGAGAACGAATCATTATTAATGCTCAAGAACAAGGACACGACACCAATGGATTTTAAAAGATGGCAGGACTGAATCAATCGGACAAGTGTAGGTTCTGCAAGGTGGAAACAGAAAGCACGAGCCACCTCCCATGGAGGTGTAAAAAACTCATGTCAGAACAGCTGTACACCCAAAGGGACAACAAGGTAAGTCGAGCAATCCACTGGCTCATCTGCAGAAATTTCGATATCCCAGTTCCACAAAGCTCATGGAAAGATGAACTAAAAACATTCATTGAAAACAAGGACATAATGTTCACGTATGTCCTGATGATCCCATCCAGCATAAACATGGAAAACAGAAAACAAAGCACTGCGACCGGACATCGTACTCAGGAACAAAAAGGAAAAGACAACATTGCTGATTGAAATATCAGTCCCCAGCGAGTTTGGCCCAAGTTATGCAGAAATCAAGAAAATTACCAAATACCAAGACCACAACGATGGTGAAACCTGGAAGAACCTGGAAGCTGAAGAGTGCTGAATTGTACCAGTGATAATTGGAGCAACGGGAATGATAAAGAAGAACCTCACGGGGATCTTAAAAACCATCCCTGGGAATATTACCACAAACAAAGTACAGTTGGAGGCGGCTGTTTGGGGCTCAGTGACGATCCTGAAAAGAGCCCTCGGAACAAAACCCTGAGAACAACAAAACTTCACAACTTTGTCCATGAATCAAAATTCTTCACCGAACCGGGGGAGGGGGGAAGGATACTTCGAGTCCTGGAAGAGCTTCGTTCAACCTTCCAAAACCGGCACTCTCCGGCACTCTCCGACACTCTCCGGCACTCTCCGGCACTCTCCGACACTCTCCGGCACTCTCCGGCATACGTCTGTTCCGCGGGCTCAACTCGTACGACTCCAATAATGACTTCAACCATCTCAATAACGACTCCAATTAATCGTTAAAGTGATTAATAAAATCAAACACGATAATAAACTCGTTGTATTGAAGTTTTAAAACGATTCAAGAACGAGAAGAACGAGAACTGGCGCTTCTGGAATAAATTTTACTTGGAAACAGCGAAACTCGTCCATTAATAACGAATCTGCTCTAAGGAATAAAAATGGCTGTTCGAGCTCCGATTACAACGAACTGGATCGATTCACTGGTTGAGGAGATCGACACGATCTTGTCCGTGGGAACCCAATCAGGACATCGACACGATCTTGTACGAGGGAACCCAATCACGACATCGACACGATCTTGTTCGAGGGAACCAGATCAGGACATCGACACGATCTTGTACGAGGGAACCAGATCAGGACATCGACACGATCTTGTACGAGGGAACCAGATCAGGACATCGACACGATCTTGTACGAGAGAACCCTATCAGGACATCGAAACGATCTTGTTCGAGGGAACCAGATCAGGACATCGACACAATGTTGTACGAGGGAACCAGATCAGGACATCGATTGGATATTGTACGAGGGAACCAGATCAGGACATCGACACGATCTTGTACGAGGGAACCCAATCACGACATCGACACGATCTTGTTCGAGGGAACCAGATCAGGACATCGACACGATCTTGTACGAGGGAACCAGATCAGGACATCGACACGATCTTGTACGAGGGAACCCTATCAGGACATCGAAACGATCTTGTTCGAGGGAACCAGATCAGGACATCGACACAATGTTGTACGAGGGAACCAGATCAGGACATCGATACGATATTGTACGAGGGAACCAGATCAGGACATCGCCACAATCTTGTATGAGGGAACCTGATCAGGACATCGACACGATCTTGTACGAGGGAACCAGATCAGGACATCGACACGATCTTGTACGAGGGAACCAGATCAGGACATCGACACGATCTTGTACGAGGGAACCAGATCAGGACATCGACACGATCTTGTACGAAGGAACCAGATCAGGACATCGACACGATCTTGTAATTGTATGAGGGAACCCGATCAGGACATCAACACGATCTTGTACGAGGGAACCAGATCAGGACATCGACACGATCTTATCCGAGGGAACCCGATCACGACATCGACACGATCTTGTACGAGGGAACCCGATCACAACATCGAAACGATCTTGTTCGAGGGAACCAGATCAGGACATCGACACAATTTTGTACGAGGAGAACCAGACCCGTACATGGTTTGATTCCCACATAAACTATGAACGTACATAGTGCACAGCACGGAACCGCACGGGAACAAGAACGTCACGTACCGGGTCCGAACTCCTTATCCGCGGCAGATTCTCCCGGCCCGAGCAGGTTCCTCCCATCGGACACCCTCGTGGATCCCGGAGGGTTCACCTTGTGTTCCTCATCTGAGATATCTCCGTTCATCAGACACAGCTCCGTGTTAGTAACTTCGGGACAATTCATTCCGGTATACCATAACTGACTGAGGGACAACGAAACAGAGAAACACGTGCTCTCTTCCGTTCTCGCCTCTTCCTCTTCTTTAACTGTGACGGAGTTTTCACCGTTTCTCGGATCTCCGTAGACCACGCCCCAAATGTAACCTGGACGACTCGTGAGTGACGATGTTCGTTCTCGAGATTTTAAAACAAGTTTAACAACGACCTTGCGGTTTCTGTCCTCGCACTGTACAAGTTTAAAAGTTGGACATTCGGACCATTTCGTCCTGTTTCATATTAGTAATAGTTACCAAAGAGGTTCCGCCATGTTTTCTTGTTTACGTGAATCCCAGCTGTCACGTGATTAGGAGGAACCCAGGTTCAAATCTCGTGTTCCACATGTGTCTATTTCTCTAAGTCCTCCTGTCCTTTTAATTATCGATGTCCTCCTGTCCTTGTAATTCATGTAAATGTACACTCATGTCTCCTAACCTTCTGCACACAATGGAAGTGTAATTAATTAATATACGGAGCACACAGGTGGTGGGGGTTGGGGGTTCAGGTGTAAAAAAAATCGACGATATTTCCATGCCTAACAAGAACGGATCTCGATAGAGCGCATACCTCCACCTCGCTGAACCGTTTACCTTTTGTATTGTTCCGACCTGGCCCCTGCGTGAAGGGCTCGGGGTACTGCCTATTGCTCCGGAGATCCTAATCCATGTGCTCGGGAGACCAATACGTTCCCCATAGGCGGGTCGCGCCGTATGAGCAGTCAGAAATGACCGAGCGAAGTTACCATCCAAATACTGATGCAATTTTACACCCCCCACTCTTAAACACACAGTATGCCAATCCAGAAATGCAATGCAAATTCAAAACATGGGAATAAATGCAAATACTTTACTCAAAATCAAGGAAAAAACACAGGGTACAACACCAAGGAAAAGATAAATCACAAGGAAAAGAAATCCCGCTGATATGCAGCGGCAAAGATCAAGTAATTAAAGGACAGACAGGCGCCAAGACAAAACAGACAAGACAATTAAACGACCCACCCGGTATCCCTAGCTAGTCCCAAAGGGGAGGGAGGGAAGCAAAATAACAAAGAAATATTCGCCAGGATATAAAGAAAATAAAAGGTAAAATAAAACCGGGAGAGGTGGAGGGAAATTCAGGCCCGTTAAAGATGGCGTCCTGGCTGCCTTGCCCCAGCCAAGTGTTCCGAGGGTGGCACCTCCCCTCCACTGTTCTCTTTCTCAGTGGGTGTTGTTACGTGTTCCTCCCCGACCTCCTAGTCTTGGTATACCTCCTAACCCCGGGAGGAATCACGGCAGAAAAATATATATTTCCGTGTCGAAATCAATAAGGAAACAACACCAATGATGACGAACAAACCAATAATATCTATCTATAATTCCAGTAATCTCTGTGTGTCTGTGTGTCTGTGACCGCTGTTTCTCGACAACCACGGGTCCGATCTAATTGAAACTTGCCAGATATATTGCTGGGGACCTGAGGATGTGCCTTTTCAAGGTTTCATATTAATCGGAGAAGTAGTTACCGAGCTATGTCCAAAAAACGATTCAACCAATCAGAGAGCAGCGAGCTATCACGTGTGCCGAACGTGGCGAACAGACTCTGCCTCGGACGGCACATTTGAGAGCGTATTCATTTATTTCACGTTGGCAAACTATTTTGGTGCTATGTTGGCGTTAAACTATGTTTTAAAACTAATTAAAACTAATTTGCGATTCATCGTAACTGCGATATGCGACCCTCCGGACAGTCAAATGAGGACGTCACTTCCGGACTTACGGATAGTCATAGTGACGACGTACTGAATGCTGAACGTGGCGAGCAGACGCTGCCTCGGACGGCACATTTGAGAGCGTATTCATTTATTTCAAGTTGCAATCTGTGTTGATTGTTGTAAGGTACGATGGATTGTAGTACACGTTTATAATAACTCTGCCGATACAGGCCCGATTAACTGCAGCGCCATCCGAGCTGCGGCGTCGGGAGGATACATTCATTGTACGGTCACATCACGCACTTACGGTATTACAGGTTATTACAGGTTACAGGTATTACAGGTATATTGCTGGGGACCCGAGGATGTGCCTTTTCAAGGTTTGAAATTAATCGGACAAGTGGTTCCCAAGGTATGGTCACCGTTCTCGCAAGCCGTTCGCTTTGGCTTTGCGAATGGACCAAACCATTTCATGTAAATAATAATAATAATAATAATAATTCATTTATTTTGTATAGCGCTTTTCCAGAAGCCCAAAGGCGCTTTGACAGAGTGGAAAACATAATGCATAACAATACATGAAAACAACAATTGCAAAAAGACAAGAATCAAGAAAACAAACAGCAGCGATATACGGCATATATATAAGACAAGAATCAAAAAGACAAGACAAGAATCAATAGGGAAATATTTAAAGCAAAAGGAGGGAGAAGGAGAAGAGATAGTCAGGGGTTAAATGCTGTGGGTTGAATGTTGAATGCAGCGTTGAACAGGTGGGTCTTTAGTGATGTTTTGAATGTGGTGAGTGAGGAGGAGTCTCTGATGGTGTGAGGTAGTGAGTTCCAGAGGGTGGGAGCAGCGATGGAGAAGGCCCTGTCCCCCCAGGATCTGAATTTGGTCCGGATGGAGGGGGTCAGGAGGTTGGTACCAGCAGAGCGGAGGTTGCGGGTGGGAGTGTGTCTGGAGAGGAGGTCAGCCAGGTAGGATGGGGCCAGGTTATGGAGGGCTTTGTATGTCAAGAGGAGGATTTTGTACTGGATTCTCTGGGGGATGGGGAGCCAGTGAAGCTTGTAAAGGACGGGGGTGATGTGGTCACGGGTCCGGGAATGAGTGAGTAGACGGGCAGCGGAGTTCTGAATGTATTGGAGTTTATTGGTGATTTTTGAGGGTGAACCATAGAGGAGGCTATTGCAGTAGTCCAGACGGGAGGTGATGAAGGCGTGGATGAGGGTTTCTGCAGCCGTGGAGGAGAGGGATGAGCGGAGACGGGCAATGTTTTTCAGGTGAAAGAAGGCTGACTTTGTGATCTGTTTAGTGTATTTGTCGAAGGAAAGGGTTTGGTCAAAGATGACGCCAAGATTCCGGATGTGAGGGGAGGTGGATACTGGGATACCGTCGATGTTGAGGGCAAAGTTATGGGTGGATTTTGTGAGCGTTTTTGGGCCAATGATGATTATTTCAGATTTATCACAGTTAAGCTTGAGGAAGTTGATTTGAAGCCAGGATTTTATTTCAGTGATGCAGTTTGTCAGGATAGAGTGGGTGTCGGTGGAGACGGACTTGGTGGAGATGAAAAGCTGGATGTCATCGGCGAAGCAGTGGAATTGGAGACCATGACGGCGGATTAAGTGACCGAGCGGGGACAGGTAAAGGATGAAGAGGAGGGGGCCAAGAACTGAACCTTGGGGGACACCTTGGGGGAGGGGAGCAGTGGGGGATTTGCAGTTATTGATGGAGATGAATTGGCATCTGTCAGAGAGGTATGATTTAATCCAAGAGAGGGCAGTGCCGGTGACGTTAAAGGTGGATTCAAGTCGGGTGAGGAGGATAGTGTGATCGATGGTGTCAAAGGCAGCGCTGAGGTCGAGGAGGACGAGAATGTTGAGGTTGCCAGCGTCAGAGGAGAGGAGAAGGTCGTTGGTGATTTTGAGGAGAGCAGTTTCAGTACTGTGGTTGGAGCGGAATCCGGATTGGAATGTTTCATACAAGTTATTGGCAGAGAGATGATGTTTGAGTTGAGTGGCTACAGCGCGTTCCAAAACTTTTGACAGAAAGGGTAGGTTGGAGATGGGTCTGAAGTTGTTTAGGGTGTCAGGGTTTAGACCAGGTTTTTTTAGAATGGGGGTAACAGCAGCAATTTTGAGGGAAGGTGGGACGATGCCTGTAGACAGGGAGGAGTTTATTGTTGCAATGATAAGTGGAGAGAGAGCAGGGAGGGAGGCTTTGACAAAGCTGGAGGGGATGGGGTCAAGAGTGCAGGTGGCAGTTTTCATTCCTATGAGGAGTTCAGAGAGGTCAGTAGGAGAGATTGGGGAGAACCGAGACAGGGGATGGCAGGACAAGGGGGGGCAGGTGGTTGGAGGGGGAGCGGGTGCGGCGGTGGTCAAGCTGTTGTAGATGTTGTCAATTTTGCGTTGGAAGAAAGAGAGGAAGGAGATGCAGTTGAATAGAGGGGGGGGGGGGGGTTCTACCGTACTCGCAAGCCGTTCGCTTTGGCTTTGCGAATGAACCAAACCATTTCATGTAAATAGAGGGGGGGGGGGGTTCTGTGGTCGTTACTGCCACGTGGTTTCAAAGTTTTTTTTTGTTGTTGTTGTTTGCACGCATGTTTTTTTGCACCCACGTACGGGCACGCCCTAGTATTATAAATTACACAGGAATAGCATTAACACCAATGGCAATTAAGAGTGCACTCTCTATTCCATCAGCTTGCATGCATAAAGTAACTCACAGTGTTCCAAATGAGTGGAAAGAACCTTCCCCAATGTCTCTATATTCCCGTCTTCGAGGTCAGAGTTGGTCCCCTCCAATGATCAACGGAACGATGTCGACTCTAAACCAGAGTCTCGTTCCGAGGGCAGGCACAGACACGCCACCCAAAACGGCACCAAGGCGCATGCGACCCAAAGCGGAGAAAAGGGTCACGTGGTTAAAGTGGCACAAAGGCGCACTCACGGCGACTGGGAAATCCAAAGGCCCCCTCCAGGTACGAACTTTCACTGTTCATGGTCGGCGAGCCGCAAAGTAATCGTCAGAAGCCTCGGTGCACACACACACCACAGATACGTCTGAACGCGGTGGAAACGGTTGACGAAGCAAGGAAAGCCTGCTCGCCGTGCAAAGCGCACGAGTGAAAATGGCGGACGGCTCGTACTTGAGAAGTAATCACACGATGATGGTTCCTCCAAATCCAATGCCAACCTGACACGCAGGTTTGATCAGTCACAGCGATAACAACTCTATCACGGAATCCCTTTCCAGGAAACCCCAAAGTTCACTCGTCTCTTGCTCGACAATGGTCGATCCAGAATGCAAAGCAACCAGCTTCTTCTCTGACTTTTTCCACCACCTTCTCCTCCTCGCTCGTCGTTTTCTGGTGCACGATTTCCTGTGTCATTTTAAGTTAACCTTTTTAACTTTAGATAGCTGTTCCTGAATAATAAACCTTTTGAGAATAATAATAATACCTAATATCAGAAACATGTCAAGTGCGTGAAAACCCCAATAACGGAAGTTACGAATCCGTAACAGTGTCCTCAAACTCCACGAACGACTTGCCCAGAGCAGTTTATGCAAAACCATTAAGCCGCACATTGCCTCCGGTCTGCTCAGATGGTACTTGAAGAGGAGCAAACGCTTTGGCTCCCTCTCCCACTTTTCCTCACGATCCCACATGCACCAACAAACCCCTCCTCCACCCCATTCTCTCCTGCACCGACTGTCCCTCCAGCAGGCAGCCCTCAGCGAGATTAATCAAAGCCTCAAAAAGCCCACACAGGCCGAGTTTCTCATCAAACTTGGACCGCACGAGCTGCATTCGTTTTCGCCTTTTTCACCCACATGACGCACGCTTCTTCCTCCTCTCCTTTTCTTTCTTTTTCCCAGAGGTTCTTTCTCGAGGCAATTATGTAGAGTCGACATGGAGGATCTTTGTTTGTTTTTTAACAAAAGAATAAAAATAAAGTCGAAAGGGGAGGGAGAAAGAAAAGAGCAAATCTGGTTTCACAGCCGGCCCAGAATTTCACAAAAGATACACCCCAAACAATCACAGCTTCTCGTCATTGCAAGCCCAGCCCCACGAGTGTACCATCATTAAACAATCAACCCCACGAGTGTGATAGTATCCACTGATAAACCACATCTGGATTCGGACCTGAACCAAAACCGGACAGAGGCATTCAATTATTTAATTACATTTTAGACAAATTGGATCCATTTTTGGAAGCACACTGTTGTCTGATTATGACGTCACAACCATGCACATGGTGACGCGGCTAGCGGGATTCCCGTTGTCCCCCTTCACTCCCTTTGTCATTAGAGTAATGCAATATGAGTCGGGGAGACCGGGGCTATGTGTTATAGGGGTAATTTGTTACATCAGTGAGATCATCCCGGAATGTTTCCACCACAGTCACATCAAATACCCCGGACCCACGTGAGGTAATTTGTTACATCAGCGAGATCAGCCCAGAGTGTTTCCACCACAGTCACATGAAATACCCCAGAACCACCTGGGGTCATTTGTTACATTCTAAGCCTGTATGAAAGTTTTATTTCCTAAATTACCATAAAGAATGTGTCTTACTGCCAGATCAATGTGTCAATGTCGTTCAAACGTTCCAGAAAAGAACGAAAATGACACAAATTATGAAGGGGCTGACAATGCTTACCAAGAGCCATCAATTCCAGAACAAACCGGAAATCAATGTCCCGTGTTTAGACCAATTACCGGACCAAGTGAAGACTGCCCCAATGGGAGACCCTCCTCCCCAATTCCGAGTCCAAGCGAAGACTGCCCAAATGGGAGCCCCTCCTTCCCAATTCCCGGTACAAGTGGAATCCGCTCCAATGGAGACAACTCATTCTCCCAAATCCCAGTGAATGACTCGTCGAAGGATGGACCCAGTTGCACATCAACAACAATAACATCCACCTCCACCTCTGACAATTGCTACTCGTCCTGGAGGATGTCCAGTTGGCGACTTGGAAATGTGCTTTCACAGGAAAGATAATGGTAGTTACTGAGACCCAAAAGCTTGACTGACTGAACTTCTTCAACAGGATTGTTGAGAAAGTAGATAGCCTGGCATTGCCCCGGTATTGGATACGGCATTGCCCGGTATATCCAATGAAATATTTATTTCAATATTTCCTGCACGACAAATTGGGGAATGTTGTACCAAGGGAATACACAGTTTCCGTTATCAGCTTGCGCACATATGACCTCAACATACGATCATCACAATACATATTACTCGATCGTTCCCAAGAAAATATCAGGTAGCTGTTTGGGCACTTCGATTGTTGTTGTCAGGCGATGGCTTCAGATGACGGCGGTTCCAGGGTAGCGTGGTTCCCTACATGGTCGATATGTGGTATGAGCAGTGTTCCAGGCATATACCCACCAATTCGGACATATTCGGACATCCGGACATATACCCACCAATGAGCATTCCATATTTCTCAAGATTATATAATACTAGGGCATGCCCGTACTATATCTATATCTAAAATTATATCCCCCCCTCTATTTACATGAAATGGTTTGGTCCATGAAATGTTTTGGTCCATTCGCAACGCCAAAGCGAACGGCGAACGCTTTACATGAAATGGTTTGGTCCATGAAATGTTTTGGTCCATTCGCAACGCCAAAGCGAACGGCGAACGGCTTGCGAGTACAGTGACAATCCCCCCGGGGTTTTAATTAGTTTTAAAACATCGTTTAACGCCAACATAGCGCCAACATAGTTTGCCGACGGGAAATAAATGAATACGCTCTCAAATGTGCCATCCGAGGCAGAGTGTGTTCGCCACGTTCGGCACACGCGATAGCTCGCTGCTCTCTGATTGGTTGAATCGTTTTTTGGACATAGCTCGGTAAGTAATTGTCCGATTAATATGAAACCTTGAAAAGGCACATCCTCGGGTCCCCAGCAATATACCTGGCAAGTTTAAAGTATATCGGACCCGTGGTTGTCGAGAAACAGCGGTCACAGACAAACAAACAAACGTACAAACAAACAAACGTACAAACAAACAAACACACAGAGATTACTGGAATTATAGATAGATTGTTATGTCTCTAATTACTTATACAAAGCAATATTCATGTTTCTGTGTTTTCCTGAAATAGGAAGAGGGTACGAACAGAATTGAAATTAGCTGCAAGTAAACTCACTCACAGGGATGGTCTCATCGTTTGAATTTTTTTTAGAAGTTGTACTTCTACACAGAGAACTGTTATGAAACAACAGAGATGGCTGTATCTTGTGGCTATTCTCCATTATTGAGAGAAGGTGCCATTCCCGTGATAAAGTGGAAGAAGCAGCCGTCGCACTAATATCTAACACCTTCTTTGTGGAGCTACCAGCACATGAACACGGGTGATTTGAGTGGTGAATTGAACACCTGTGTTGGTCTGCCGGCGACCTGACTCACCTCGCTGGATGGTCTGCCTAACATCACCGCCACCTTGCACATCTGAAATTACACATCTGAAGAACTCAAAAGCCTACACACCATTGTCTCAGTTGCCATTACTAAACTCCGATATCCAATAAATACCACCCAAGGAAGATTTGAATTCAGTACGATCAGCATTCAATAAAAGAGAGATAATGAGGGTTATGTCAAAGAAATTCAGTTCTTCAAGTTCGGAGTTTGAAACATTTATTTATGCGTTAGGAGAAGAGGCTTAAACAATACAAAGTACGAGCAAATATCGCATGTGGTCCTCTTTCTGGTGTTATGCTTTGATCAGGATTTTGTACCAAAACATGAAGGGGTAGGGTGAAGTGGTGAGACATCTGGCAATAAAATAATCAATTACTGTGGGTTTGACAGATGTGAGATAAGAAACTGCACCATGGCCAGCTTTGGAGTGAAGGGAGGATGAGCACTCAATGCATTTCCCAGTGGTTATCCAAAAGTCAACCATTCAGGAGAGCCTGAAAACAACTTTACAACCAGAAGTAGGATAAGGGTGAAGGAAAACATGTGCACCTGTTACGGAGTCCTCTGCAATCTCCTGGTCTCGGTCACCTCTGAACTACGAAAGGAGCCCCGGCAGAAAGATATATTACCCTGTGTTGAAAATCAATTGTGAAACCACACCAATGATTAAAAATGAACAAAATTGTATTAGAAATCACACACAGGAATAACGGTATAACAGATGGCCATTAAGAGTGCACTATATATATATATATATAGATATATAGATATATAGATAAATATATATATCTCTACATGTATGTATATATATATATATATATATATATATATATATATATATATATATATATATATATATATATATATATATATAGTTACGGACCGTGGATAAGATGTTAATTTGCCGAGCGGATGGCACGAACCGTTGACAATTACTGGACCCGATTCTGAACGTTGGCCAAATCGTGCCACAGATATTCAATTGGGAAGAGACAACGACGACGCGGATGTGAAGAAGAAGAAGGACAAAAAAAAAGGTTTTAAATACGATTATTATTTATTACTATTTACAGGACCAAAGAAACCAAGGAAGAAGGAAGGATAATAAAATAAAGACAGAAAGAGGGACGGACCAGAAGGACACAGTGAAAATTCTAGCTTACCTATTACAGTCTTAATTAATACCCTGGACAGAACAAACAAAGACGGACTCACACAAATGGGGAATTGGCAGGCAGGAATGGAAGGACTGGAATGGTTTGGGACGGCAGAGAAGGGGAGGAAGGCACGGAGCTGGCTGGAGCTTGACGGCCACCGATGCCACTGCAATCTGGTTCCCGCGGGGTAACGGGTCGAAGCTCCTGGTGGAGTCAAAATGGCTGGTGGAGCCGAACTGCTGGTGGAGCCAAACTGCTGGTGGAGCCAAACTGCTGGTGGAGCCAAACTGCTGGTGGAGCCAAACTGCTGGTGGAGCCAAACTGCTGGTGGAGCCAAACTGCTGGTGGAGCCGAACTGCTGGTGGAGCCAACCTGCTGGTGGAGCGCAACTCTTTCTTGACACTTCTCTTTAACGCAACCCTCCTTCGACTCTTTCTCATCACTCTCGCGCACTTCTGTCCACCGACAACACTCCCTTCTGACGCATGCGCACGCGTTTTATAGCGCGCCTCGCCCTCTCCCCGCGAGCTCTCTCGGCACGCCTACCGGGTCGCTTACTGCCGTGCCGGTTGGTTCGCACGGCCTCCTTTGGCTCCGCCCTTGATGACGATGGGCGGGCACGCCCAGGATCCGGCGGCTCCTCCCCCTTCTTCTCCAAGCCTACCTCGTGGCTCATGGAGTCGCGGTGAAAACAACAACCCACAGCTGCAGCAAATGCGGTTGGCAGGAAAGGCTTTCGGAATGGGAATGAAAGGGGATCTATTTATTTGAATTCGGTGCAATGGAGTGTCAATTAATGGAAAACAAATCCTTAGCCTACTACACAGAATAAGGAAATAACTGTCAACAAGGAGGAAATCTATTATTGGCTACGTGGGTGCTTGTGAAATAACTACGGGCACGACCTTTGACCTTCATACAACAACAAATGGAGGAAAGGAGGGTCAACAATAAAACAATTTTAAAAACACCATTCTCATATCCACAACAATATATATATATATATATATATATATATATATATATATATATATATATATATATATATATATATATATATATATATATACATATACACATATATATATATATATATACATATACACATATATACATATACATATACACATATATACATATATACATATATACATATATACATATGTCAAGTCGTAGATTCGTTATTGCTTAGAATTCTGTATAAGACGTCGGTCGAATAATATGTTATGATTTAAAATGTTGCTTAATGTTTTTCATAAGTAAATAAAGGTGTTTTCGCTTTGCTGTGGATAAATGGGAAAGTACTCGATGCATTTCGTGCTGGACGGATGGCTCGTCCTCCGTGTGCCCTCTCGATGCAAGATAAGCCCGGTCATAAACTCTCTCCATTCGGTCCGCAGACGGCGCCTCGAGCCGCGGATGGAAGGCGCTTGGAATGTGTAGCTTCATGTAAAATGCTCGGATTGTATACATAAACCTTTGAATAATGGTCTTATCTGGGCCAAGCATGCACTCTTCTCTCTGTGAGTTACATTTTCTGTCACCTCAGAGCTTTGAAACTACATCTGGTCCGAATGATAAGGTGCGTGCTGCACTCCCCCGAATGACAGAGCGGATAACGGTGGGGGCTAGGGATAACGGTGGGAGGAACTCTCGCCAGTTCCTTTGTTCTCTCGGAGATTTTCTGATAAACGTGTTCCTATTTAAGTGAACTGTGAATCAATGCATTTTAGGAAGGGCTGAACGTGGCATGAGGGCAAGTCGTGCTGTAGAAAGTTCGCTTCCTCCGGATCTGTATAAGTTGGTATTAATAAAGATCGTCATTCTCAGGCTGTTGGTGGAACTTCTTTTAAGAGCCAAGAGTTGTTTCTTGACAATTGGTACCAGGAGTGGGGTGCAGCAAGACAGTGACAGTCGAGGTGAATCCTGAACGACCCGAGGGGGGCTGCCTGAGGCCGGGACGCCGGTACGCTGATTTGTTTAAGGTGAGCATTGTTTTTTTATCAGAGGGCAATCCAAATTCGTACCCCCCTCCTCGAACAGGCACAGTTCGTCCCCCCTGTCACCTGTATTGCCTGCACTCCGAACAGAAATTGTAAGTAGAGGCTAATTTTCAGGCCTCAGAATGACGTGTCTTTGTTAAAATCACCAGGATAAACATTAAGGGTAAAGCTAAGGATAGATTTTGCGCAGGATATCAGTAAGGATTTAACAGTAAACTTAACGTTACAGTTAGCACCAGGAGGGGAAAGTGAGGTCGGACAGCCATATAGGTTGAAGCCAAGTGGCCAAGATCTTTCCAGGAAGGAACAGCCCAGAGACAAGATGGGGTATGCCATTGCATGCCAGGGAACGAAGGGCTGTGGCTAACTTAGAGGGCCATAAGAACATGGCCAGTAAAAGGATAACGCGCAGGTACTAGGTAGGCTTGACAAGAAGGAAGCAAGCAACAGAGGTCCAGATAGAAACAGGCCAGGACCAGGTGAAAAAGAGAAAGGGGCCAGGTAACCACAGGTAATAAGGACAGGAGTGGTTTTTGAAATATTGAAATTTTAAGCATTGCAGCTATGGTTATTGAAGCTACAAGGACAGAGGACAATTAAGTAAGCAGTTAAGCAAGTAAATCAGCGGTTGATGCCGCTGGACCAGATGCCAGACCAAGACCCCCCACCCCCCCAAGACCTGAGCTCAGTCCCGGGGCTCTAGGCAACACCCCCCACCCCCCCAAGACCTGAGCTCAGTCCCGGGGCTCTAGGCAACACCCCAACACCCCCGCCCTGCCTTCCCTTTTTTACCTCAACCCACCCCGTCCAACCCGTCCCAAGAGAAAATCCTTTTCCTTGAATGAGAGACGTAACATGAATGAGCAAAGATTGTACATGGGAGTGGCTGGAGAAAGGCATGATTTGAGTCGATCTGATTTTCGCGCGAAGTCTGGGAGACTCACTGGTATATGAATGAGGAATGAATGTATATTGGGATATTAATTGACGTGTGTATCTGGCCAATGTATTTGTCTGTATGACATATGCAAAGCAGAGGGTTTCGGTGTGAAGCATTGTAAGTGGTCTGCTTGACGTGCGGGAAATTCAGGCCGGGAATGTCCATTTTAGCGTCTATCCGAGGGAACAGGTGAGGTCCTGAACCGAGTCCGGATTTTCATCTGTTTGGGAGTTGTTTGGGAAGCGAATTGATATAAATCGGGTCAGGAAAGCACTCGGAGTGCCCTTGTCGACCTACTGTTGATATGAAGCGGTTTCTTGGAGATGGTTACAAGATGGGCTGCTTTTGTCTTTCGAGCGGCAGTCGGGCAGAAATTTGGATTTGAATCGAAATGTGTGTTTGACTTGAATCGAAGAGTTCATTCAATGGCAGATATTGTGGATTGTATGTGTGGGATATATCCCTGAGGCAGCTCACCTTTAGGATGATGATGTCATGTAGTGCATTTTGGGTCAGAGAGGCAAAGCGTCAGAGATCCTTTTTTTTTGCGATGTTTACGAGCTAGGGATGAGTTCTGACAGCTCAATGTTCTGACAGCTCACTGTTATGACAGCTCAACAAGCCGACTGCATGACAACAATCTGTTATGACAGCCGACTGCATGTCCCGACGTGAGGTAAACCCCGCCGTGAACGCGAATAGGGCGGCGTGCAGTCTGGTGTTGGGATTCGTGTGGAGGCACGAGGGTGCGCGCCGGGACGGAGGGCGGCGTGGCGTCGCCGCGTTGAGATGGTTGTGCCAGGTCGATCGGCGATCTCTGAATTTAAATCGGATTTTTGTCGTGTGTGTTGTGAAATTAACGTCTATCCGAGAATCCTGGCGATGTTCGTTTAATTAAAGTGTGGTACGAACCTGTGGTTTCCGCCGTGCGGCTCCGTGGAAGTTTGGGTAGAGTTATTGTGCGTTCGGGCAGGAGCCGAGCGAACCGCGAGTCACGTGTGCGCTGTATGGGGGGGGCTCTCGGTTTTGGGCAGTTGTGGTTGAGTTTGTTGAATTGGGTTCAGAGCATGAGATTTGCTCAGAGTGCCGGCGATAACTCGCCCACTCTCAGAGGGGATGTGTCCCGCACAGGGGGAGAATACTGCTATGAGGTTGCTCGGAGGATGTGTGCCCAAATGCATTGTGGGTCATTTCGACTTTGCTGGATGTCGGACGTTCATGTCAGACGTTCGTGTCAGACGTTCGTGTGTTTCAGGTAGAGTGCTGTGAGCCATTTGCCCAGCACATTCATGTCAGAATCAGACATGAGTCATGAGCCATGTCAGAATAGTGGGCGCCTGCGACATACATGCCATGCAATGTCACAGGAGGAATACGTTATTTAAGATGGATTTATATAAGGGGAATGCTAAACAAACGGTGATGGTACGCGAAGTATATAAAGGAGGTGATTGTCGTAGTCAAATGAAGGATTTCAAGACAGAGTAATTAATTTCCGGTGCCAACAGGAAGTCTTGTCCATACAGTAAGTAAGGTACAGTGCGAATGATGAGATTCAGAGAGATCTCTGATTGAGGTAGATTAGGTTGTCTAGAGCAGTGAGCAGATGAAATATATATATTGTTGCAAGATCAAGGTGCGGAGTGGCGGCTGGAAGGTGCATCGATGCATTTGTGTTGATCGATGCGCCGGACAAAGGGTTTGCTGGCGAGCGATGCTGATAAGGTTAAGTTATTAAAGTGCATATGGGTCTGGGGGCAGATAATGTGAGACAAGCTGCCTCACGGGCGCTGCAGGGAGAGTATTGGAAATTCAATAATTCGAGCAGAAATGTCACGTTTTCAACATAACGCTTATCCGAGGAAGGAGGACGGTCGAGGTTTCAACTGTCGGTATGTGGTGTGGCTTGTGCCAAGGTATGGGCGCGAGGAGGTTGTGGTTGTGTTTGTCTGTCTGTGGAGTTATACGGTTGTTGGATTCGTAGAAGCTAGCATTTTGCGATGTGGAGCCACGATAATGGTCGTGTGTCTGTCCGGATGTGGAGTTCTTGCAAGGACGGGAATGTCGCCGGACTTGTATTAGTTGTGGAATGAAAACGCTGGTTACCCCAATTCGACGTTTGTACCACCTCTCTCCGTTTGAAGTTTGACCTTTTAAAGTTCATTTGACCTTTGTTCGAGATTTGTAAGGGAAAGAGGTCGGAGATAATTCACTAACCTTGGAAGAACGACAGGCTGTCAGTCTACTGGAGGTTGCTTTAACGGCAGGATATATAGGACTTAAATCTGGAGAATATCGGGACATTATATTGTGGGTTAAAACTGAAATCATGTACGTAATTAGTGAACAGAGAATATCGGGACATTATATTGTGGGTAAAACTGAAATCATGTATGTAATTAGTGAACAGAGAATATCGAGTTCTGTTTGTCGTTGTAATTGTCGTTGATGTCCCGATTCAGGGGTCTCAAGAAATAAACAGACTTCCGGTGCCGACCGGAAGCGTCAGGTACAGTACGCTTGAATTTAATTTAACCGGGCCGAGCACAGTGACGTGTGTGATCGAGCAATGGGGATAGTCATGGTAAATGGAGGATATTTGGGGTGATGAAAAGTTATTTGTTTTAGTGTGAAGTAGGTTGATTGCTTATTTGTCACAGTAAGGTGAGAGTTGTGTTTTTAAGCTTGGTTGCTGATATCGAGCTGGACTTGGTGTCAGTGAACTGCTAAAGGGCATAAAATCGTGTTGTGTGCATGGTAAATTGCATTTTCCCTGAGTTGATTTATCTGGTATGATTTATCTGGTACATTGGTGTTGAAATAATTGTGGCTTTGAATGAATTGTTGTTTGGAATGTGTTGATTGGAAAGTGATTTCTGATCGCTGATCCGATCTGGTTTTGAATTGTTTGATTTAATTTTGAGTTGATTGGAGGTAATAAGGATTTGTGTTGATTTCTTGATTTGAGTTGATCTGGAAATGTACAAATTCTGGTTGGGTTTACAGTTTGCGTTTTGGTTATGCGATTTACTGGTTCTGGTATGTGTATTATTGGTCATAGATTTGCGATTCGTGGAATTGTTTGCACGGCATTGGTTGCATTGTTGTAAGTAATTGCGTGCGTGTCTTGAATTGTCATAGGAAGAGTGGTTTCAACAGTAATGGTGAAAATGGCGTGCTTTGAAAATGGTGTGTAAGTCATGGGTAAATGAGAATTGATATGTGTGAAATACATTCGACGTGATTGATGTTTGCAGACGGGCTGACAGATACAATCCACGCGGATTGTGACCGACGCAAACAAATGTATATAAAGCATGGGTTTATGTAAAGTGACGGTGCAGCTGCCTCAGTGGGATGGTATGTTTAGTAAACAAAGACAGATGGGATTAATGTGTATATCAGGAACATTTTGGAAAAGAAATATGGATATATGACATTACTAAAATATAACCAAGCAATTGAGAGTTCTTGGGTTAATGGGATATAAATAAATGCATCTACAAGTTGATGGTTTATAAAAATTTAGTTCTGGATGATACTTAAACGATGAACAATGTTGGCAATATACAAAGAAGGTGACTTGGTTTTTGGGGGGAAAACATGTGGTTTAAAAATGGTTGGCTAAGTTTTAAAGATGGAGATGTTTCGCAGAACTCTTATGATTATTTATATGAGTGGTGGACTATTCCATGGTGAGAGAAAATGGTTGATATTAATAGAAAGGAGGGTATAAATGTAATGAATTTGAGGATAGTTTTAGCCCCAAAAAGGACTGGTTTGCTATTTCGACCTCTAAATCGTGAAAATTGTAGGAAATACCTGAGGTAAGTCTATTATGAAATTTATTTTCACCATTCTAAATGGTTCCTGACATGGAGTGGAAGTACGAAACGTGTGTGTTCACAAATTCAAAAGCAATGAAAGATATGTCTTTGGGAAGTTTGCAAAATTTGTGATGAATCTTGCATGGGTCCAGCAAAGCATTTTTCAGTTTATTGAAAGTTGGATTTTGTAAAATAATGGTTTAATATAACCACAGTAGAAAATAATATACAGATTTGGGACATTTTGTAAACTTTCGAATAATGAGAAGATTCATAAAATTCATTTTATTTATTTCATGGAAAATATTTGGGTTGCAAGTGGAGAAGCATGGTTGAAATTACGATCCAGTGGATGATATATATCCCAACACCATACATTTTGATAACGCGTGACATCTTCATACCGGTGCCATTTGTATTCACTGGTGAGAGTGGAAATATGAAAATTGTAAATGTGATGATAAAACGAGGTTATTTTTATTGTAAAAAATAATAAAAATAAAAATAAAAATAAAGAGGGAGTATCCAGGAAAAGGATGTTCAAGTGAACTTTGTGCTGTGAAAAGAATGTCGAGTTAATGGAAGTGTTTTGTTCAATTTGTGTTCAAATGATCAGTTTATCACAATTCATAAAAAAAATGCATCGTGCTCCAATTAATTGAATAAAATGAGTAATCTTGAACCAGAAAGGAAAGGGATGGACAGAGACGGGCAATGTTTTAAGGTGAAAGTAGGCTGTCTTTATGATCTGTTTAGTGTATTTTTCAAAGGAGAGGGTTTTGGTCAATGAGGATGCCAAGATTCCGGATGCGAGGGAAGGTGGATACTGAGAAACCATCGATGTTGGGGGCAAAGTTATGGGTGGATTTGGTGAGTGGTTTTGGGTAAACGAAGATTAATTTAGATTTATCATAGTTAAGTTCGAGGAAGTTGATTTGAAGCCAGAATTTTATGTCAGTGATGCAGTTTGTCAGGATAGAGCGAATTGTGGTGATTAAGCTGTTGTAGATGCTGTCAATTTTGCTTTGGATGAATGAAAGGAAGGAGATGCTGTTGTCTACTCTGAATGACAGGTGGTGGTATCCAGGGCGCTGAGGAGTTTGTTCGCGTTGTAAAGTTTGTTTATTTATTTGTTTATTTAGTTTGTTTATTGTAGAGAAGAGTGCTTTTGGGATTCCGGAGCCAGAGTGGATAATTTGAGAGTAGTAGGCGGAGTAGAGGGCATCTTTGTAGTGCTGTAGGTGGTCCTTGTGGGCTTGGGAGTGAACTGATTTGGGTTTAATAGGCACAAGCTGGTCTAAGCAGGGTGAGGAGGATGGTGTGATTGATGATGTCAAAGGCGGCGTTGAGGTGAGGAGGATGAGAATGTTGAGGTTGCCGGCGTCAGAGGAGAGAAAAGGTCGCTGGTGATTTTGAGGAGAGCAGTTTCAGTACTGTGGCTGGAGCAGAATCCGGATTGGGATGTTTCATACAGGTTATTGGCAGAGTGGTGATGTTTGAGTTGAGTGGCCACAGCACGTTCCAAAACTTTTGACAGAAAGGGTAGGTTGGAGATGGGTCTGAAGTTATTTAGGGTGTCAGGGTTTAGTCCAGGGTTTTTCCAGAATGGGGGTGAAGTTTCACGAGTTTTTGGGGAAATCGGTATGTGAAGCTGGATTAAGTTGGAACTGCTTGATGAGCCATGGAGATGGATTGGGTTTTGTTGTTGGTTGTCTGGGAGTTCGGTTGTTGCATTGCCAAAGGTTTCTGTGTGGTGGACACACTCGTTGGCTGTTGTCTTGTGTGACGTGGGTGGAGATGTATGTGGCTGTGTGTGGCTGCCTGGAGTCGGGAAGGCGGCTACAGTGGTTGATATTGGTTGTGGATTGTCCGGGGTGCTTCGATTTGCATAGGGGGTGAAGATTGGGATATTACATTATTTTGAGTAAGTATTGGCATGAGTAATTACATACAGTGGGGAGAACAAGTATTTGATACACTGCCGATTTTGCAGGTTTTCCCACTTACAAAGCACGTAAAGGTCTGTAATTTTTATCATAGGTACACTTCAACTGTGGAAGACGGAATCTAAAACAAAAATCCTGAAAATCACATTGTATGATTTTAAAGTAATTAATTTGCATTTTATTGCATGAAATAAGTATTTGATCACCTACCAACCAGTAAGAATTCCGGCTCTCACAGACCTGTTAGTTTTTTCTTTAAGAAGCCCTCCCATTCTCCACTCATTACCTGTATTAACTGCACCTGTTTGAACTCGTTATCTGCATAAAAGACGTCTCCAGACCGTCTCCGACCACAAAGACCGCAAAGACCGACCGCAAAGCCGTCTCCAGACCTGTCCACACTCAATCAGACTCCAACCTCTCCACAATGGGCAAGACCAGAGAGCTGTCTAAGGACATCAGGGACAAATTTGTAGACTTGCACAAGGCTGGGATGGGCTACAGGACAATAGGCAAGCAGCTTGGTGAGAAGGCAACAACTGTTGGCGCAATTATTAGAAAATGGAAGAAGTTCAAGATGACAGTCAATCTCCCTCGGTCTGGGGCTCCATGCAAGATCTCACCTCGTGGAGCCTCAATGATCATGAGAAAGGTGAGGGATCAGCCCAGAACTACACGGCAGGACCTGGTCAATGACCTGAAGAGAGCTGGGACCACAGTATCAAAGAAAACCATAAGTAACACACTACGCCGTCATGGATTAAAATCCTGCAGCGCACGCAAGGTCCCTCTGCTCAAGCCAGCGCATGTCCAGGCCCGTCTGAAGTTTGCCAATGACCATCTGGATGATCCAGAGGAGGAATGGGAGAAGGTCATGTGGTCTGATGAGACCAAAATAGAGCTTTTTGGTTTAAACTCCACTCGCCGTGTTTGGAGGAAGAAGAAGGATGAGTACAACCCCAAGAACACCATCCCAACCGTGAAGCATGGAGGTGGAAACATCATTCTTTGGGGATGCTTTTCTGCAAAGGGGACAGGACGACTGCACCGTATTGAGGGGAGGATGGATGGGGCCATGTATCGCGAGATCTTGGCCAACAATCTCCTTCCCTCAATAAGAGCATTGAAGATGGGGCGTGGCTGGGTCTTCCAGCATGACAACGACCCGAAACACACAGCCAGGGCAACTAAGGAGTGGCTCCGTACGAAGCATCTCAAGGTCCTGGAGTGGCCTAGCCAGTCTCCAGACCTGAACCCAATAGAAAATCTTTGGAGGGAGCTGAAAGTCTGTGTTGCGCAGCGACAGCCCCGAAACCTGAAGGATCTGGTGAAGATCTGTATGGAGGAGTGGGCCAAAATCCCTGCTGCAGTGTGTGCAAACCTGGTTAAGAACTACAGGAAACGTCTGATCTCTGTAATTGCAAACAAAGGTTTCTGTACCAAATATTAAGTTCTGTTTTTCTGATGTATCAAATACTTATTTCATGCAATAAAATGCAAATTAATTACTTAAAAATCATACAATGTGATTTTCAGGATTTTTGTTTTAGATTCCGTCTTCCACAGTTGAAGTGTACCTATGATAAAAATTACAGACCTTGTCGTGCTTTGTAAGTGGGAAAACCTGCAAAATCGGCAGTGTATCAAATACTTGTTCTCCCCACTGTAAGTAATTATGAGTTATTATGAGTATTAGTTATGAGTAAGTGATTATTTTAGTAAAGTTACATGTTTCGCTGTGTTGTGGATCTGGGGACTAGCTAGTTTGATGGGTACCCTGGGGTCTTCGGCGTGTCTATGTGTTTGTCTGTCTGTTACACCGGACTCTTGAGTGGGTTTTCATGAGACGAATTTCAGACATAACAGTGAGAATCTATTTTGAGCGAATCACAGTGGGTGAGGAAAACATTGTGTGTGACCAGACACCAGAACGGACCATAATTGGAATTGGAATTAGACCAGGTTATTTCTATTATTTGTTTATTCGTGAAAATAAATAAATAATAGGGGGAGGTTCATGGAGGTTAATGGTGGTTTGTTTGTGTTAATGGAGGTTAATGGTGGCTTGTTTGTGTTAATGGAGGTTAACGGTGGTTTGTTTGTGTTAATTCTAGTTGAAACTCTAGCTGAAGTAATTTTCGTTTATTTTTTATTTTTATTTATTATTGATGTTGGAAACAGGTAATGGGATGCTGAGAGATGGATTGAATTTAAAATTGAATATTGGATAAAATTGGATCCACTGGGAAAAAGTGGATTAGGAAATTGGAGACAAGGTGTTCTATGAAACTATGAATTGAATGAATTGAATCTATGAATTGGAGACCTGTAGACCAGGTGTTCCCAGGGCGCTTGTGGACCAGGTGTTAGTAGTGTAATAATGTTGCTTCTGGGACACCTCCGTTTAACATGGGAAATCCCTATCTAATGTCATTTACCCCCTTGTCTTTTTCAAAAATCATAAACACCTCTATTTCTCCCACCCTCATCTTTATGAACCTTTTGTCTGTAGTACCTATCCTTAATGTTGTTCATTAGACCACTCAAACACTACAAATATTTGTTTTCTCTTATAGACCTATCATCCTTCTTCTACATATCATCTGGCAGATTAATCTTTGACCCACTCAAACATTGACCCATTCACTTCCATATTAATTCTTTCCCTCCCTCATTGCCCCTAAACACCTATATTTCTCTCACCCTGTTCTTTACGAACCTTCTAACCTTTTGACATGTTATCCTTATTCATTAGACCACTTAAACACCTGTGATCCTTCTGACCTTATGGACCTTTTAACCTTTTACTCTTAATATCATCTGGTGAATATAACCCACTCAAACAACGACCCTACAAATATTTGTTTATGCGTGGGAAATAATTTAATTCTCCTACAACTCTCTTCACCATCTAATATATTAACAAAAAATATGTTTGAGTTTGGTTCTTTATTAAGATATTTTAACTGAGCTAAGATAAAATGGTAAACCTCCCTCAATGTTCTTGCTTGAGCGCCTCCAGTGCCACATACCATTTTTAAATTAAAGTATATATTTTCCTGACAACCATCAAAGTTTTCCGTCCACTCAAAAATATTTCCATCTTTTTTACCCAATTCACCGGTATTTAAATTAATTCTCTTATTTGTTTTGTGAACTTTTTTACCAGTTGCCTTTTCAATTATACCTATTTGATATTTTTCACATTCATTATGTTTTCCATTTATATACCAAGGTTGATTACACCTCCACTCTTTAGTCTGGTTGATACTTGGTTCTATCATTTATATGATAGTAAAAAAGGCGGCGGTAGCCCGTTAAAATCCCCAACCCCCCCCTTTTTAACTTATCACTTATATATATCTTATCACTTATATATATCTTATCACTTATGTATATCTTATCACTTATATATATCTTATCACTTATATATATATCTTATCACTTATATACTTATATAACCATAAGGGAGACTATCAATTCCATTTTCTAAAATAAACCTCTTATCATCAAAAGCCCCCAATGCTTTCTTATTTATCTCTTCTGAATATAATTGATGTTTATAACTTCTTATTCCATTAATCTTTCTAAACTCTTCTTTCTTTGTTGTTAAACAGTTATAATAATCCTTAAAGTTTATTGTTTCTTTAATAACATTTTTCTTTACACCTTTTAACTTCTTATCAGTCTTTTCAACGTTATTCACAATGTATTTATAAGCATAAGCCTTTGACCTCAATCCCACAAATTCACTCATAACATTTCCTCCTAATTCATCCTTGAACTTTCCAATCACCTTTTTATTTTTAGAAGAGAACAACTCACTCTCTGGACTGTAATTACTCGTGTCATAGATATTAATGTCTCTTTTCATGTCTGAATAAACATCGTTGGTATTAATTTTCAAAATAAAACTATCTGTATCCATATAAAGTAGATTAACATCATTTTGATATTTCTTCCTCAAGTTATTATAAAAGTAATCATACATTAATGACTTTGATAAATCAAGAATTGTTGTTCCAATATAAATAGGTTTGTTCATTTCAATACTCTCTTTAATCAAATGGATCGCACAAAAGTTCTCAGTAAAGACCTCAGCTCGAGTAAAACTCGGTCTATTAATTAATTTTGATGCTTGTTCCCAAGATGTTGATAGTCTGATATTTTGTCTTTTCCTCACATTCTCCATAGTCTTACCAAAGACCGCATTATTCATCAATTTATAAAAGTCTTTCTCAAAATCTGTTTTTGACTCTGTTCTTCTTTGTGTATTAAAATCAATGTACCCCTTTAACCAATGACTTTGATTGAACTTTAGAACCCTATGGATCTTCTCTACTCTTAGACCTTTTGATAAATATTGTCGCAAATTTCTTTGGTGTAGAACATAATTTTTCTTGTTATATAATGTAGTAAGTAATTTTTCTGTTGATTCACCTATATCAAACGATCGTTGATAATCACTCAACCATTCTTTCTTTGGACTTGCTTTCTCACAAGCAAATGGGAGATCTTTGTGTAGGTTATGGAGTTCCTCTGGATATTTTAAATCAATTTCAAAATAATAACCAACTTTTTCTTCATCCAATTCTTTTTGTGTAGAGATACATACATCTTGTAAAACGTTTTTGTAGTCTTTTTCCTTTACCCATCTAAGTTTTCCATAAGGAAGAGCCTGAGACATTGCCCAGCCATACAGGTTGTTCGCGTCATAGTACATCAAGTAAGAACTCTCTTTTGTTGGATCATAATTTGGAAGATATTTGTTATTTGCTTTTGCGTATCTACTCGAGCAGACTTGTGAAATTCCACCTCTTTTTGCCTTTTCAATCATCAAAAGCATATCAACATCGGTTATCAAATCCAAATCTTGTTTTGTCATTTTCAACATCGCACTCCAGGCCAATCCAGGTGCTGTGTAGTAGTGAGCAGGATCCAATCCATATCCAGTGCGACAAACAGATCTAAAGGCTTCAAATACATCGGCCAATAAAAGCACATCAGTTTTGAGATACAAATCGTGATACTCGCCAAGATTCTTGATGTTATATTTTTCCCAAACATTTTGTGCGTGTACATAATCTTTATCAGATATATGACTATTATTTAATTTGTTATAGAAATTTTCTTTTGAAGGAAGTTGTGTTTCATTGAATCTCTCAAATGAGTCCATATAGTCATAGGGGTAAATTCCCTTTTGTGTTAGAAAATCTTTATCTAAAAAATACTCTGAAAGACATGGAAACTCTTTTAGATTTTGAACCAAGTTAACCAATGGACTTGCCATGAATTTAAATGTATCAAGAAATCTGATATGAGTAATAGGAGATGTGTGAATTGTTTTTGTGAATGAAATGTATTTCTGATCCGTGTTTGGAATTGCTGAGATACTTCCAGAAGTCTTTGAGAGTTCCTTGATAAATAGATGTGTATCATAATGAGCGTTGTTATGAAGAAAGACAGGAATGAAAGAGGGGAGTTGATAATTAATATTACAACTTTGATGAGCCAGACCTCTATATTTACCAGTGAGATGACAATGGTCTCTAACCTTTAGACCTTTACCAATTTTCTCCTCACAAATATGACAGACATTGTTTTTTATAAATTCCCTTTTTTCTTTACTTGTTAAGGACATTGGTTTATTGGTTTCTCTCATTATCTTGGTTAATCGAACACAGTCTTTTTCTAGTCGTTTCACAAACTCCTCTGGGGTATTTGAGCCTCTATACATCTCTAACTTGTTATATTTATCACCAACGGATGATTTGATATAATAACAAAAACCACAAGGAGTATGTTTTTGATATTTATTTGTGTATGATTCTTTTGGATCTGGAGAAGCAGTATCAATTTTTTCTAAAATACTTTCAAAATCAGCATATATAACAAATGGATGTTTGATCTTTTTATTTTCATCTTTGAATGTGATCTTTGAGCCTTCTTTAGGCATATTGATTACCGTTGATTTATGTTCGCCACAATAATTTGAATGTTTATCTAATCTTTCTTGTGAATTGAAGAAGTTAAGACAACGCAAACAAATATATATTTTATTTGTTCTCTTACAGACTTGTGGTTTTATTAATTTAGCAATATCTTTGATGTATGTATAATGTGAATTTTCGTCTGAATTAAAATATAGAAGATTAATATGAGTTTGTTTACAATTGTCAGAAAGCTTTAAAACCTGAATGTTGTTTGTTTCTGTTAGACCATAAACATTAACTGATAAATTATTCATCTTTTCAAATTTAGGAATATCATTTAAAGTCATCGGAAACTTTAGATCTTTCGTATTTAATGTATTCTCATATTTTTTATAATGAGATACTCTTTCATCATGAAAATGTGGAGGATGTAAGTGTGCTAAAATAGACCAGAGAAAACATTTATTGTCTTTATTTTTGATATTGATAACTGCTTTTCTATTTTTGATAACACTGGGTAAATCAATGTAAGAAGAAGCTTTTAGAGGATCTGATTTAAGAATATGAATGTCTATGTAAATAATTTTTCCTATATTGAATCCACTTCCTACGATTGAATTATCCACATCTTGCTCTTGTTTAATAAGTTCATCATAGACTCCTGATGTTTTAAAATCTTGATATGAAGATATAAAGTGTGGCTCAGTTCTCATGTATGGTGCATCTATAACTCCTTCATCCTTTGTCATTTCTAATTTTACTCCCATATAAAATTTAAGTGGTTTCATTTCCTTTAGTGTTTTTTCAATCAACGTTTGAACAGCAGGTTTAACTATTTCTACAGCATCAACTATAGACTCTGGTTCAGGAGGTTGGAAGTTAAAGACTCTTATTTTAATATGTCCTTTGAATGCTCCATCAGAGTTTTTAGTTGTGATAAAATTTGATAAATGTAGATTTGTTTTAAGATGTATTTTGAAGCCTTTCTTGAGGATATTTTTATTACATGTAGAACAGTGTTTTGTTTCAGGTGGAAGAGGGGAAAGTTTGTTTAAAATGTTGTATGTATGTTTTGCGGTGAGAATATGTTGTTTATAATATTTTACTTCCTTCTCGCAAGTATCACAATAAACCATATTTATAGCGTGAGAAAACGTGGTGTTTTATATATATCACTGTGCTTAAAATAAAACACTTTTGAGCTTTACAGCTCCGTTTTATATATATCGCTGTGCTTAAACTAAAACACTTTTTCACTCAGAATCATCTAAGTCATAACTATCACATGAATACTCAGAATCATACTCAGAGTCATCAATAAAGCTACTCTCATAACTATCATTTGAGCACAAACTATTAGTATCATAACTATCATCACCATCGTCCAAGTTCAATGAAATACTATCATCACTATCGTCCGAGTTCAATGAAATAGTAAAATCTTCACTGCTGTATTGACTCATATTTAATTAGCAAGAAAAATATTCCCATCAATATCTATATACTTTCTTTCATTAACAGATTCAATCTCTACAATTTTTATATCAAAAGTTATCTTTAAATAATCTCTAACTATCATAGAACGAAATGACATTTCACCAGAAATATTAACATCATTCATTTTACTTAGATCTACACCCTTTGGATTATTAAAGAAAATACAAATGTCTCCTCTAGAATTATTAATGGTCTTATCATTCTTTTTCAAAGTATCGTGGTCAATCACTTTTTCAAGCTTTGAATAAATTGCCAGGAGTAGAGGAGAAACTTTTGTTAGATTTACTTTAATGGATGTCTTTCCAGGTATAGTTAGAGCTCTTCCTTTAAATGAAATAGAGGGGCTCATGTTATTTTCCATAACTGGTTTTACCCAAAAATTTCCATATTTATCTTTGTTCAATTTAACATCTTTGACAAATTTTTCTATATCTTCCACCGAAGTAGAGATTGATTGAAATTTGTCTTTTGTGCTTTGAAACATTGTATTTATTAATGAATAAACTTGCGTTTAGTTTAAGTAAAAATTTACCACATAAATATGATAAGTTCTGAAGGATATTTAGAATTTCCAGACTCTCCATATGATAAATTAGAGAATTGTCCGGCTTGTGATAGAGTGGGGCTTAATGATGAGGATTCATATAAACAATGTTTATTCTGTGATTATATTCTAATTAATGATAATAAGAAATATAAAAAAACATATAACTCTTTTAAATTAGAACCAAAAATGAATTACTTTACAAGATTAATAAGAGAGATGAATGTTAAGCATTATGGTGATAATACACCATTTCTTACAAGGAAAGAGACTCTTTGTATTGAGGAAATGTATAAGGGTTTAATGATATTTATTATTCAAAATAATTTTAATGGAAATGTTAATACAAGATACTACATAAATAAAATAATGAATTATTTTGAAATTAAACCCGAACTCAGGATAAAATATAGAGTTTCTAAAATAGCTCAAAAAAAGTTGGATGACTTGTTTTCCAAATATATAAATGAATGATTTTTTACCCGTTTGGGAAAATAAGATAAAATTTAATAACCATAAAAACATTCCAAATTCATTGAGATGTCTAATAGTTGGTTCAAGCGGATGTGGAAAAACCTGTTTGCTTTTAAAGATGCTCCTTACCCCCAACTTTTTAGATTATGATAATTTAATAATTTTTACGAAGTCAAGTTTTCAACCCGAGTATCAACTACTCTCACAGGGTTTTAATGCAGGTCTTAAAAAGGAAGACATTATCGGTTTATTTAAACTTCAAAACAAACTGAATGATTATAATATTGAAGATATAATACAATTATTTTGTGATACACAGAAATCAAAATCGAAACCCATAACTTGTATTCTCAGTGATAATACGGATGATATACCTTCACCTCAAGATTTAGATAAATCAAAAAAGAACCTCGTCATCTTTGATGATTGTGTTAATGAGAGAAACCAAACAGTAATGGATAGCTACTATACAAGAGGGAGACATTCTTCTTGTAATTGTATATATCTTAGTCAATCATATTTTCAACTCCCTCGACGCTCAATAAGAAACAATGCCAATACTTTTATTTTATTTAAGTTAAATTCAATAGATGTAAATAATTTTTGGAGAGATAATTGCTCTACGTTATGTAGTAAAAAAGAATTTGAAAATTATATGAAACACACGATTGGAAAATATAAATATATTGTTGTGAAACAAGATGAGATACTAAATGATATTTTTCAATAAATAAATACAGAAAATGAATACCGAAGAAAGAGAAAGAAAGTTTAAGGAACATCAACAATTAGTTTCAAAAGTTGTTAAACAACAGGAAGAGATAAAGAAGAAACGGAGACAGAAACTAACTGGTGAAGAAGCCTTTGAAAGAAAACAAGAGAAATTCTTTAAACCACTTTTGAAAACTCAACACTCACCTACAGTTCCCACGGTAGAATTTACTCCGAAAAAACTTCAAATGCTCAAAGATTTTAGTCAGATAACAAAACAAGAACTTGGTGAATTAGAATATGATGACGAGGGATTATTTCGGAAACTTGAGGAGGTAAATCAACCCCCTAATTATGTTGTGGAAGCTCTTCAAAACAATGAATATTCGGCGGGTTCAAAAACCAGAGCAGGTCTCATTCCAACAGAAGAACCAGCAGTGTTTCATCTTGTGGAAGAAAAGGTATTGATATTTAATGATGAATTGATGTTCTTGAGTTCTACTCAACCAAATGTTAAATTAACTCCAAGATTAATGTTTCTTCTAACAAACCCCGGATTCAGCGGTTCAAAATATTTTGAGGAACCACTTGATATGGAAAGAGAGGAAGATAGGGTATATATTGAGTTGCTAAATGCACTTGATTATGGAGTTTCTGTTGCTGGTAAAAGTAAGAAGAATGAGAAGGAGAAACATATTATTGATGCTTTAAGTAAGCTTGGTTCGGGTGTTAGTTTTCTTCCAAATGACCCATCACAATTAGTTAATAGGCTATTATTGTTGTTAGGTAGTAAGAAGGCTGGAAACAACAATTGTTTTAATGAATCCTCAGCCATTTTAGATCAGTTGATGAACATGAAAATAATTAATAAATGTCAATACAAAGATATTTTATTAGATATTAAATAAGATGAGAAGCACAATTCTTAGTTTTAATTTCACAACGAGCGATTACACAGCTTCATTCCCTTACCCACTACAACTTGACCCCCTTACCTCATATGAGGCATCTTTGTTGTCAATGGAAACTTACAATACCCTTTTTAATATCACAGAGAAAAACAACAAGTTTAGTTATAATCCAGGAAGTGGATATAAAACTATAACCGTTTCACCTGGAGCTTACGAGATTTCTCAAATATCTTCAGAAGTCTCTCGCCTTATGAAAGAAAAAGGTGATGAACCAAAAAATATTGTAATAGATATTCAAACACACACTTCAAAATCAACTATTAAACTTAAAAATAATTATAAAGTTGATTTCACGATTGAAAATTCGTTTAGAGAGCTATTGGGTTTCTCTTCAAAAAAGATTGAAACTAACGGGACGTTTTACAGTGATAATGTTATCCAAATATCCTCCGGTATAAATTCAGTATTAATTCATTGTGATTTGATTGATGGTGCTTATAACGATGGAATAAGAACAAATACAATATTTTCATTCAGTGCATACTCAACCCCGATTGGTTATAAATTTAATATGGAACCAAAAAATCTTGTCTATTTACCTGTGTCAGGAAAAACCATATACAGAGTAAGTTTTAGGATAACCGACCAAGATAATCGTATGATATCCTTTAATGATGAAATTATATCCATCAGAATTCACCTACGTGAAGTTTTTCAATAAATAAATAATGGTTATTGTGAGAAAACACGAGTTGGGAAAATATAAAATAATTACAGGGGAGGGCATGTTCCTTTCACCAGACTATACAAGGTATGTGGGTAGAGGATACTATAAACCTAAGAGACAACGAGGTGTAGGTCATCAATTTCGAAATAAAGGAGATGGGATAATTGATACTCTAATGGGTATTGGTTCAACCATCGTTAAACATAAAGACCTAATTGATTCAACTGCTTCTGCCGTGGGCTCCGTTGCGGGTGCTATAAAGAGTATAAAAGATGCTCAAAAGGAGTCTCATAAATTACAAGCAATCAAAGAAATAAAAAAAGGTAAAACTCAACTATCTTCACAAGAACGACAAAAAATCATTAAAATACTTGGGTCAGGGTTTCAACAATTTTAATGCTATATAAATACAAGTATGGAAGCGATTGATAGTATCTATGATTTGGATGATACGATTATCATTTCAAACTCCACTAAAAAGGAAGACTATTTTAAGGTAAATGCTATAACAGGAACAGACTGGAATTCAAACGGAACAAAAAGTTTTGAAATAAATAATCAACAAACTTACTTGAATCTAGCTGATAGTTTCTTGCTGTGTAAATTTAAATTCACTAAGGCTGCGAATAATACTAATGCTACACTCGTAAATGATTTCTTCTGGAAAATGTTTGACAGTGTCCGCCTGTATATTGGAACACAAGAGGTTGAAGCGGTTGATTATGTCTCTGCTACATCTGAAATGATGAAATTTACACTATATTCGTTTAGTGATAGAATGGGTAAGGGAGCTGTTGAAGGTTTTATTCCTGATATGTCAACGGGTACAAACGCAGACCCTGGTTATAGTCAAAGGAAGTCAATGTATAATGATGACGCAAAAGCTGAGAATAGTTTTACCGTAGCAGTACCTCTGAAAGGTATATTTGGATTTTGTGATTATGATAAAGTTTTGTATGGGCTTAAAATTAGATTTCAACTACAAAGGAATGATAATGTAAATAGATTGCTTTTTGGGGTTGAAAATGCTTTTGGAGAAAATAATAAATTTGTTATTAATGATTTGTGTTGGTATATCAGTGAATATACTCCTAATCTTAAAACGGAAGAGATGTTAAATAGAAGACTTAACTCAAAGAAACCGCTAAATGTATCATACCTTAAAAGAAGATGTCAACACGTTAAACTGGAACACACTACCTACACTTGGAATTTGGGTGTTCTTCAAGGAAAGCCACGATACCTCTGGCTCATTTTTAAAAAACCAGATGGAGAGGACGGTACTAATAAGAATAATGCGCTGAGTGATAATGCTAAGGTGAAACAACTTCGGGTTTCTCTTGATGGCACATTTTATCCGCGAGATAGATTGGAAATTGATTGGGAAAAAAATGATTATGCGGAAGCCTACAAGTCCTACCAAAAGGTGTGTGAAAGTAATGGTAATAATGATCCTATTTTGGATATGGTTGCGTTTCAAAAACTTTATACAATCTACACAATTGACCTGAGTTCTCAAAAGGAAACTATAAAGTCTAATCGAGTGGATACTTCTCTATACATTGAAAGAGGGGAGAGTGAAGAGGTTAATGCATATTGTTTGCTTTTGGAGGAAACAGAATTACAGATTAATACAGATAATGGTGTTATGATTAATATCACATAGGTTTTTTCTCATAAATAAATGGTTGGGGTATATGTTAATCAAATCAATCTTAATAAATTAACATCTTGTATTCAAAATCAAAAGCCTTGTATTATTAATGTTAATACAATTCAAAGAAAAGGAGCTGTAAGAATTGATGTTTTACTCACACACACACAAGTAAAAACACTAAATGATGTTGGATCACTTAAAATTAAAATGACGAAACCTATGTTAAAGAAATATTCAATAGACGAGTCAAGAGGAGGATTTCTCCCGTTTCTAATTCCTTTATTTGCTGGTTTAAGTGCGGCGGGAGCATTGACTGGTGGTATTTCAGCAGCGGTAAAAACTGCTAACGAAAGGAAGGCACAACTAAAAGCTCAAAAAGAATTGGAAAGACATAACAAGGAGTTGGAGAAACAAATTAGTGGAAGTGGTGTAATTGTAGATTTTGCTCAAAAACTTGAAAGTCTACCTGATAAAGCTAGATTGTTGGTTGGAGATATGCTTTCCTCTATCGCTCAAGCGGGTGTTAAACTAACTAAACGGGGTAATGGATTGTATCTTTCTCATAAATAAATGGATAAATGGTTTAAACAATTTGGAAAGAATACAACGTCAAATATAGAACTAGCTAAGTATTGTAAAACACTAAAAATTGATAATGTGGTTATTTGTATGAGAGATGAATTAATACATATAAATAAGAATACAAAGAATATTATTATGAATTTAGACACACAGAATGGTTCTCATTGGGTTTGTATTCATAATAGTCAGGATAAATATTATTTTGATAGTTATGGTATGCCACCACCTGTTGAAGTAATACAATTCTTACAGAATGGTGTTTATCAAACATTTCAAGTTCAAGAAATTAATTCTAAATGTTGTGGTCAATTATGTTTATATGTATTATTTCAACTCAACAATAATGAAAATTTTTATGATATCATTTTTAATCTAATATAAATGACTTATGTTGGAAAAGATGGTTCTATCTTTGGAAAATCCTCTCAGGATATTGATTTATCAAATTATTATACAAAGGCACAGGCTGAACGACAAAAATATAGTGTAAGTAAAAATATTAATATGAAGAATACTTATAAATTAATCAATTATCCAAACCCTACAGATGCGAATGACTTAATTAGATTAAGTGATTTATCACAATATATATTTTTAAAGAAAACAGCACGTTTTGTGAAAGAAGTAAAATTTACAACCACAACACCTGGTTATACTGACCATACACCTTTCCTCATTGAATTTAACTACCTGCTTACAATTGAATTTTATAAAGAAGGACATTTAGTTAATATGCGAATTAATAAATGGGGGTATGATATGCCTGATTTAGGGTATAATTGGTCTTTTTCAATAAACATAGAAGACCTACATGATTTAAATCAGTCTCGTAAAGAAGAATATTATCCACTTGGTGAGGATAAGGATTTATGTGGAAGTACAATTAGTAAACAACAAATACGTGATTTTAAGAAAAGAAAAATATATGATAGTATAGCGATGGTTCGCATGACAAAGAAGGAAGGTAATGAGATAAGGATAGAAAGCCGAGGAATACAAACCGATTTGGTAGTGGGAAGATGGGGTGGTATTACCTGTCATAATATTAATCTCACATATATTTCTGATACATAAATGGCAGGAAGAAGACTACAAGAGAATTATAATTTTTGTATTCAAGGATACCTACAAGAAAAGGGTGCTCGGTATTACATACCTTATGATTTGGAGCATATACATGGGAATTTTGTCATTAAAAACTGGCCTTATACTGATATTGTTAAACCCACAAATAGAGACTTGTTTAAAATATTAAATAAAAATGAACTTCTCAAAGTTATGAAATATAAAACTCTTTTAGAAATCGTCAACAAATCTTATTGGTATCCTATTATGAGAAAAATAATTATAGATACAAGAATATCTCAAAATCCAGATGAGTATATGTATAATATTCTTTGGGGTTCAAACTCAAGGGTAGCAAGGGATGAGGAAGGAGTTGAAGAAGAGAAGGAGGAAAGAGAGAAAAAGGAGAAGGAGGAAAGGGAGAGGGAGGAGAAGGAGGAGAGGGAGAAAAAGGAGGAGAAGGAGGAGAGGGAGAAAAAGGAGAAGGAGGAAAGGGAGAAAAAGGAGAAGGAGGAAAGGGAGAAAAGGGAGAAAAAGGAGAAGGAGGAGAGGGAGAAAATGGAGGAGGAGGAGAGGGAGCAAAGAGAGAGGGAGGAAAAATATAAAAAGATGGAAATCACTGAGATTCATAAAAGATTGAGTGTATTAAAGCAAATAAATCAATCTCAACGCACCGAAGAGGAAATTAAAGAATTAACAACTCTTATGAAGATAATGGTTTCAAAAATAAGAACGTCAATGTCTTCAATTTCAGAGATTTAAACGAGAAAGTGGTGAAGAAGAAGAAGAAGAAGAAGGAAAAGATTATGTGATTGATGATGTTGGTGTCATTGACTTTAGTTAGTTTTTATTTGTAAATAAATGGAGGAGAGAGTGAAGGCATTCCTTAGGATTCTTTATGTTTTAAAAATAAAGATTGAAATGTATATGTTGAAAACCAAAAAGGTTTTGATACTCTGTCGGAATTTTTCTGATAAATAAATATGAGTTATTGTCTCAAATGTAAAAAGAAAACTAAATCTAAAAATATCTCTTATGTTAAAGCTAAAAATAATAGAGTTTATCAAAAAGGAATATGTCAAGTATGTGGCTCTAAAAAGTGCCAATTCATCTCTCCTAAAAGAGGAGGAGACATACAAAAGTTTCTGTCAGGAAGTAAATTTACAACAACTGGAATTCCAGGGGAATTACACCTTCCAGGGTATTCTTTCTGTGGTCCAGGAACAAACTTGGATAAAAGATTAGATGAGGCTGACAATCCTAAACCTTGGTCTAAACCTACAAATAGGGTTGACGAAGTGTGTATGAAGCATGATATTGCTTATGGGAAAACCACTACGTTGACTGAAAAACATAAAGCCGACAGCGAAATGTTGTATAATTTGTCTTTGATACAAAATCCAACGTTGAGAGAGAAAGTTGATAGGTTTATTGTGAGAAATTTGATAAATGCTAAATTGAAACTTGGTCTTGGTTATTCCTCAAAAAACTATTAGGCTCTAATGATGCCATCAAGACTGAGGAGCTTTTGGCTGAAGAATTACACAAACCTATAATCACAAAGTTTAAAAGAAGGAAGGTTTATTCTAAATACACTGACCACATATGGTCCGCTGATTTAATTGAATTGAATAATGACAGGGGATACAGGTATGCTTTAACCGTTATTGATTTGAGGAGTAGATTTGCCTGGGTTGTCCCTTTAAAAAATAAAAGGGGTGATACTTTAATGTTAGCCTTTAAGCTAATATTTGATCGGGATAAAAGGAAACCAAAGAAGTTATGGACTGATGAGGGAACAGAGTTCTATAACAAAATATTCATGAAATTTCTTAAGGGGAAGGGTATTAAATTATACAGCACCTTTAATGAAGGAAAGGCAGTTGTTATTGAGCGTTTTAATCGTACTTTAAAAGAGAAATTATATAAAAAATTCACACAACTCGGTTCTCAAAAATGGGTGTATTTAATTCAGGATATTGTAGATAATTACAATAATACAGTTCATTCATCAACACAATCAAAACCATCAGAAACATTTACAAAATTAGAATATGAAAAGGAGATTAATTTGAGAAAGCCCAAGTTTAAAGTTGGTGATATTGTAAGAATATACAAATGGAAAAGTCATTTTGAGAAAGGTTATACACAAAAATGGACTCGTGAATTATTTAAAATCATTGATGTAATGGATACAGTCCCTTGGACCTACAAATTATATGATTTAAATGGAGAAGAAATCTTGGGTTCATTTTACTCACAAGAATTACAAAAAACACAAGTAAGCAGATAATACCCTTGAAAATAATAAATAAATAAATAAAATGTAATGGGGATACGTTTTTAAATCTGTGAACCACAAACACAGAATCCCTCAACTTTTCAGTTGGGGCTTAACTTTTGTTTGTGTGTACAATGGGGATACGTTTTTAAATCTGTGAACCCCAAACACAGAATCCCTCAACTTTTCAGTTGGGGCTTAACTTTTGTGTGTGTATAATGGGGATACGTTTTTAAACCTGTGAACCCCAAACACAGAATCCCTCAACTTTTCAGTTGGGGCTTAACTTTTGTGTGTGTATAATGGGGATACGTTTTTAAACCTGTGAACCCCAAACACAGAATCCCTCAACTTTTCAGTTGGGGCTTAACTTTTGTATGTGTATAATGGGGATACGTTTTTAAATCTGTGAACCCCAAACACAGAATCCCTCAACTTTTCAGTTGGGGCTTAACTTTTGTGTGTGTGTATGTGTGAGTGAGTCATAATAATATACAAACCCTAACCCAACCCCATCCCTAACCCAACCCCATCCCTAACCCAAACCCATCCCTAACCCAACCCATCCCTAACCCAACCCCATCCCTAACCCAACCCCATCCCCAACCCAACCCCATCCCTAACCCAACCCCATCCCTAACCCAACCCCATCCCTAACCCAACCCCATCCCCAACCCAACCCCATCCCTAACCCAACCCCATCCCTAACCCAACCCCATCCCTAACCCAACCCCATCCCTAACCCAACCCCATCCCTAACCCAACCCCATCCCTAACCCAACCCCATCCCTAACCCAACCCCAACCCTAACCCTCACATTCAAAATCCCAACCCTAACCCAACCCCATCCCTAACCCAATCCCAACCCTAACCCTCACATTCAAAATCCCAACCCTAACCCAACCCCATCCCTAACCCAACTCCATCCCTAACCCAACCTAATCCCTAACCCTCACATTCAAAATCCCACCCTAACCCTAACATAATCTTTTTTTTTCTTCTTTTTTAAAAATACGTATTTCTTTTTTTTTCTTCTTTTTTTAAATACGTATTTCATTTTTATTTTTTTTCCTCTTCCTCCAATTCTGTCTTTCAAGGCTTTCAAGTTTGAAGAAGTAGAAATGGGAAGAAAGAATTTTCCAGCATTTTCTTCCTCGAACTTTCTTGATATTGCTTAAATCAAGCGTCATTAAACAAAGAACATTGTTCATTGCTTTAGAATGCAAAGAGTCTCCAAGATGTACCCCACAGGTAGAGTCTCCAAAATAAAACCAACTTTCCAAGTTCCCAAGGTATAACCACAATCCTGTTGAGTCTCCAAGATAGGTATCACATTCCGAGTTATCAAAACAAAACCCCCATTCAGAGTCTCCAAAACGAAACCAGTTTTCAAAGTCTCCAAGGTAAAACTCTTTTCCTAATTTTATGAAATTTAGTGAGTCTCCAAGGTAGGCTCCACAGTTAGAACCATCTAGGCAGACCTCATAATTTGTTTTTCCCAAATTTAGTGAGTCTCCAAGGTAGGCTCCACAGTTAGAACCATCTAGGCAGACCTCATAATTTGTTTTTCCCAAATTTAGTGAGTCTCCAAGGTAGGCTCCACAGTTAGAACCATCTAGGCAAACCTCATAATTTGTTTTTCCCAAATTTAGTGAGTCTCCAAGGTAGGCTCCACAGTTAGAACCATCTAGGCAGACCTCATAATTAGTTTTTCCCAAATTTAGTGAGTCTCCAAGGTAGGCTCCACAGTTAGAACCATCTAGGCAAACCTCATAATTTGTTTTTCCCAAATTTAGTGAGTCTCCAAGGTAGGCTCCACAGTTAGAACCATCTAGGCAGACCTCATAATTAGTTTTTCCCAAATTTAGTGAGTCTCCAAGGTAGGCTCCACAGTTAGAACCATCTAGGCAGACCTCATAATTAGTTTTTCCCAAATTTAGTGAGTCTCCAAGGTAGGCTCCACAGTTAGAACCATCTAGGCAAACCTCATAATTTGTTTTTCCCAAATTTAGTGAGTCTCCAAGGTAGGCTCCACAGTTAGAACCATCTAGGCAGACCTCATAATTTGTTTTTCCCAAATTTAGTGAGTCTCCAAGGTAGGCTCCACAGTTAGAACCATCTAGGCAAACCTCATAATTTGTTTTTCCCAAATTTAGTGAGTCTCCAAGGTAGGCTCCACAGTTAGAACCATCTAGGCAGACCTCATAATTTGTTTTTCCCAAATTTAGTGAGTCTCCAAGGTATAACTCTTTGGCTGGGTCATCAAGGTAGAACTCGTTCAGTGGGTTTTGTTTTGAGAACTCACAATAAGTATCATCATGGTAGAACTCTTTTTCAGGATTTTGTGGATCTCCAAGGTATAACTCTTTGGCTGGGTCATCAAGGTAGAACTCGTTCTGTGGGTCTTGGTTGTTCAAAAGATCTTCAAACAAAAAAATAACTTTATCCCAAGTTGTGTTAAAAGTAGAATTTTCATTTCGTAGCTCAGATACAATTTCCTCCATCGACAAGAGGTTCGAGTCCAGTTCATCAATCTGAAGGTTGAGCGCTACACAGGTAGTAGGACTCCAAGGAATAGCAAAGTTATCCCATTCCATTTCGGCATAGGAGTCCATTCTCAAGTGAAGCAGAAAGCGTGTTTGAAAAAGCCTGTGTGGTCGGTGCCTTTTATAAGAAGGGCTGGGTGTGTGTCATTTCCTGTGGAAATTCCCTGGGCGTGTCTTAACTGGAAATGATGTGATGGAAATTCCCTGAAAATGATGTTATGTATTACCTGGAAATGATACAATGCTGAAGAGTTTATAAAGTGGGTGGGACTTAGCAAAAGTGGGCGGAGCTTAGCAAAAGTGGGCGGGGCATAGCAAAAAGTGGGCGTGGCTTAACAAAAAGTGGGCGGGGCTTAGTAAAAGGTGGGCGTGGCTTACCAAAAAGTGGGCGGGGTTTTTCCAAAAAGTGGACGGAGCTTAACAAAAGGTGGGCAGAGCCTACCAAAAAGTGTGTGGCACTGGAGGCGCTCAAATAAGAACATTGAGGGAGGTTTACCATTTTATCTTAGCTCAGTTAAAATATCTTAATAAAGAACCAAACTCAAACATATTTTTTGTTAATATATTAGATGGTGAAGAGAGTTGTAGGAGAATTAAATTATTTCCCACGCATAAACAAATATTTGTAGGGTCGTTGTTTGAGTGGGTTATATTCACCAGATGATATTAAGAGTAAAAGGTTAAAAGGTCCATAAGGTCAGAAGGATCACAGGTGTTTAAGTGGTCTAATGAATAAGGATAACATGTCAAAAGGTTAGAAGGTTCGTAAAGAACAGGGTGAGAGAAATATAGGTGTTTAGGGGCAATGAGGGAGGGAAAGAATTAATATGGAAGTGAATGGGTCAATGTTTGAGTGGGTCAAAGATTAATCTGCCAGATGATATGTAGAAGAAGGATGATAGGTCTATAAGAGAAAACAAATATTTGTAGTGTTTGAGTGGTCTAATGAACAACATTAAGGATAGGTACTACAGACAAAAGGTTCATAAAGATGAGGGTGGGAGAAATAGAGGTGTTTATGATTTTTGAAAAAGACAAGGGGGTAAATGACATTAGATAGGGATTTCCCATGTTAAACGGAGGTGTCCCAGAAGCAACATTATTACACTACTGGTGTTCCACCAGAGGAAAAAGACCAGGTGTTCGTGGAGCACTTCACCTGCAAGAACGCCTTGGAACCAAGGTGGAAGGGACCAGTCCAGGTGTTGCTGACTACACCAACGGCAGTCTTTTGCGAGGGCAAGACCTCGTGGATCCACGCCACGCACTGTAAGTTGGTCATACAAGCACCAGACACTACACCACAGCAACCACAGTAAGGATGGGCCTAATCATAGGTACAATACTATTGATAGCGACAGCAGCTAGGGGAAGCTCCGATTTCAATAGATGCGAAAACGAAACCCGACACCTCACCGTAACATGGGGACAAAGAGTATCACTACCATGTTTCGAACAGAAAGCCCTGCACACAAATTGGGTAAGCGCAAAATGGCTAGCACTGTCGGCAGGGCCTGGACGCGCTGGCATTGTACTACAAAAGCAACGAGAGTTCCGGGAAAACGGGCAAGCTAGCATTGAGACCTTGGCCCAACCAGGATACAAATGGGGAACCCCTGATTTTAAGCTGCAAACACGCACGCGCCTAGAGAAAGGCATGACTATGCAGGTCCGGTGCAGCGTCTGGACCCCAGGAGCGGCCAGTGGCGAAACTAAACACACACCATGCATCGAATACATACTCACGCCACACCCCCAGGATAAGGCCCCAAAGAGGGGGGAAAACACATATTGGAAAGTGGCCAGGGAGGTGGCAACAATTCAAAATAGGACACACTGCTGGTCGTGCATGCACTTTCCCCAAGCAGGCACCACAGGAATACACATGATAGTGCTACCTCTGTCCCTCAATGACCTCTGCTCACAACCTATCGATTCCCCATGTTTAGTCACCACGCTGGAAAGAGAAGGGGTTGACAACGGCAAGAGTTGCAATCGACAATTTAATTATCGCCCGTCAATGATTGCCCATGTGGCCGAGAGGCCTGCCCCCGTCTGGGTCAAACCACAGAAAGGGAGGGTCTGCCTCCAGGGTTCCGGCCACTTGCGTATGGGAGAATCAGAATGCGCCTACACTCTCCCCGGGAAGCTGGGACAAGGGAGCTCAGGGATTACATTACGAATAGTACTGCAAGATAAACACAACCACAACATAACGGCTATAACATTCTCTAGGGGGGTTAGTAGGATTAATGGGGTGGTAAAGGGACTCCGGTGCTTATCCACCCACCTGGTCCCACCCCATGGGACAATGTTTATATGCGGCGACAAGGCTTACCCCTATTTACCAAATAATTGGGGGGGCACATGTTATCTGGGTTCAGTCCTTCCTGACGTTGAGATACTGGATGAGCTAGACCCAAAGTCCTTGGACAGGCGTTATAAGAGGTCAGTCATGAACGAAGATGGAACCACTAAACTACACGGGAGCCTATGGGAAAAGGTGTTTGGTTTCTTCTTCCCAGGAGCGGGCACAGTCATGGATAGTTTCCGGATAGATAAATTGGCTTTGGCCCTAGAAAAGGTGGCAAACGACACCGCTACGGCTCATGACATACTATTGGATACGGTGATTCACATGCGTACAATGGTGATGCAGAATCGGGTGGCTTTGGACATGCTCTTGGCAGAGAAAGGAGGGGTATGCGGAATAATAGAGGGAAAATGTTGCACTTACATACCTGATCCGTCTGAAGGAGTGTCAGCCGCAATAGTGAGACTAAGGGAAACTAGCCACGCCCTGACGATCGATCGGATCGCGCGCGAAAATTCTTATAAATTTAGCTGGCTCACTGACTGGTTCCGGGGATGGACGGGCACCATAGTGAAGTGGTTATTGACCGCACTGGCTGTGATACTTGGGGTAGTAATTTGGGGGGCACTAATGCAATCTCTAGTCCTCCTCTGTATGAGAAAGTATTTTACAGGATGGAAATTGAAGAAGCCGCCGACAACGACTATGGTTCTGACCACAGAGGCCGTCGACCTGAACGGGTCCTTCAACAAGGCAGTTGCGACCAGCGCTCCAGAAAATTGTATTGAATTTTGTGACGATTGTGATACTTGTGTGGATCCCATGTGGGAACTGGCTGCTGCCTGTAACGGTGTATGTGATGACTGTGATACTTGTGCTATAAACCCCTTGCGTGTACTGGCTAACGCTGCTTATGTATTACAAGCTGACAGCTGCACGCCCCCTTCCGACCCAACTATGGATCTGATTGCGACGCTGGGCCTGGCGGTCGAGGGACCCGACGTGGATATCCTAGACCCGCAAGCCGACCAGGCGCCCATGGGAGACTTTGACATAAAGGAAGTTCCTCTCTTTGCTTCATATGTTTTAAGTTCAAATGCTTCAAGTGAATCGGATTTTTACGCTCTGTACCCTGACCAGGAAATTGAGACACAAGATACTGACAATATTATGTATTCCCCAGAACAGCAGCACGTGAGGGACCTCATGGGCATGATCGTTGATTAACTTCGAAGATCTGCAAGGACTGAGTCTGCAAAGGGTGGGGGGAGCAAGTTCCGCAGGGGAGGTGATGGGCCCCCTGGCGGAGCAGAACCTCATCTGGACCAGACGCCTTCGTTGTGGATCCGAAACGTTAATGGACTTTCATGTTCTGAGCCCTCAGGCTCCAAGCACGCACCACACGACACGTTCGCCAAATGCACGGGCGAGGCGCTTTGGGCGCACGATATGCCCTTGGGAGATACCCGCATTACACAATTATTTTTCAATAAAGCCCGATGTGGCACGTTGTCTCTTAAGATACTTTGTCTCGACGAGACAAGAGGAAGGAATGTCAAGTCGTAGATTCGTTATTGCTTAGAATTCTGTATAAGACGTCGGTCGAATAATATTGTTGCGAATATGGAATTTGACCTCCATATCCGCTTGTAAATATTCCCCTATCTTCTCCGATACTCCCCAACTCTCCCCTTACCCCATTCCCTAGTCCCATTGTCTGTAAACAACACCCATTAGAGCCGATCTTCCCCTTCATTCCCCCATTAAATGTCGTGCCCAGGTCCCCCGCACCACACGTAGACAATTATAGGACATCTTGCTAGTTATTCTTAATCTATGTCAGTTAAGGACTTGTTTCCATTAATTATGACTCTTCGTTGCACCAGAATGTGATGATATGGCACCAGTAGGAGTTTAGGACCTTCCCATACCTCCCCGCATCTCTTCCCATCATCTCAAGCTCCAACAACAACCACAACAACAGCGGCTATGCGTCCTCACTCCGGCTCGGTTGGCCGCCATTGAACATGTGCTCGACGGGGTTACCCAGAAGGGGGCTCCCTGTCGGCCCCTCGTCAAGGGCGGAGCCGGTAACCCCCGCACCCAATGAGAAGCCATGGGCCGATGCCATATGGGGCGGAGCTAACGAGCGAGGGCGTGACTCCCCGCCGGATATACGCGGCCCCGCGCCGGACGTGACGTCAGATGCGCCCCGAGCTTGGAAGGACAAGACGCCACCCTCCCGAGCGCTGAGCGACCTCCCCGGCATCTCCACCAAAGTCGCGACCCACGAGCGCTGAGCGACCTCCCCGCATCTGCTGGACACCACCGTACGTGATTCTGTCCCTGAGCCAGGTGCACCTGAGCCATCGACTGCCGCTTTCCTCGCCATCAAATCCCGTGTGAGTCAGCGTTGTCCCGTTTATCTGTGGTCTGTCTAGGGTTAATATAAGGTTGTGTCTAAGTGCCCACCTTCCTATGTTTCCCTCTTGTCCCTGTAATCTAACCTTTTCCGCCTTAATATAACCTCCTCCGGAGGTCTTGAGAACTGAACCCCTGGTGTCGTATTGTGTGATTGTAACCCAGCCGGGTGTCTTCTCTTTCCTATTGAGCCAGCGTAGCGCGATTAGTTAACATTCGGGCACAATCGGGTAACTTGTACGGATACGGCGGCCATCCCGCTCGGCCCACCATACCATCAAAGTCGTATCTGTAACAATTGGTGTCGAGGAGTGAGATTGGACCCGGAGCGCGTTTACGCGCTCGAAATTATAACAGCGAAATTTGATTGTGTTTTACAAAAAAAAAAAAAATAATAAAAACCCGAATTTTGAAAGTCGCGCTATGGCGGATCAAGACGGCTGGGGTCCGGTAGGGGAGAGTGAGGTAGGGTCGATCCAGGACCAAAATGAGGGACGTGAGGAGAGCGAAACAGCGAGGGTAGCAGGCGCGCAAAATGGCGCCTCGCTGGTCACCGCGCCGGCGACCGTGACAGCGCCCCTGGTGGATCCGAACCTTTTCCTCCTGCAAATGGGGGCCCTTATGGACAGGCTAGAAGCCAAAATGGGACAAATGGGGAACCGGATGGATGCTCAGGGTGAGCGATTGGAGGGCCAAATGGGGGTAATGAGGGACGAAGCGAGGGCTCGGAGTGAGCAATTGGGGGTAATGAGGGACGAAGCGAGGGGTACCGGTGAGAAGTTAGACAATAATTTTGAGGAGTTAGACAAGAAAATTGGGAAGTTAGACAATAATTTTGAGGAGTTAGACAAGAAAATTGGGAAGTTAGACAATAATTTTGAGGGGTTAGACAACGGGATAAAAGAAGTGAAAAATGGGTTAACGGGGGTAGAAAACAGAATGGCCGCTCAAGAGAATCAAATGGAAGGGATGCAAAAAGGGTTAGAGGGGTTAGAAAACAGGATGGAAGGCAAATTGAGGGACATGAGGGACCAAGCGGAAAGGGAAGTTAAACAAATGGGGCAGCAGATAGAGGGGGTCAGAATGGGGGTAGAAACCAAACTGGATGCTCACAGGGAGGAAATGGAGCAGATGAGGGTGGCATCTGGGCAGGAGATGCAAGTGATGGGAGAGGAGATCAGAAGAGGAGTGAGTGAGGAGGTCGGAGGAGTGCGCGAGGAGGTGAGGCACTGTGAGGAGCACATGGAAAAGGAGGTGAGAAAGGGGACTGTAAAGTTACAAGGGGGCATAGAGGTCCTGACGCAGGAGGTGGAACAGCTGACGGAGGGACAAAAAGGACTAACGGAGCAGGTTCAAAGGAACACTGCGGTATTAGGAGGTTTAAAGGCGACACAGAAAGAACTAAAAGATGACTTGGTAGCGACGAAGAGGGAATGTCAGATGGTACGTGAGGGACTGACAACGAGGTTGGACGAGGTGATAGAGGTAATGGAGACGAAGGACCGGCAGGTGAGGACGCACATGGAAACGGTCAAGGTAGCCTTAGAGGATGAGCTTGAGGAGACGTACCGGGGAATAAAAGAGGTGAGGCACAAATTAGAAGAAGTGGAAGAAGGGGTGAGCGAAATTAAGAAGCGACGGAGAGGGGATAACAAAGAGATAAAAGAGGAGATAAAAGAATTGGTCCAAAGTCTGTGTTTGGATCGTGATGATGTGCTCATTAACCGGATGAGGGATTCGCAGGTGATGGAGGAGAAGCGAAGAGGAAGAAGACCTGGTGTAAGTGGTGACCAATATGGTCGTGCGTATGATGCGCCAGGGGATTTAATAAGCTTGGGGGTCGAGATAGACCCGGGTGTTCGTGAGAGGCCGTTGGTGAAGTGTGCGACAGGTCTGGTGTGCGAAAATGGAGGTGTGCAAGAAAGTCCGACTCTGGGGTGTGTGAGGAAAAAGTGCGTGCCAAGGAGTGAGTGTGCTGGCGAGAGTGAGTCGGTCGTAGCGCGTGTGCGAGGGAGCACATGGAAGCGTGGTGTGGTGAGTGTTACAGAGGGTGTGACGGGAGAGTGTGCGCAGGAGTGTGCGCGAGAAAGGTGTGTGACAGACAGGTGCATGAGGAAAGAGTGCGCTGTCAGAAGTAAGGAAGAGTGTCCACCTGTGGTGAGTGTTACAGAGGGTGTAACGGGAGAGTGTGCGCGAGAAAGGTGTGTGACGGACAGGTGCATGGGGAAAGAGTGTGCTGTCAAGAGTAAGGGTGAGTGCGCTGTCAGGAATGGAGGTGAAAGTAGTGAGAGTGACATGGAGCGTGAGTTAGTTGTGACAGGTGAGCGAGGATGTACACCTGGGATGGAAGGATGCACACCTGGAATGGTAGAGCGTGAGTGGGAATGCACGCTGGAGTTGGTGGTGAGGCACGTGGTTGGGTGTGCGAATGAGGGCACACCTGTGATTGTCACAGAGGAGGTGACCGAGGAGGGGGTGCGAAGCGGTGTATTGGTGAGGTGTGCGAGCGACGAATGTGTGCCAAAGTGTTCGGTGGTCAGGTGTGTGACCAAGGCTGTGAGTGGAATGAGGGTACCTGGGTGTGTAAGGAAGGGTACGAGGAGCATGGGCACAGCTGGATGTGTGAGCAAGGAACGGGCTGCGGGATGTAAGCATGCAGGTGAAGCATCGACGTTAGACGGGGTAGAGTTTAGAACGACTTATAGCCGAATCGGGCCCTCGGTGCGTGCCGGGCCTCGCTTTGAACGGCCGCGTCCAGGCTCCACTAGGCGGAGCTGGCAGCCCGATAGAAAGGGTCGTCATGGCGACCACTTTTTGGTGAGACGTGCCGGCAGGTCGAGATCGGGGCATTGGATGGCTCCACGCCGAGGTGGTGCGTGGGATCTCGGCACGGGTAAGCCCCCGTCCCTGCACCGAGTGCCGGACGCATCCAGCCGCTGGCACAAAACAACCAGCATCCATTGCTTGGCTTTACGAAGCCAGGCTTTGGACAGGAATTGGCGCACCGAGAGGCAGTAGTGAGTAGACTGGGTGATGAGGTTAGTGTTTTGGACCCAAAATTAGAGAAAAACAAAATTTGATGATTGGCAAGGGATTGGCAGTAGTGATTGGCAGATGATGGGCAGTGATTGGCAAATTTTTAATTTGTTGAAATTTGACGTGCAAAATTGATAGTGAGAGACCCCCGATGTGGTGGGATGGCAAATCCACCATCCTTCCCATGGGGGGGCAAAGGAGCAATAGCTTATGGGGTGTATGGCAGTGAAAACTAGCCCGGGTGGGTTAGGATATATGGTGTGTAGGGATCTAGAAGAGATTGACATTAGGTAACGTTAAGATTAGTTAGTGACTGATACCTGTAGTGGGGACGCAGGTAGATTAGTATGGATGATAATGACGAGGGAGCGCAATAGTTTAAAGGGACGACTGGGAAGCGCAAGTTTCAGAAGGGAGTAGTTAGCTGAGATGATGCTGTGTGTGTGAGGATTGAACAGGTGTGATTGCACAGGTGTGCAACTGGACAGGTGTGTGGAGTAGTGTATGAGTAGTGAGTGTTGTGGATCAGCGCGAATGCGCTTGGGGAGAGAAGGGTGCAGGTGGCACCAGGTGTGAGAGCACAGGTGTGCAAGTACAGGTGTGTGGAGAGAGTTGGAGTAAGTGGTACGGAGTGGTGTGCATGGTGCGAAGGTGTGGATGGGGGAAGAGTGGACCCCCTTTCACGAGTACCCGGGGCGGGTAGTGTAAGTGTTAGGTAGAGGGTGCAGGTAAATTGTGGTTGGATATTGGCATTTGTGGTGCGGTTGCAGAATGGTGTTGTGAATGGGTGCATTAGTGTTGTGGAAATGGCTGGGCGTGTAGCCTGTTAGTGTGTGTAGTTGGTTGGGCACTCCACCACTGTGAGGATGTCGGCCAGGTGAGGCCGCAGGTGGGCTCTGGGAGCCGGTAGTTGTGAGTGGGTGCCTGAGGATCCCGGGTGTGGATCGGGCAGCCCAGTGCCAGAGAGGGCACGGAGTGGGGAGAGAGCCAGAGGGCCTTCCCCTGGTAGTTAGGTTAGGGTAAGGAGCAGGTAAGCTCGGAGGCAACTGCAGTGGTGGAGGTGTGCAGGTGGGTAGACCCACTGGGAGAGGTACACGCCACAGCCCAGAAATTGTGCGAGGGCACCGGGAGATGAATCGGGGGAGTGAGACCCCAAATTGAAGAGCACCACAGTTTGGCCAATGGGAATTGGTTTTTAGAACCCATAGTGTAAGAGGGCCAATGGTTTGGCCGGAGAAAGACCCCGGGTAGTGTAAAGTTGTTAAAGTCATTTAGGAGATAGTTAGGATTGATGAACCTGTCGCACCATACGCAGCCACTTGCCTGTGGTGATGATGATGACTCCACACCTGTGTTTTCTTTGTTTGTTGCAGGAAATGAGATTGCTGTGAGGATTTGTGAGACGCATCACGACGTGGATGAGACATTGGGGTGATTCCATCTCTCCCTCCCTAGGAGGGACTGATGATGAATTGGTAATGGCAAATTTTGATGTTGAGTTGAAAATGGCAAATTTTGATGAGAGTTGAAAATGGCAAATTTGATTGGTTAGGAGGGAGAGAAGACGAATTTGGTATATGGGAGGAACGGGGAAGACAGTAGGGATGTTTGTTGATTTGTAAAGTAGATGTTTATGAGTAGTGTTGTGTTGTGTGGATGCAGTAAGGGGTAAGGGAGGGGCCATGTAGGTTACCTGGTGGGGGGGGGGCGTACGATAGGAACGTACCTGTCTCACCTGGTTCCCATGTGCCCCCAGTGTGCATTACCTTACATTGCGTGCACTTTTGCGCCCTTACCACCTTACTCACTTGTTTGCTTCTTTTGTCTCCCACCTCCGAGGATCTGGCTTTGGGGTAGAGAGAGAGGAGAGAGAGGTGCTGGCTGCGCAGTTGTGGGCCTGCACTTTCGCTGTTCGCTGCCTGGATCGGTACACCATATGGACCGCAATGTTTGTGGCCACCCACAATGGACCGCAGTTCGTTTGCGGCCAAGCACCACCCGGGGATGGACCTATGGATCAACGTGGCACCTATGCCATACAGGTGAACCACTAATAGTTAACACCACCAAGTGCACCACAAGAAGAGCAAGAGACACCTGCAGGGTTAGGGGTTGTTGAATTTATTTTTATTTCATTGAACAATGGTGACTGCACCGATTGGTGGTGGGGTGGTGCTGTTGATGCTCGGAAAGGGTGCTCTGCACGTTATTAAAGGCCGTCGGCCACAGAGCACTCGTGGGTTGGTGTATCGATGTTGGCAAGCGCGCTCTCTCTATGCATAACATCTGCATGTGTTCCTCCAAAGACAGGTCCTGGATCGTAGTGTAAATATCAGCGTAGTCTTGTAAATAATGCTCCCTACCGGCTGTATGTTTAGTTTGAGAATTCTTTCCGGATTCGGTTATCCTGTGGGTGTGTTTCTGAGAGGAGAAGGGTGCAACGTCGCAGGGGGACATATTTACTCATTTGTGAATATCTATAAAACTGTCGCACTCAGGGTAGAGTTAATAGTAGAGGGAACTACATTGCGTGCCACACTAAAGTAGGTAAAAATTTATCGGGTCGGGACGCCCCGAGGGTAGAGAAGGGTGCAATGTTGCGAATATGGAATTTGACCTCCATATCCGCTTGTAAATATTCCCCTATCTTCTCCGATACTCCCCAACTCTCCCCTTACCCCATTCCCTAGTCCCATTGTCTGTAAACAACACCCATTAGAGCCGATCTTCCCCTTCATTCCCCCATTAAATGTCGTGCCCAGGTCCCCCGCACCACACGTAGACAATTATAGGACATCTTGCTAGTTATTCTTAATCTATGTCAGTTAAGGACTTGTTTCCATTAATTATGACTCTTCGTTGCACCAGAATGTGATGATATGGCACCAGTAGGAGTTTAGGACCTTCCCATACCTCCCCGCATCTCTTCCCATCATCTCAAGCTCCAACAACAACCACAACAACAGCGGCTATGCGTCCTCACTCCGGCTCGGTTGGCCGCCATTGAACATGTGCTCGACGGGGTTACCCAGAAGGGGGCTCCCTGTCGGCCCCTCGTCAAGGGCGGAGCCGGTAACCCCCGCACCCAATGAGAAGCCATGGGCCGATGCCATATGGGGCGGAGCTAACGAGCGAGGGCGTGACTCCCCGCCGGATATACGCGGCCCCGCGCCGGACGTGACGTCAGATGCGCCCCGAGCTTGGAAGGACAAGACGCCACCCTCCCGAGCGCTGAGCGACCTCCCCGGCATCTCCACCAAAGTCGCGACCCACGAGCGCTGAGCGACCTCCCCGCATCTGCTGGACACCACCGTACGTGATTCTGTCCCTGAGCCAGGTGCACCTGAGCCATCGACTGCCGCTTTCCTCGCCATCAAATCCCGTGTGAGTCAGCGTTGTCCCGTTTATCTGTGGTCTGTCTAGGGTTAATATAAGGTTGTGTCTAAGTGCCCACCTTCCTATGTTTCCCTCTTGTCCCTGTAATCTAACCTTTTCCGCCTTAATATAACCTCCTCCGGAGGTCTTGAGAACTGAACCCCTGGTGTCGTATTGTGTGATTGTAACCCAGCCGGGTGTCTTCTCTTTCCTATTGAGCCAGCGTAGCGCGATTAGTTAACATTCAGGCACAATCGGGTAACTTGTACGGATACGGCGGCCATCCCGCTCGGCCCACCATACCATCAAAGTCGTATCTGTAACAATATGTTATGATTTAAAATGTTGCTTAATGTTTTTCATAAGTAAATAAAGGTGTTTTCGCTTTGCTGTGGATAAATGGGAAAGTACTCGATGCATTTCGTGCTGGACGGATGGCTCGTCCTCCGTGTGCCCTCTCGATGCAAGATAAGCCCGGTCATAAACTCTCTCCATTCGGTCCGCAGACGGCGCCTCGAGCCGCGGATGGAAGGCGCTTGGAATGTGTAGCTTCATGTAAAATGCTCGGATTGTATACATAAACCTTTGAATAATGGTCTTATCTGGGCCAAGCATGCACTCTTCTCTCTGTGAGTTACATTTTCTGTCACCTCAGAGCTTTGAAACTACATCTGGTCCGAATGATAAGGTGCGTGCTGCACTCCCCCGAATGACAGAGTGGATAACGGTGGGGGCTAGGGATAACGGTGGGAGGAACTCTCGCCAGTTCCTTTGTTCTCTCGGAGATTTTCTGATAAACGTGTTCCTATTTAAGTGAACTGTGAATCAATGCATTTTAGGAAGGGCTGAACGTGGCATGAGGGCAAGTCGTGCTGTAGAAAGTTCGCTTCCTCCGGATCTGTATAAGTTGGTATTAATAAAGATCGTCATTCTCAGGCTGTTGGTGGAACTTCTTTTAAGAGCCAAGAGTTGTTTCTTGACACATATACATATATATATATATATACATATATACATATATACATATATACATATATACATATATATATATATATATATATATATATATATATATATATATATATATATTGTTACGGACCGCGGATAAGATGTTCGTTTTGCCGAGCGGAGGCCCCGCGGCCCTAACAGTTACCCCGACTAACCCAATTCCCGAACGTTGGCCGGATCGCGCCACAGATATTCAATATGGAAAAGACAAAAGCGACACGGATGTGAAGAAGAAGAAGACGAAAAAAAAGGTTGAAAATACTACTAAATTTATTCCTACTATATACAGGCTCAAAAAACCCAAGGAGAAGGAAAGATAATAAAATAATATACAGAAGATATTAGAGACACAGTGCAAATTCCTTATACAAGCTTAATTAAATACCCAGGACAGAACAAACAAAACAAACTCACGTACACAAGAGGATGGAAAGGCAGGAGATGGATGGCTGGAGGGAGAGGAAGGTCCAAGGGTACTGCAGCATGATCGGTGCGTTTGACCGCCGCCGTTCCTTTGCGGCCCTGCTCCGGAACTGCCATCAAGGCCCCACGCTGCTGTCGTTGCTGCTGTGGCTGCGGCTGCTCTGGGGACGTCGCATGCTTTGCCAGGACTCGTCTGGTCCAACCACACAACTGAACAACGTGCTTGCTTCTTGCCCAACTCTCTTGCTTGGTCCAACTTTGGCGAGCAAGGCGACGAATAGCAGGCTTTGTGCTTCCCTGGACGGTCTCTTTTGGACAAGAATCGCTGCTGGATGATCTCTTTTGGACAAGAATCGCTGCTGGATGATCTCTTTTGGACAAGAATCGCTGCTGGATGATCTCCCTTGGACAAGAATTGCTGCTGGATGATCTCCCCTCTCTTTATGCAGGACCTTGCACGCGTGCTTTTTATAGCGCCTCCGGCGATCATGCCGCCGGCCTTTAGGACACGCCCATCGGTGTGCTCACCTCGGCCCTGATTGGTCGGCACGGCCCTCTAGCTCTGCCCTTGATGACGATGGGCGGGCACGCCTTTCTTCCCCGACCCGAGCACATGTTCAATGGTGGTTTTGGAGGGGATGTAATTGGCAATCGAGGCTTGGCAATGATGAAAGGGGAAAGTGAAAGGAATCTACTCTGTTTCACTTGGTGCAATGGAGTGTCATCTTAATGGGAGACAAGGCCTTACCGTAATACACATAATAAAGATATAGCTATCAACCAGGGGGAAATCTATGATTGGCTGACGTGTATGCTTTATGGACTAATTATGGGACGCCCTTTGACCTTTACACAACACTGGAGGCAGGAGGGTCCAGAATCAAGCAATATTAATAAAACACACAATAAAAAAAATACAATCCTCATATCCATAACAATATATATGTGTATATATATGTATATATATATAAATAAATAAAAAAATATATATATATCTTATATAAAGTCAAGTAACTCACTGCGTGGCCCGCGAGTGAAAGGACACTCCTCAATGTCTCTATAACTTTTCCCAAGGCGAATGTGATTCACTCCAGCGGTCGAAGCCCGAATCTCGCTCTCCAGTCGATATCCAAAGCGCATACAGTTGACAATGGGGTTCGCCCCGCCGAAACTGTACAACGGCGCCCTTCAGAGGAGCACCTTCACCGCTCACTCAGCGAACCGCAACGTAATTGGAGACAAAGCGGTCTCACCCACTCATCCCCGACAAACGGTAGGATGTTGGGGCGAAGATGACACGAGGCAAAACCTCTGTAGGTGTCCGAAGCGCGGGGTTCACAATGACCGATGGCCCTTACTTGAGCCGATGCGACCAGGCGCGGATTCGTCGAAATCTCAGTGCCCGAATCTGATGACGCAGATTTTCCCCTCCAGCGATAATTCCTGTCACCGGATGTCCCTTCAAGGAACTCAAAATTCCCTCGCCACTGTAGATAGACCTTGCTCGTTATGGAGCGCTGACGTCACGCCTTCTTCTCCGACTTTGCACGTGCCGCTTCTTCCTATTCAAGTCTTCCGGGTCGGTTTCCTGTATCATTTAAAGTTAGCCTTTTTAACTTTAGATAATCGTTCCTGAATAATAAACCCTTTTGAAAATAATAATAATACATAATATCAGAAACATGTCCAGTGGGTGAAAACCACCCCAGCGGAAGTGACGAATCCGTAACACACCGTAATCTAATCGCACATTCCATTGGCAGTGAAACAATGGCTTTTCAAAGCATCCAAGGTTCCAAGCCCCAGAATCTTTTAAACAAAACCAGGCAGAGCTGGACACTGTCTCCATCCCAATAACAGAATCATTTAACATTGAAGTGATCCGCTGATATATATGGATGTACAGTCACGTCAAAAAGTAACCACACCCCATGTAAAGTTTTGACTTTTTCAACATATTTCAACATACAGCTATTTGATCTTCATTTCAACAATTTTTTTTTTTTTTTTTGGATACTGAATCGAGGCTCGTGAAAGAGCTGACATTTACCCCACAAACAAATCAACCAGACAAACAAAACATATAAAAAGAGGGAGCGGAAGACAAGATGGGGAGAGAAGGGGAAGCACACAAACACTTGAGAGCACACATTTGAGAGCAGGGAGATGTTTGGGAGGGAGAGGGCTTGGGGGGAGGAGGCGTGGGAAGGGTGGGGGGGGGGGGGGTTGGGAGAAGTATAAAACACAAGGACACCAAGGACTTCCAGGACAGAGGTTGGTATTTCAAAAAAGTTGAATTGGGTTGAAATTAGCGGGGGAAGAAAAGATCAAGGTTTTGGATGGGGGAAGATAAGAGATGGTGGTGAACAGCTGTTTTAAAGACCTGGAGGGTGGAGTGGGATTGAAGAGAGTGAGGGAGTTTGTTCCAGAGGCGGGAGAAAAGAGGCATGAAGGAGTGAAGGTGAGCAGAGAGTCTTGATTTTGGCAGTTTAACCATAAGAGGGTTGCAGGCAGATCTTGCACGACCTGGAGGAATATTTGCGGGACAGAGCCCAGAAAGAGCTGGGGGGACAAGGCCAGAGAGGAGTCGGTAGAAGACGGAAAGACCACCAACCTGCCTGCGGTGAGTGAGTGAGAGGCCCTTGGAGTTAGCTTCATCACGGGAGATTCCAATGATTCTGAATGCTTTGGTTTCAACAGCGTGAAGACGAGCTAGGTGTGAGGCAGGAGCACCAGCCCAGAGGGGTGAGCAGTATTCCATTGAGCTGCGGATGAAAGCCTTGTATGTGGTGAGGAGATCAGGTGTGCCAAGGAAGGATTTCGCAAGACAGAGGATGCCCAGTCGGCGACTGGCTTTGGAGGCCAGATTTGAAATGTGGTTTTCCCAGGAAAGATCATGGCAGATCGTGAGACCCAAAAGCTTGAGTGACAGAACTTCTTGGAGAGGATTATTCAGAAAGTGGATGGGAGGGTTGTCCAGTCGGTCTTTTCGGAGAGACATCGTAAGAGTGTGAGATTTGTCAGGATTGAAAGACATGTTCCACTTGTTTGCGCAATCTGTGATTTTGTCCAGTTCTGCAGAGAGTGAGGAGGCTGCAGACTGCCGAGCTGAGGGATGAAGAATGGAGCGACAGAGAGTTGAGTCATCAGCAAAGAGATAGAGAGGATTTTCAAGAGAGTCAGAGAGATCATTGATGAAGACCAGAAAAAGCATGGGGCCCAGAACACTGTCTTGGGGAACTCCAGCCTGAACAGGAAGAGGAGTTGAGAGAAACCCATTCAGGGCCACACGTTGACTATGACTAGAGAGGAAGTCCGCCAGCCATGCGTGGAGATTTCCATGGATACAAAAAGAGGAGAGTTTGCTGAGCAGAGCGGGGTGCCAGACCGTATCGAAGGCACGTGATATGTCAAGGGAGACAGCTCTAATTTCCTGTTTGGCATTGAGGACCTCCATCCATTGTTGAGAAAGCAGAAGCAGCATGTCCAGAGTAGAGTGACCAGGTCTGAAACCAAATTGATGATCAGAGATCAAGCCATTGGAGAAGAGGAAAGATTTCATATCTGAAGCAATGATGGATTCCATGACTTTGCTGATAATTGGGAGAAGGCTGATTGGTCTGTAGTTGCTGGGATCTGTTTTTGCACGTTTTTGTGCAAAGCGGTGATGTTGGCAGATTTCCAAGCAGATGGCAGATGACCATGAGCAAAAGAGAGGGTGAAGAGAACAGAGAGAGGGAGTGAAAGAGCGGCAGAACAGGATTTTAGGACCCGTGGGCTGATGACGTCAGGTCCAGTTGCAGATTCAGACGAGGGTTTTTTTTTTTGTTTGTTTTTTTTTTTTTGTATACAAGATCGAGGCTCGTGAAAGAGCGAACATTAATCACACAGAAAGACAAACCGACACATAAAACATATAACATCGGGAGCAGTAGACAAGATGGGGAGAGAGGGGGAAGGACACAAACACAACATTTGAGAGCAGGGACCGAGAGACATGGAGACATCGAGAGATCTGAGAGAGGGCGAGGGCTTTGGGGGGGGGGGGGGGCATGGGAAGGGGGCGGTGGGAGAGGTATAAAACATATGGACACTGCCAGGACTTCCAGGAAAGAAGTTGGAATTTCAAACAAGGTGGATCTGGGGTGAATTAGCGGGGGTAGAAAAGATCAAGGTTTTGGATGGGGGAAGATAAGAGATGGTGGTGAACAGCTGTTTTAAAGACCTGGAGGGAGGAGTGGGATTGAAGGGAGTGAGGGAGTTTGTTCCAGAGGCGGGAGAAAAGAGGAATGAAAGAGTGAAGGTGAGCAGAGAGCCGAGATTTCGGCAGTTTAACCATCAGAGGGTTGCTGGCAGATCTTGTGCGACCTGTAGGAATATTTGGGGGACAGAGCACAGAGAGAGCAGGGGGTGCAAGGCCGGAGAGGAGTCGGTAGAAGACAGAAAGACCACCTACCTGCCTGCGGTGAGTTAACAGTTAACAGTAACAGTTAACAGAAAGACCACCTACCTGCCTGCGGTGAGTTAATTTCGGGTTAACAGAAACTTTTCCACCTTGTCATGAGGGAAGGACACAGAGTCCAGGAGCACCTGGGTACGACTGGGTACGGTGGGTACAGAGAGGGATGGGTTTTGGACACAAGATTTAGAGGCAAACACAGAGTTGAGGCATTCAGGTTTTTAACGTGCGGAGTCAGCCGTGTGGCCGTTTGAGGTGAGGGAGGGGAGGGGGAATCCAGGAGGGGGAACAAACACCAGAAACAGATTTGACCAGATGCCACCAGGATTTGGGAGAGGGAGACAGATAAGAGAGTTCTGTCCTGAGAACGGAGAGATATTGTTTCCTGGCTCTCCTGAGGGTGGACACACACTTGTTTCGGGCTTTGTGGAAGGAAATGAGATTTCCTTCCGTTGGATTTGCTTTCCAGGAGACGAAAGCAAGTTGTTTCTGGGCAATAGCCTCACCACAAGATTCCGTGTACCATGGACGGGAGGGAGGGAATGACAACTGAAGACGAGATGGGATAAATCTGTGCATGAGAGAGAGAGCAATATACTTTGGAAGAATTCCCAGGATGAGTTGATGTCAGAGGCGGTAGAGATGGGAGAACAGTCCAGATGATTGATGGCTGCTTGAAGACCGTGCCAGTTGGCCTGAGTGAAATGCCAGACTCGTCGACGCTGAGGAGGCTCTCTGAGAATGGTCAGAGAGATGTCCACTTTAACAAGCACATGATCAGATGAGCCGATTGGAGCAGAAGAAGAGCAGCAGACATTTTCAGGGAAGTTAGTCATAACCAAGTCCAGAAGTGAAGATGCTCCGTTGACTGAGATCCGGGTCTGGAAATTGACAGATTGTGTCAGTCACAGTGAGTCACAGAAGTCCTTCGCTGAAGAGCCATGGCTGGTGAGAGAGGTACGCACACCCAGCCAACTGGCATGGTGACAATTGAAATCACCACATATGAGGAAGAGAGAGTTGGGATGGGTAGATAGAAGTTGGTCCATATTATCAGACAGCGAGATGTAGATGGAGTCATCACTGTTTGGTGGACGGTACAACACACATATGAACAAAAGGTGGGAGCGAAGGGGAAGCCGTAGCCAAAGGTATTCCTGGGGGTGAGATGGAGAGAGGGCAGTGCAGGGCGAGTGAGGAAGAGAGTTTTTTAAAATAAAGATAGCAACCTTTATATCACCTTTATATCAACATTATATCACCTTTATATTGATAGATAAAGGTGATATAATATAACAAATATCATGAAACATTTACATTTTGTAGTCCATTCTTGGGTGGTATTTATGGGATATCAGAGTTGAGTAATGGCAACTGAGACAATGGTGTGTTGGTTTTTGAGCTCTTCAGATGTGTAATTTCAGATGTGCAAGGTGGCGGTGATGTTAGGCAGACCATCCAGCGAGGTGAGTCAGGGCGCCGGCAGACCAACACAGATGTTCAATTCACCACTCAAATCACCCGTGTTCATGTGCTGGTAGCTCCACAAAGAAGGTGTTAGATATTAGTGTGACGGCTGCTTCTTCCACTTTATCACGGGAATGGCACCTTCTCTCAATAATGGAGAATAGCCACAAGGTACAGCCATCTCTGTTGTTTCATAATAGTTCTCTGTGTAGAAGTACAACTTCTAAAAATTAATCAAACAATGAGACCATCCCTGTGAGTGAGTTTACTTGCAGCTAATTTCAATTCTGTTCGTACCCTCTTCCTATTTCAGGAAAACACAGAAACATGAATATTGCTTTGTATAAGTAATTAGAGACATAACAATATTATATAATCTTTAGAAATATGGAATGCTAATAAAGATTAAGCTATAACACTTGGAGCAAACTGCATTTGAATCATAGAACATGTGTGCCCATTAAGCTAGAAATAATAATGTGAAAAGAGCTGTATTAATTCCAAAGTCCTGTGGAGTGAAAAATGCAATACTCTCTGTGGAGCTGGAAACTGCATACTCAGCGATTTCTTCCGAAGTAAGAATCTCCCCTCTGCGATTAAAACCAGATGTACTTCATCTACTTTGACTCTACTCCCCGCTGGGATCTGCAAATAAAATGATTGCCAGATGCTGCCAGATCAACACTTTACCCAAGAGAATGCATACCTCAGCTCAAAGCGGTAACCCCTCTGACCCACATCTTTCAGTTTGACATCTCAAAGCATACCTACCGGTTCTCATGGCTTGCATAATGTGAGACACATGTTCTGGCGCTAGGCTGACTGTGACCTTAGCGACCAATTAATTTCCCTTGCCCCCTTCTTCCCAACATCAAAGAGAAACCCAGCAAAAAAAGAACTGAACTCTCCAGGATCGAGAAGAGACTCACCCAATCTGTTGTTTTGCTGTGTATCTTGTATTGTAACTTGGTTTCAATCGAGTGAGCTCTTCCAGTGATATTAAATCTTTGCAAGTGGTCAAAATGTGTGGACATCTTGTTTATGGACACAAATATTTCTCTAACATCTGTAAAATGTTCTCACCACTTTGGAGGCCCCATCCACACTCAGGTATTTTGAGCAAACCTTGTCCAATTTCTGTCAACCCTGGAATCTTTTAGCCATTGGTGCAGCATTAAACCATCTCGGTGTGCATGACTACAACCACCAAGGACGCATCGACAACATATCTTTGTCGAAATTTGAAAATTATTCACCATTTGAGTTAAATCATATGTTGTTATTCGAAGACAATATGGAAGTGATGGTCGCTTTCACGAGGTGGCACCAATGTGAAGAAGAAGATTGACTTTTAATCACAAATATACCCACTTCAAAAATAGCAAATCAGAAAAAGACATCACATCTATTATGCAGGGTTTCAAGGGATAGATTAGCGTCGAGGTGGTCTGAGAGTCTGAGTTCCCCTTTCAGTGCTATAGAAACCTGAAATTCATGGGGGATATGGTTCTGAAAAATGCTGCGAATGTCGAATCTGCATTCTTTCAATGGTCGGGGCATTCTTTCAATGGGGAAAAAGGGGATAGATTCCCGGGGTTTGAGATTCATCAGGCAAAATTTCATGAACACGAATGCACATGGTTACAGTTTCATTTTAAATGCTTGCAGATAAAAGAACAACAGCATGTACTGTTTCCAATTTTTATTGAAGATACGGCACAGAACAGTGTGATGTAACGTTTTATGATGATGATTATTGAGAATGTATTAAACTCAAAGAACTCCTCTGAAGAGGACACAGGTGAAGGTGCTGATGAGTCCTCAATCAAAGGAAATGCAGGCGAAATGCAGGTGATGAGGTGTAGGGGCCAGGGCGCAAAAAAAATGGGCCATTGTGAGCTATTTTGCCGAGTGCTGCAGGAATCTGTGCACCTCTTTGCATGGCAGTAGAACATCATCCAACACCCTCTTAAACTGGAGGTACCGCTCCATCATTGGGTCGGCATCTTGCAACCTGTCAGCGACTGACTTCATATCCTGCAGAACATGAGCGAAGAACTTGATGGTCAGGTTGGGCCTCGCCATCTCTTCCTGCTCTTCTCTGCCAGCCTCCTTCTCAGGAGCCTTAATTATGGCCTCCAAACTCCTCCTGTCAGCTCCTCACTATGCGAGGTGATGATCCCCTCCAATTCCTCAGGATGCATGTCGTCAAAGCCATTGCCTCCCATCTCCCATGCCAATCCAGCAATTGTCCTCCTCCGTTCCGTGGTGTCGGGAAAGACTCTGAAGTCTTTCACTGCCTGTGGCCATAAATTGTGCCAATAAGCAATGATGGTGGAGGCTTTGACCTCGTCCAGAGTCCTTGATGGTGCTGATGCAGTGCACGATGTTGAAATCCTTCCAACATTTCCTGGTGCCAAGTTCAGGGGGTGAGCTCAATAGCATCCAAGATGTGATGGAAAGTGTGGAATTCAGAAATGATACATCATATCCAGTTTAACCCTGCAGTCCCCTTTGGCATTGGAGCATAGGAGAAGAGATATCCAGTTCTTGGCAACCTTGAAGCCTCATGCTGTCCTCTCTCTCGCTTCGAGATGAGCTCCCTCATGGTCCGCTGAAGCCCACTCGCCTGTGAGCTTTACATTGCCGAAACCGTAGCACTGCTTAAAGTGGGTAAACCATCCCCTGCTGGCTTGGAAGGGCCTGGAGCCACTCGTACCTACATCACTCGTGTTTGCAACACAGCCCATGCCAGCCAGACGATCGTACATTTATTTGGCTTTTCACAAATCAGAGGTCTGCTTAAAAGAATGTTCCTCTGGGCATTGTCCTCTATCCACACAATTATTGCCTTCTCCATTTCTTTGATGTGAACATCCTTGGTCATGACTTTTGCTGCCTTTGGGGGCCTCCTGCACAACTCATAGGCTTCGGACCCATGAGCGAACGATGTGCACAAAAGTTCACGAGTGTTCGTAATCGCAGCATGTCAAAGGCAGCAGAATGAAAAGAAAAAAATGAAACACAGGACAAGCTGCACATTAGTAGTCGTGCAGGGGTTGTGGGTAGATTGGGGATGGGTGGGTCTTGTGACCATTGTTTATGGGCGTTGGTGGCAGGGCATGGTTAATGTGCAGTGCAGCTGCTTCAAGCCCAACACATTTGTGGTTTATTGAAGATGCTTTTTAAACTGTTATGTGCATCGCTGGTGGGAGATATTTTTGTGGTCACAAAAAACTGAATACGCGAAGCAGAGGACCGCAAATGTGTAAGCAGGTCAGTTTGCAAACCATAAATACGCAGATTCCGTGAATGTCGAACCCACAAATATCGGGGTTTTTACTGCACTCAGAAAGGGTTTTCCTTATAATTCATGTTGTCCTGAGGGGGCGTTCTTATATTTTGAAGTATTTGTGGGATGCTTAGTTTTCTGTTCCTGTGTTCTTGTACTCTGATAAATTGTGATGTTGTATGTGCCTTTTTATTTATGTCATATAAATGTGGATTTGACACATTTGTCGAGACCAAATTGATTTTGAATGTCCCCAGGGTACTGCTTTTCTAGTTTTAGTTGATTTCTTCCGGTTCCGGTCTCGAAGCTCTGGCCGTGCGATTTTCGTCTGTGCAAACGTCCTCAAAGACAAGCAAGTCTTCCTGGTCGTTTTTGCTGTGCTTTTGCTGTTTATTTTGTCCTCTCCGTGTTTGGCTTTGTTTTAAAATTTGTGCCAATTTGCGAGTATTCGTCGTACTTTTTGAACCAGATTATTTGAGGCATAACTTTTCCTAGTTAGACTCCACAATCGCTTTTTATTGTCTTTTCTGTCTACCACCTTCAGCCCTTTTGTTTTCTCCTCAATCCCCTTCTCCAATTCCTCTCAATTGTACCCCCTGTTTTGTGCCGTTAAAAAAAAAATTCAATAAAAAACTAAATTCCTGACCTTCAAACCTTACACCTTCCAGACCACCCCACTTCCTGCTCTCTTCAATCTTTGCAATTTTTAACTTTGCATTTAACTTTAACTTTGCAAAACCTACGAGAATTCACTCTTCTTCCTCTTCAAAAGTATGCTTTCAAATAAATCCTTCGATCATTCTAACCCTTACAGCTTTTCCTTTCGACATTCTCCACACACGCCTTTATTCCACCCCTCCTCCAGCGTGTTCAAACTTATCTCATATTTCATTATGGATATTCATATTTCATTAATTGTTCCTTTTGTACATTTTCTGTTCCCTCCTTCCTTCCACTTGCCTGTATCATACCAACCCTTTCTTTTACCAGCATCCCATTCCATATCCCCTTCCTCCACTCCCTCACATTCCATCATTACTTTCCCCCTACCCCTCCTCAACAAAACTCTCCCCTCACTGCTCCACTTCAAATCTCCCCCTCACCCTTGTGGATGTGACAAAATGCTGGCTTGGAAGGGCCTGGAGCCACTCCCCCTTCATATTATCTCCCCCTTTCAAATCTCCCTCTCAAATCTCAAATCTCCCCCTTTATATTATAGTAGAGGTATTGAAGTGTAATATGTGTGCAAAATTTCAAGATGATTGGATGTGCGGTCTGGAAGCTGGAAGTTATTATTGCGTGAAGCAGAAGAGTCTTCCAGAGTAGTAATGGAATTAATTAATCACACTGCACAGGATGAGCAGTCAAAGTACGGAGCGACCTCACTGGGTCATTTTGACCTCAAATGAAATTCTGATTTCAGATTTGTCAATCGCTGAGGTGTATTAACACATGACCAAAACAGATTTGGCGAAATCCCAACGGTTTTTGATGAAAATATAACATTTGTGTCTGCATTTCAGTAAAGTAAAGTGTGTGCCGTCAGCATTTTAAAAATTGAAACGTGGCTCATTGTAAAGAACTCCATATGGGGAATAGGTGTTGTTAACGATGATGTCATTGGTGCCATAATTAGGCCATCATAATTCGACAGGGACAACGCTTAGTCTGATCAGTTTGAAATTTATTGAGCATGATCTATGCAACAATTATTTCGAGAATATAAATTTATGATGTCACCGCTCACGTGGTCTGGCAGCTATATTGGATAAAAACAAAAGAAACGTTCAAAAATAGAAGAGTTGGCTCACACCAAGGTGACTGCGCAGGGTAAGTATTCCATGAACACCATCTCGTGCCCTTCATGCAACCAATCCCACTTAGCTCCTCCCTGTCCCCCTCAGCCCCCATCCCCATTTCTCTCTTCTTCACAAGTATAAAAAAGGATGCTCTGGACTGCAGAGTAGTATTTTCACTTTAGGATTTTGACTTAAGATTTTGTTGTGTATCTTGCAGTGTGCCCTTCTTGATTTGCAGTGTGTTCTTCTTGGTTTGGAAAGGGTTTATTGTTTCTTACTGTGTATCTTCTTGTAAACAAAAGTGAGATCCTCTTCGGGAATTAAAATTTGTCAATCCTTCTTCTGACAAAAGGTTTGGACATTGAATTCTTGATTCATCAATTACTTCAGGTCTAAAAGCTACAACCGCGTCCACCACCCTTGGTTGCTACATTTCGCTCGTATGATTTACCAGCTAATTGTTTGTTATTCTGATGCTCGCCTTTGGGCACCTGCGGTTTGCATAAGATATCCGTTCTATGCTCGTTCTATACTTGCTCGAAATAATAATATGAAAACAACTTTGACGAAATTCATGATTGCAAAAGTTGTAGCGGTGACAGATTTTTCCCAGCTCGTATCTGGAGAACCACATCATCTTTTCAATGATGTTTTGTGGATTTGGACTTGATATGGGGACTCAATTTGGACTAATTCCTTTTTGGATTTGTTGGACTGCCGAACACCTTCCTGGGTATGGGTGTGTCGAGTTGTCCCCGCCCACTTCACACCTGCTTCTTGTGAACCTTGGCCCAGTTCACACACGTTTGAGCTCCCGCTTTTCTTGAGGGGCACAAGAAGGCAGACAGAAAGACTAATCCACGATTTGATTTGAATTTGAGTTTTCTGCATAAAGCATGTGAATGTGGAGTCCACCACTATGCTCAACCCCAACTACTTCCGACTCACTCCCAATGCTTCCCGCATCTTCCATTCTTTCTTCCTCCATATAGCTCATCTCCTCCTCCATCGAGAGAAGATCGCTACTATGCGCGGATTTTATTTTCAGAATAAAATTTAAATTTTAACTGACGCGCTGTTCGCGTCCCACGCACCAATCGACTATTCAAATTGATCGCCTCCGACTAAAAAAATTTGTTTCCAGGATGTCCACTCTTGACACCAATTTTTTTTTTAGGGTTCTATCTCACTCCTTGACAACAGTTGTCACACGGACCCTTCGGTTAAGACCAGGGACCCCGGATGGACCAGAACAGATTTACTGGAGGCGACGACCAAACACGGATTGTGCTATCAAATGCGGGAAGAGAAGAAGCGAAGAGGAAGAAGCGGGAGCGCGTAACTGTGGAAGGGTAACGAACTCAAACGGCACAAGATTTGCAGGGAACGGAAAATAATACAAGGGTTTATTTGCAATAAGGATCGGAACAGGGATACGCGACGATAAATCGAATTCCTAAATTGGATTCCCACACACCAGACTCAACAACAGGACACAGAGATGAATGAACAAAAGAAACGCCGTGTAATGGTGATGTGGTGTGCGGTCGTATCTGTCCGTCGGTTGCAGTGCAGCACGGCTCCAAACTCCGGCATGGAGGAACCCTCCATCCACCTCGCACGCTTCGCTAGGACCGAGCCAACGCCCTCGCCATTTGCACACAAGGTCCCGTTCACCACTCTAAGCTCCAGAAGCACCGAGCACCGCTCCAAGCACCACGAGCGAACTGTCAGCTGATGAAGAGAAGCGCAGGGACCAACAGATCTCGTACAGTGCCAATAGATTCGCGAAGAAAAACGGCAAAAGGGGAGAGAGGGCCAAAGGAGTGCAATTGCGACTGCATGCTATGAAAACCCAAGAGAGCTGCTGCTCCGAGCCAAGCACGTGAATGTCGTGCAGCACCCCCTTTTATGACCTGGCCTGTGACGCCGGTCTCGGCGTGCCCTCCGATTGGTCGAGTGCTTCCCGCACCGGAACTGCTCGACCCCCTCCCTGCTCAGCCAACCGTCCTCCCATGCGTGGCCCCCGGCCTTGCCACGAGGCCGTTCCAGGCCAGCTGGAGGTGTAGCCGGCTGCGGCCCATGCGGCGGTGCCCCAAACTCGCCCCCTGCCCGTTTTCTTCTGAAGTCCGAGCGCCAAACTGTGTACGTTCTTCTATCTGTGTGTGGTAAAACCTTTGATCCACTGACATAATCCAACACATTGTATCCACATTAGGCCTTGATCATGATGTAATCGGCTGTGTGCTGGAGTATAAAAGCGAGACTGACTGGAGCATCCAGTGAGAGAGCATCCCAGCAAATTCCTTCATTGGCTCAATCGTGATTGGCAAAATGTAACTTAATGTGTGAGGTGTTTTCTCCTGCTTGTAGAAATTAACATTGAAATCTGTAACATCTCTTTGCAAGTATTAATAAAATCTGTTATGCTTGGAACTTGATTGGTGAAGACTAATTTATTTTAATGATTGAACTCTGGAATACTTTGAACCTGACAGAAGTGAGGGAAAATTCCCCCACAATGATCTTCAATTGTGGCCAGTTCATATTTACCCCACCATACTGGAATACCGGTACTGCAAGTTGGTCTATAGCTTTGATATTGTTCATCGGAAAGAGGGATTACTGCACAATTAGTGTTATTCTGCGAAATAACATTTTGCTGATTATTATACGCTTTTTTTTTTTTTGTTGCACCTGGGGACCTTCTGGGCTAACTCCCGCTCTAGTAGGGAAAATGGCCTTCAAAATGCATGTTGTGTTGTTGTTGTTGGGGACCTTCTTATATTCCAAGGTATTTTTGGGATGCTTCATTTTCTAGTTCCTGTATTGTTGTCCATCCATCGATTGAGAAATTGTGTGTTCTTTCTGTTTTACCATCTAGAAATGTGCATTTGACACATTTGTCAAGACCAAATTACATTTGAATGTCCTCTGAGTGGCGCTTTACTTGTTTGAGTTGATCTGCCAATTTATCATTTGGTGAAAACAGTTTTAGATCAACCATGTGCAGAAGATGTGTCACCTCTACAGGTTCTTTGGTCATTTATCTTTTGGATGTTAGATCGTATTTGTGTCCTTGCTCATTGATGACGATATTCAGTGGGTCCAGAGCTAGGCAAAGCAGGAGGAGGAAAGGCTGCAAGATATCGTGTAAGATTTGTCGTCTGTGTATTCTGTGATGTTGAGAAAAATATGACGAAGAAGCAAATAGCTCGCTGTGCACAAACACATTTAAAGCTTCTCTCCTGCATGTATTATTTGATGTCTCCTTAACTCTGATGATTGAGTAAAGGCTTGAGGACACAAAGAACACCTGTGTGGCTTCTCTCCTGTGTGTATTCTTTGATGATTCCTTAAATATGATGATTGAGTAAAGGCTTTAGGACACACTGAACATTTGTGAGGCTTCTCTCCTGTGTGTATTCTTTGATGATTCCTTAAAGCTGATGATTGAGTAAAGGCTTTAGGACACACAGAACACTTGTATGGCTTCTCTCCCGTGTGCAGTCTTTGATGAATGTGTAAATTTGATGATTGAGAAAAGGCTTTAGGACACACTGAACATTTGTGAGGCTTCTCACCTGTGTGTGTTCTTTGATGATCCCTTAAATTTGATGATCGAGTGAAGGCCTTATCACACAAAGAACATTTGTGTGGGTTCTCTCTTGCATGTATCATTTGATGATCCCTCAAATGTGATGAACGAATAAAGGCTTTTGGACACAAAGAACACTTGTGAGGCTTCTCTCCCGTGTGCCATCTTTGATGAATGTGTAAATCTGATGATTGAATAAAGGCTTTAGGACACAGTGAACACTTATGTGGCTCCTCACCTGTGTGTGTTCTTTGATGAATGTGTAAATTTGATGATCGAGTAAAGGCTTCAGGACACAAAGAACACTTGTGAGGCTTCTCTCCCGTGTGCCATCTTTGATGAATGTGTAAACCTGATGATTGAATAAAGCCCTTAGGGCACAGAGAACACTTGTGTAGTATCTCTCCCATGTGCAGTCTTTGATGATTCCTCAAATCTGATGATCGAGTAAAGGCTTTAGGACACAGTGAACAGTTGTGAGGCTTCTCACCTGTGTGTGTTCTTTGATGAATGTGTAAATTTGATGATTGAGTGAAGGCTTTAGGACACAAAGTACACTTGTGAGGCTTCTCACCTGTGTGTGTTCTTTGATGAATGTGTAAATTTGATGATCGAGTGAAGGCTTCAGGACACAAAGAACACTTGTGAGGCTTCTCACCTGTGTGTGTTCTTTGATGAATGTGTAAATTTGATGATTGAGTGAAGGCTTTAGGACACAAAGTACACTTGTGAGGCTTCTCACCTGTGTGTGTTCTTTGATGAATGTGTAAATTTGATGATTGACTAAAGGCCTTCGGACACAAAGAACACTTGTGAGGCTTCTCTCCTGTGTGTATTCTTTGATGAATGCGTAAAGTTGCTGGCTGACGAAAGGCTTTAGGACACAAAGTACACTTGTGAGGCTTCTCACCTGTGTGTGTTCTTTGATGAATGAGTAAATTTGATGATTGAGTAAAGGCCTTCGGACACAAAGAACACTTGTGAGGCTTCTCTCCTGTGTGTATTCTTTGATGAATGCGTAAAGTTGCTGACTGACAAAAGGCTTTAGGACACAAAGAACACTTGTGTGGCTTCTCTCCAGTGTGCTGTCTTTGATGAATGTGTAAATCTGATGACCAAGTAAAGGCTTTCGGACAGAAAGAACACTTGTGTGGTTTCCCACTTCCTTGTATATTATTGAGAATCTCTGTGCAACATTTACGAGACATGCTGCGAAATGTACCAGCATCTTGAGTAACTGTCTGTGTCATGTTATGATTGAAAACTTGTGCGTTGACCAACTGGGAACAGTTGGAACAAGAATCCAGTTTCATTTGGTTCTCTGTGAAGACAAGTCACAAAACGCAATCATTCACACAAATTTGTCCATAATTGATAAGTATTTTTCAAGAGCAGATATTATTCAAGTAAATTTGAATGTCATCCTTTTTTAAACATTTATTTTGGAGGGAGAGGGTCGAGTTAAGATTCAAAAAAGGAGGAGTTTTCGAACTGGCCAAATTAATCAAAAAGTTAATGAGGACACACAAACTACCTTCATAAAGGTTGTTCCGTCATTCTGGACAGCTTATAACAATCAGAGGTTTTTCGCTTTCGCTTTCACTCTCATTCTCATTCCACGAGCTCCAGCTCGTTCCGCTCCCCATCGCTCGCTCACCTGCTCGATGTCTTATCTCTGAACCCCCCTTTTTATACTACTCGTGGGGGAAAGGGGGTGGAGGAGGGGAAGGGAAAGGAGAGGGGTCGATTATTACAATGGTCTTTCACATTATTCACACCTATCATATTTTCATTATACTCGAACAGCAAATGAACGAATATTTGTTGATATTCTATTTTAGGGAATAGCTTAATTTTCTCATGGCTTTCGTTGCCGTCAATTATATTTACAAAACATGTGTTGAAACTTGGCTCTTGGTTTAAATATCGTTCCTGAGCAGAGATGATATCATAAACATCTTTCGATGTTCTGCTCTGAGAGCTTCCTCAGCCACATATCATTTCAAGATTGTCGTAAATTATTTTTCCATCGATCTCTTGACATCCATTAAATATTTTAAACTCCTCAATCTGTGTGGTTTATTCAGGCTTGTTTTGGTTATCTGTTCAATAAGATTTTTTTGATAATTACCACATTTGTTATGTTTTCAATTTCAATACCAAGACTGTGATTTTCTCCACTCTTTGGTTTGGTTATTGCTTGTTTGTTTGGTTGTGCTTGGTGGTTTGAATACCATGGGTTAAATTCATTTGGTTTGTGAAATCCCTTCAGTCTGGAAAAATAAAATGCTGCACACACCCTGCCAGTATAGTATTGTTCTCAGTTTTTTTTTTTTGTTTGTTTTTTTACCAAAAAACCGCACCCAGATTTCCCACAAACGAAGTCAGCGACAGAGCAGGCAGAGAGCGTGCCATTTCTCAAAAAAAGCATTTGCAGTCACGTGAAAAAGTAAATACACCCCATGTAAAGTTTTGACTTTTTCAACATATTTCAACATACAGCTATTTGATCTTCATTTCAACAATATTGATAGATAAAGGTGATATACAAGAAACAAGATGCATTTTAAGGCCATTTTCCCTGCTAGAGCAGGGGTTAGCCTGAAATAACATAACATAACAAATAATATTGATATAATATAACGATAATATTGATATAATATAAAAATATCATGAAACATTTACATTTTGTAGTCCATTGTATAATATAAATAAACATAAATGCAAATTTCGCATGTGGAAAAAGTAAGTACACCCCAACATTTATCACTACTTCAAACACGTAAAATTTGAATCAGCTGCACCAGCTCAGGTGCAAATGATTAGAACATCATGAGAGAGGATCTTGGAGGAACCTGTCTCATTTAAACCTCAGACATTTAGTTTGGTTTGCTCTTTGTTGTTGAAGTGTGTGGCGTCACCATGCCGAGATCAAAAGAGCTCTCTGAGGCCTTCAGAAAGAAGGTTATAGATGCCTACGAGTCTGGGCAGGGATTTAAAAAGATCTCCAAACAATTTGAAATCAATCATTCGACTGTCCGGAAGATCATCTACAAGTGGAGAAGATTCCAAACAACTGCCAACTTGTTCAGGCCAGGCCGCCCCAGCAAGTTCAGCCCGAGAGCAGACCGCAAGATGCTGAAAGAAGTCTCAAACAACCCCAGAATGTCATCACAGGACCTACAGGTAGCTCTTGCCACTGTTGATGTCAAAGTGCACGAGTTTACCATTAGAAAGAGGCTGCACAAATTTGACCTACATGGGAGGTGTGCCAGAACGAAACCTTTGCTGTCCAGAAAGAACATCAGGGCAAGACTAAAGTTTGCCAATGAACACCTCGGTAAAGACCAGCACTTCTGGAACAATGTGCTCTGGACAGATGAGTCAAAGGTAGAGCTATTTGGCCACAGTACCAGAAGACATGTTTGGCCAAAACCAAAGACAGCATTTGACCACAAGAACCTGATACCAACTGTAAAGCATGGTGGTGGAAATAGTATGGTTTGGGGCAGCTTTGCTGCATCAGGGCCTGGGCAGCTCACCATCATTGAATCCACCATGAAATCTTCATTGTACCAGACGGTGCTTCAGGATAATGTGAGGCCATCTGTCGGAAAGTTGAAGCTCAACTGAAGGTGGACCTTGCAACATGACAATGACCCAAGACATACCAGTAAATCCACCAAGGAATGGCTGAAAAGAAAGAAATGGAGGGTTCTGGAATGGCCAAGTCAAAGCCTGGATCTAAATCCCATCGAGATGTTGTGGGGGGGGTTTGAAACGAGCTGTGCGTGCAAGAAACCCCTCAAACATCGCACAGCTGAAAGAATTCTGCATGGAGGAGTTCGGCAAAAATTTCTCCCAGTCCATGTCAGAGACTGGTAGACAGTTATAGGAAACGCCCACTTGAGGTTGTTTCTGCCAAAGGGGGCCAATACCACCTTTTGGAGCCATGGGTGTACTTACTTTTTCCACATGCGAAATTTGCATTTATGCTTATTTAAATTAAACAATGGACTACAAAATGTAAATGTTTCATGATATTTGTTATTTTATATCACCTTTATCTATCAATATTGTTGAAATGAAGATCAAATAGCTGTATGTTGAAATATGTTGAAAAAGTCAAAACTTTACATGGGGTGTACTTACTTTTTCATGTGACTGTAAATTCCTATTTAAACCCAGAGCCAGAGCCCAGAGCAAATAAGCATATTAAACCCAGAACCCAGAGCAGTTAAGCACATTTTGAGCATCGACAAACTCGCAATGATCCTGATTAAGGATTAACCTCTCTGATGAAGAAGATAATGATTTTATCTCTCAACAACAATATTGGTAAGTTTAATGTTCCTAATATGAGTCTCATACATCATTAATTGTGAAATGATAAACCTTGTACAGCAATACCCCGGTCTACGTCATTAATTGGTTTCATAAGCCGTGACGTAACTCGGTTTTTGACGTGAACCGGGCGTAATGCCTTAAAAATGCCTTAAAATGAAGACAAACACCATAACCATGCAGCATTGATGTTAAGCACTGCCTGATAGATGTTATAGTTTTTCCAAAACTGCCGGATGTTGATGCCTACCTCCTCAGACATTGCATCGACAGCCTGACGAAGAGTGCGGCGGAGATAGTAGCGCTTAAAAAGCGCTATCACACCCTGGTCCATAGGCTGGATGAGCGATGTGGTGTTGGGTGGCAAGTCCACCACCTTTGCATTGGGGTCGAAATCACCGAGGTTATTGGGATGGCCAGGTGCATTGTCCAAAATCAGCAGCAATTTAAATTGAATTTTCTTCTCTCGACAATAGCTCTTGACAGTCGGGATGAAATGATTGATGAACCATTCTTCAAAAATTATGACGGTTCCCCATGCCTTCATATTATTCATCCAAATGACGGGAAGAGACGCCTTCGGGATGTTCTTAAGTGCCCGGGGGTTCGCCGCATGATACACCAAAAGCGGCTTCACCTTGAAGTCACCGGTGCAATTACCCTCAAGCATTAGCGTTAGCCGCTCCTTTGCGACTTTGTAGCCTGGCATGGTCTTCTCCTCCTTCGTGATAAAGGATCTGTCGGGCATCCTCTTCCAAAAAAGGCCCGTTTCGTCGACGTTGAAGATCTGCTCGGGCAAGAATCCCTCGTCCTCAATGATCTTCAATGTGGCAGGAAATTCCTCAGCGGCTACGGTGTCGGCAGCTGCGGCTTCGCCCTGAATCTTGACGTTGTGCAAGCTGAAGCGCCGTTTAAAGCGTGCAAATCATCCAGAGCGTGCAACGAAGGTTGTGTCCTTATCCTCCGGGTACTTTTTCAGAAGATCCTGAAACAAAGACTTCGCCTTCTCCTGTATCAGCAGCTGGCTCGTTGGTATGCGTTCGTATTGGTATGTGTTGGTATTATGATGTTTGAGTGATGTAAAGTTGCACATAATGACGTTCGCTGAACTGAAATTTACCCTAGAAGAGTGGCGTAAAGTCGGATTTGACGTAGGTCGAAATGGCGTAAAACGGGGTATTGCTGTATATCAACAACTATTTGTATTTCTTTTTATTTACAGCATATCAAACTCACTTGAACAAGAGGTGAACTGCAAAGCCAACCAACCTCAAAAGCAATGCAGACATTTGAATGAGCTTCGAAAGGAATTCCATTCAATGTGTCAAAACCTACACAAGGATTTGAATGAGTGTGTTAATGAATGACCACCGAAATGGAAGCCTCAGGTTATCATACTAAAATATGCAAATTGGTGTCTGTCTGTCTGTCTGATGATTTTTTGACCCCGATACATTTTGTCGTTACTTGTCCATTCTCAACCAAATTTGACAGGATGACTAAGGGTTACATAATGAAGGTTCCAGAGCATTCATTTGTCCCCCTCCCTGAGGGGGTTTTCTCCACCATTTCCGTCAATGGGGTTGCGTGTTGAGGTGTATGTCGATGTTAAGTTAGCTTTATCATGGCGTTTTTCCAAACCCGCTTCTGATAACAAAACTAACGATTAGAGCATAGCATTAATGTTATTATAAAACAATATTAATACCAATAATATCCCACCTCCCCAGGAGGTTTTTCCTCCTCGAACAAACATCGAATCAACATTTATAAATAGCTTATCATGGCGTTTTCATGGGAGCAACGGCCTCTACCAGAAGTAAAAAAATATTATAAACCACAAGCACGTATGATTAGCTTTTTAAACAGTTGCTAATGCTGTTTATAACACCAAATGAAGAAATTTGGAGGAATCCCGACATCTGTGAGGTAAGTTTTACTTGCAGAACTGAGCGAAGATCTACAGTACTCTATATACCCCACAAGGGTTGGGTTAATAACATGACCCTTTCTGCCGCTACGGTGGCGTTTTTCGTTGTGAATTTTTGATTTGCGAAATTGCGAAACACGAAACTGAAATGGAGGAAGCCTGGGGTGTGGTCATTTGCCAAGCAGCTCGCTTGCGCTTGCCAAGCCAGCCGTTCCTTTATGGTTTTGAATGGAGTGCTTGGTCGAATGCTTAAACCACTTGGCGATCTCTCCACAAGAAACTTGGGAAATGAACACACTCCCAATGTTCTTGAGACCCCATCATCGATCGTCTGTAATCTATTTTCCCCAAAGAGGAATGACCCTTCCTGCCACGAGCGGGTGTACTGGTAAGTACAAATAAGGATTAACTAGAGAGGTTCCAGGGAACCTGAACTCAACTGGTCTATATCAATATGGTTAGAATATGCATAATAGAACCACAAACTATATCTCTGTATATAAAGGAGGAGTGTCTGTCTGTCTCTCTGGATGTCCGCTTATAACTCAAGAACTACACATCGGAGAAAAGTTTTAGACACAGATTCGGAATCAGCATAAAATTCCGGTGGTTATAGGCTACTTTTTATTTTAATATCGATGGTTTTAAAAACCGGGCCAGCTGCAATTCCATGGTGTAGTTTGTGGCGGCACTATTGCCCCTTTCCGATCCCATGACGCATTGCGGTTCCGATTCGCGATAAGGTCTGTGCGCTACTCACCGACACTTTTCCACCTTTTCCATACCTTTTAATCAGATTTACCTTATCGTCCATCGTAACCACATTACGCTTGGAAACACTAGCATTATCCATCTTCGGATCCATGGCTAACACAGACACAGTAAAGGAATACTGTACGTCGCCTGTTTTGAATGCGAATCAGCGGTTGTACAGTATACTGTACGTACATATTTATATATTTTTAATGTGCTTTTTATTGTATTTTAAATTGTTTTTTAGCTTATTTTATTGTTAATTTATGTACTATTTTATTTATTTTAAATATGTTTTTAAGGAAAACAAATGTTTTCACGTCCGTAGGAGTGACGTAAAGTCACACATAATGACGTTCGCTGCCCGGTCATGAAAGAAATTATGATTCTCTTGACAAAGTGACATGAAGATCAGGCAGTAAACCTCCCAACTGAGTTTCTCAACAGTCGTCAGCCTCAATTCTAAAATCCTTAATTTTCATCCTATTGACTTGAACTTTGAATAGGATTTACATATCGGCTTACTGAATTAAACCACCAACTATTTTTGAGATCGGCGTCGGCCAAAAGGTCAACGTAGGCCAAAGGTAAACCACTTTTTTTTAGTTTCTAAAATTCTCAATTTTCATCCGATTCACTTGAAATTTGAATGGGATTTACATATCAGCAAACTTAATTCAACCAACAACTATTTTTAAGATCACCAGAGGCCAAAAGAGCAACATAGGCCAAAAGTCAACAACAATTTCAAATTTCTAAAATCCTTAATTTTCATCCTATTGACTTGAAATGTGAAGAGGATTTGCACATCAGGTCACTGAAATTGAACCACCAATTATTTTTGAGGTCAGCATAGGCCAAAAAGTAAACATAGGCCAAAGGTCAACAACTTAAGGTGAAGTTTTTAAAATCCTACATTTTCAACCAATTGACTTGAAATTTGGATAGGATTTGCATATCGGGTCACCGAATTCAACCACCAATTATTTTTGAGGTCTAAAGGTGAAAATATCAATATGGGCCAAATTTCTAAAATCGTCAATTTTCATCTAATTGACTTGAAATTTGAAGAGGATTTGCATATCAGATCACTGAATTAAACCACCAATTATTTTTGAGGTTAACATAGGCCAAAAGGTCAACAACTTATTTCAGGAATATTTCAAGACATATTTCTGGCGCAGGGGCAATCAATGAAGGTTGTAGGCCTGAACTTCACAGAACAAGTGTTTGCCCATGGCCAGCTGTACGTGGGCTGCTCGAGGGTTGGAAAACCAAGCAATCTTTATGTCTTGGCACCAAGTAAGAAAACCAGAAATGTTGTATACCCAGAGGTTTTGAGAAATTGAAAATTGAAAAAACGTCATGTAGGAAATGTACTGTGATATTGCTCTAAAATATACATGTTCTTGGCACCAAGTAAGAAAACCAGAAATGTATACCCAGAGGTTTTGAGAAATTGAAAATTGAAAAAACGTCATGTAGGAAATGTACTGTGATATTGCTCTAAAATATACATGTTCTTTTCATCATATATTTGTATTATTCTTATTCAACCCCGGGTGAAGCCGGGTACCTCAGCTAGTAGTTTATATGGGCTAAAGGCAAAAATTGATTTTTCAATATGGCCGCCCTGCCGCGCCCATTTTTGGGCGTACAACGCCCAAATGCAATCCCAAACTAGTTTGTCTTAAAGATGCTGCATAACAAGTTTCATCAAATTTAATCAATATTTGTGACTTTTAGAGCGCAGACGTCGAATTGTTGACAGACAGACGTACGACGGACACTGGGTGTCGACAAAAACTCAGCTGGACATAGTCCAGTTGAGTTAATAAAAAAGGTGAGGGGTTGTGTTGCTATATAAAGGTTAGAACCAAGCAATAACCAAACTAAAGAGTGGATAAAATCACAGCCTTGGTATTTAAATGGAAAACATAATGAATGTGGTAAATATCAAAGAAATCAAATTGAAGAGATAACAAAAACAAGCCTAAGTAAAGCATACAGATTGAGGGGTTTAAAAAGATTTAATGGATGTCAAGAGATCAATGGGAAAATAATTTACTTCAATCTTAAAATGATATGTTATGTGGCTCGGGAGGCTCTCAGAGCAGAACATCGAGAGATGTTTATAATAGTGTTGCGGTTCTGAGAATGTACATATTTGATTAATAAAGGTTAAAGGTTTAAAAGCATCCCAAAGGTTTGCCCCCAAAGTTAGTCCACATGCAACACGTAGGCCACCTTAGAACATTAGTTATGTCATAGTATATTTGTAGAATAAGGCCATTCCCAATAGTGATACCTGCATTGTGTAAAAGAAATAAGAGTAGGTCCCATTCATTTTGCAGCCCACCCTCCAATCGACCTCGTTGGGCACCATCCAGTCTGCTCCCCATTCCCCATTGCGCCCATCCAGTCTGTGCCCTATTGCCCCTCGCATTAGGATGCTCAAACCAGCCAAATGCCACGAGGTAGGCCTGAAAAGGGTACGGAGTGCGAGGTCGGGGGTGTGGCCACGTCAAGCAGCACGTCAATGGCGGAGCCGGTAAGAGCCAACGACCAACCAGGGCTCAGGTGGAATGGTGTGAGGGGCGTGGTCAGAGCGCGGCTGGCAGATTCGAGAGGGTTCGCTGGGCGGCGCTATATAAACGTGCACGCAAAGCCCTTCCAAAGGACTGGCACGATTCGTGCATTGTAAAAGGGATTATTGAGAGGACTGATGAGCGAGGGGCATTGTAACCGGACTTATGCGCTTTATCAAGGAGGACTGATGAGTGAGGATATACGCGCTTGGCAAGAGGACGATTGGGAGAGGCGCTTTTGTCTAAAGGACTCGTTGAGGATTGCCTGTGTAAAGAACTCGCTGGGGAGCTTTGACTGTGAAAGGTCTCGTTGAGAAATGGCTTTGAAGGGCTATTGGAAGCGGCGCATTGCAGAGGACTTGTGGGAGAGGCGCTTCGGCATTGAACTGCATTGGGAGCGCAAATAGCGCCGGTACTTCTATTACATACACGGCTGAGCCGCGAAGTAACCGCCAGCCAAGCACACCTTTCCCCCCGTAATTGTCCGGTCCGCGTCAATGACACGCGAGGAACGCCGCCGTTTGCTCAACCCTCTTCGTTAGGGTGGTCCAAAAATGCAAAAAAATCACTTTTTTATCTGGATTTTGATGCTCTATTGGATTATTGTTAGAAATGGTCTAAATCATTCACCCAAAAAATATTTTGCATCCGAGTCATCTATAAACTCATGCACACTCAACATATAAATTTGTCATTTTGGTCAATTTTAATGACTTACAAAGACTTTAGAAATATTTTTTTCCTAAATAATGTCATTGATGGTACATACCCCTGTGAAGTCCTCATGGTCGAAACATGAGTCAGACATGTATGACATGTTTCAAACAAGTTTCAAGCATTGTCAAACATGTTTCGACCATGATGATTTCACACTCGCAAGCGCATGCAAAAAGTCATGAACCACAAAATGGCTTAGTACAATAGTGCATGTACTTTTTCCACCTAGGTTGCTATTGGATTGTTCTCATTTAGCCAAATTTGGTGAAAAACGCCATATTTCAATTGAAGTGTGTATGAGTTTCTAGATGGAATTGAGCGAAAATATTTGGTGGGTGAATGTTTTAGACCATTTCTAACAATAATCCAGTAGAGCATCAAAATCGGAGAGATCGATGTTTTTTGGACCACCCTACTCTTCGTCCCACCATCTTCTACGCGGGGTGAGTCAGGTACCGAAACGAGCTGTGGACATCATCCCTGGACCATCAACCCCAACCTTCTACCTCCGTGTGTGTGTGTGCGTGTGCGTGTGCGTGTGTGTGTGTGTGTGTGTGTCTGGGCCCGTTTGTCTTGGGATAAGTTAAGATTGTCATTAAGATAAGTTAAGATTCTCATTAAACCTACCTTCAGGACAATGTCGTGGAATTAATTGATTTCCATTACATTTACCATCTGTAATAATTAACACCTCTCCTTTCTCCTCCCTGCCCCACGTCCCCCCCCCCCCCCCCCCCCCGCCACAAGTAGTACAAAAGCGGGGTTTCTGAGATAAGACAGAGTAGGTAAGCGAGCGATAGTGAGTGAAAATGAGGGGCATGAGCGAGAACAAGCGGAATGAGCGAGAGCGAGTGAATTGCACAAGCGAGTGGAACGAGTGTAAGCAAGTGGTTCTGTGGAGAGGTTTTCCCTCAGAACCCCCTTTTTGTACTACTAATGGCACTTGGTAGTGAGTTTCACTCCTCCACACTGAACGGTTTACGTTTTGTATTCCACTGATAGGCCGGATGTGCAGCTGGACTTCAACCACATGTAATTGGCTTGTACTCGTCACCGACCAAGCACATCCACCAAGTATTTTCAAAACCCATCCATAACTTCTTTAAATTTTGGGCCAATATCTCAATTATGAATGTAAATGCAGATTAAAAAATCAATTCAAACATTCGCAGATCTGAATCTGGATCCAGGTCTAATTTATTCTGGGCACACACACAACCTCTACACAAAGTTTAGTCCAAATCCGTCCATAAATCTGAGAAATCCTGACATCCAGAGGGGTGCAAATTGGTTGTGATCGACTTGTCTGATGTGATGAAACGACCTTGAACATGTGTATTTTATGTGCGACCTGTATTTTAAATGAAACAGGTATCCCTGTCTCGTTCACAAAGCAAGACAATTGAGTCAAAACAATTTAAATGGACGTCATTCTGCAAGGTTTGAAAGAAAATTATTTCATCGTGAAAGAATGAACGAAACAAGTAAACACAATGTGATGTGATCTCTTGAGAGTCCAGTTTACCTTCGAGCAGCTGAGTAGATTTGCTTGGCTCCATGGGTTGAGAATCACACTGTTCCTGCTTCACATGATCATTGCTCAAAGAATCCTTGGATGTCTGAAGAAGCTTGTTTTTGTAAGTTTCTGACTTAACTACTTGAGCTTCACCTGCAAACCATGTGACAACAGTTCATCACAATAGAGGAAAGGATAAACAAGCAAATTGAAACCCAAACAATCATTCCAAGTAGTGAGGAGAAATGCATGGGGTCTCCAACAGAAAAACATATTTTCCGACTTAACAAAAGGTCAACAAAGGAGGGGTAATGAAAAAAAAAAACTCGTGAATCTGAAAAGGCAGAGTAGTCTGGAAATAGAGGAAGTACATGCTGAAATGACACTTTTGGTGTTCTCGCTGATGCAGAATAGCTGGCTGCATTCCTTTGCCTTATAAAGATAATTCTCTGAAACCTAAATTAGTGACCTGGGATTATTAATCTCAAAAAATTAAAGTCAAATTAAAGTTAAATTTAAAAAAATTAATCACCAGAACAATGCGACTGTCGCCAATATGCCTCCGCATTGTCCCACGATGGGCAGATGCCCTCGTTCACTGTCCTAAAATTAAACAAGGTTGATTTAAATCCCTTCAGCTGTTTTCAAGTATCACATTTTCACCAGCCATGACAGGTTTCACATCGATCGGTGAAGCGGTTTCAGAGAAGGGATTAAAAAAAAATATCGGCTTTCAAGCTGATGTGGCTGCCACACCACATGACATATGACATATGACCGTAAGAAAATATTTTCTCTGCATATGTATGGGCAGTGGATCACGTTTGTGAAGTTTTGTGTTGATTGGATAACGTTCGTTCAAAGATGGCTGCCAAACCACATGACCTACGGTCATCATTTTCAAACTACATGCAACAATGGTGTAAGATGATATTTGTAAAATTTCGCATCGATAGGGTAAGTGGTTTCAGAGATATAATTATTTAATATTTTCCTTCAATCTAATATGGCTGCCACACCATGTGACCAATGATGTTTTTGTGATCATCTTTTAATCACCATGCCTAGTCAATGACACGTAAAGTTTCAAGTCAATCGATTTGGTGGTTTGGGAGAAAATGTTTTTTTAAAGGTTTCAGGTTAAATCCAACATGGCTGCCAAACCATGTGACTGATGATGTCATAAATTTAATATTTCAATAGAAATGGGTCAAAGATCATGCCCATGCAATTTCAGATTTTTAGGATAAATAATTTGATTAAAACATTTTTGGCTGGCATACCACTTCACCGATGATGTCATCATTATCATGCTTTTGTTCCCCATTGGGAGTACTTGACAATGTGCCAAGTTTAAAATTTTTCCATTCAGCAGTTTGAGAAATTTTTTTTTTTTTTTTTGCATTTATTCCAAGATGGCTGCCATACCACGTGACCTTTAATGTCACAATGAGGATAAAAACATTCTGCATGGATGTCACTCCCACCCTGAAAGTTTCGTCTCAATCAGACATGTGGTTGCTGAGAAAAACGAGGTTTAGCCCGTACGGGCGGACGGATGGACAACCCGAAAACATAATGGCTCCGGCCACCTTCGGGGAGCAGTGGCATAAAAATAAATTAAAGTCTCAAACATTAGCCACGGCCTGGTGAAACAAGGGGCCACTTTTGATCATCACCTTTTGACTTCTTCTGCAGGTGGTTACACCCTAAAACCCACCCAACAACCACATGTATTTTCTTCAACCGCTGCTGGATTATAGTCATTGCCAAGAAATTTCTCAAGAGCGTTGGGCAAAAAAGGTGGGAAAAATAATTGTCGCTCCTTTTTGCTTTGTTCATGGAAAGTCAGCCTTTCAATTTTTGTTACACTCAATTCCTCTCATACACCAATATTGCTTACCTCAAGTTATCATTGCATTATGATGTGGAAAGGTGGGGGTGAGGGGCGGTGAGCATGGGATGGGGTGAAATTCCACAGCAAAAATGTGGTAAGACAAGTCAGGAGACGACGATGGTTCACGAGCGAGCGGTATTCAATGACAAAGGACGGACGATACCCGAAACAGGCCCTGACAGGCCAGGCCAGGCCCGGAAATGTCAAAATGAAGGTTACTGACCTTGAAATGAGATAGAAAATAATATATAATCAGTTATGAGGTTAGTTAGCGACACAATACCGAAAATTCGGTGAAAAATGAAATGAAAAAAAATATGAAAAAAAATGAAAAAAAGGAAAAAGGAAAATCGAGCTCGATCGGGCAAGACATGTGACATTGGCCGAGCCAAATATCAAAACCCCTGTCAGATTCCACCAAACCCCTCGGAGAAGATATAGCTTGAACTCGATTACCCCCTAAAAAGACATATTTTTCGGGCGTCGCTCCGCCCACAATGGGCGCAATTTGCCCACTCGAGGCAGGACACAACTCGATCATGAGATCAACCTCCCACCCAAGTTTCATCAAGATCGGATGATATATCGGGTAGTTATGCTGCGGACAGACAGACACACAGACGCACACACATGACGAATATAGTGGCCACTTGATAACTCATGAACCAAATAGTATGGATTGCATGTTCGAGTGAGATAGAATTACACTTGCACGAGGAATCTGGCTGGGGTGCACTGTCAGCAATATGTTCACAGGCGGGGCAGTGATTTTAAACAATATAGCAGAATATGGTGAGGGGGTATGGTGAGGGTGTATCTTGCAAAACCTCCTGCAGAGGCGAGGCCAGGTGGAGAACTTGGGCACAATCGCATCAAGAAAGAGTTACTGTACGTGCTTTCAAAAGGCATTGCCGCAGCATCATTTTGCTTTGCTTTCCTTAAGTGAATACCCTTTAGCTTTGGTTTTATGGGGGTGTTTTCCGGTGCCGAGTTTCCTGGCAAAGGGCTTTTATCAAGGTTTTATTGTTTTATAAGGACGCGTCTCAAAATCCCAAGCTCTCGGATCTCATTTCTTCCACGCTGAATTGGTGACACCAACGTGATTCAAAGGAACAGGTACTCAATGAGTCGCCGTGAAAAAACACTAAGTCATGCCCTTTACGTACACTCAACAAGCTTCATTGTTGGCAGCGCTTTCCTTGAAGCTGCCGCACTTCTGGTCCAATAACTCGCAGCTGTGGTTTATGCAAGTCGAAGCCCAATTCGACACCGAAAACATTACCACTAAGTTGTTGCGGTTCAAATACATTGTTGGCTCCATGTCACTAAAGTATGCAATGATGTTGAGTTGAGACGTATTTTACTACATACAGCCTCCAATTAATGACCAGCACATGACTTTGAAAACTGTGCTCAAAGCATATGACTCTCTCTCTCGCTCTGAGCACTGCTGCTTTCAACAACTTCTTAGATCTTAGGATTGAGGAGATCGAAGACCCGCAACTACTATGTCACCTGCAGCAGCTTCTCGGTGACTGCCCTGCTACATTTGACCAGTCACTCCTTCCTGAGTTTTCTTGCAAATTTTATCAACACACATCCACATAAGAAATGCAGCGAAAGCAAAGCTCGAACAACCCACCGCTGTGGATCTCGCTGATCATCTCGACTGTGGCTAATGCAACACCTCCAGCAGAGCACATCACACAACTACAATCTGAAATAGCAGACCTCAAGAAGCTCTCCCTGGAGCTCCATGCTGCGAAACACCAGTCATGCCCAGCATCGTGTACCTCTTCAAAGGATGGAGAGAAACGCCATACATTGCGCCAACATTTCCCTTCACCTTCCGTAAACACTCCGGATTGGTGTTGTTGCCACGTGATCTTCAGTGCAAATGCTCATCAGAGGAGCGCACAGTGCTCGTACCGTCTGCAGAGAAATGATGACACCCTCAACCAAAGGTGACGAATTCACCTGTGCCACATGTCAGTCGCCTCCTCTTCCTCATGGACCATACGAGGGTGCCTTGTTTTCTTGTGGATACAGGGACAGAGGTGAGTATTGTTCCACTATCTGCCACTGAACGGACGTAGATGGAAGTCAAAGAATACTTACCCTACGCTGTCAACTTGGTGCGAGGCAATTCTTCCGTCTTTGAACGTTTTTTTTTTGTTTGTTTTTCTTTGATCCAATATGGCTGCCAGACTACGTGAGCGATGACGTCATACATTTATATCCTCCAATATAATTGTTGCATAGATCACGCTCAATAAATTTCAAACTGATCAGACTAAATGCTGTCGCTGTTGTGGAAGTGTAAATTTATGAAGCAAGTAATTTCTCTGAGCCACAAACCTGCTTTCCTAGTCTGCAAGTTTTTTTTGTGGTTTCCATGCAAAATTTTGGATCTCATACAGTTGGCAAGTTATTTCCGACTGACAAAATTCGTTCTGCATTCCACGTCATTCCATGCAGAATTTGGGATTTACTACAGTTGGCAAGTTATCTCCGACACTGACCAAGTTCGTTTGCTCGAGAAAAGTAAATTCTTAGTGGAGGCAATGGTGAACCACATATTGTCATGGCAAATGGTAATGTAATGTTAGATCGATCATGGTAATGTTAGATCGAGTACCGTATTTTCCAGTGTATCAACCACACCCGTGTATCAACCGCACCCCCGATTTTCGACTTCAAAAAAAATTAAAAATAAAAATCTGATTTTCGAGGAAAAAAAACAAAAAAAAAATCAGGAAAATTTAAAAAAGAGAAGAGAAGAAATAAATAAGCTGGAAAGCGAAATATGATGAAAGGAAAGAGAGAAAATACATGAAATGAGTTGAAAGAGAATTTTTAAAAACATTATAATTATTCTTTCTTGCCAATGTGGGGCCCTGAAAAGGGCCGTTGGGTTTTGGCTCTTGCCAATGTGGGGCCCTGAAAAGGGCCGTTGGGTTTACCGGTAGTCTCTAAAATCCGAAGAAGTCCTCGTCATCAGTTTCTTCAGTCCAATCCGAGTCGGGGTAGGCGAGATCCTCGTCGTCGTTATCCTCTTCTCCATCGTCGGAAAAGGGCCGTTGGGTTTAGTCTCTAAAATCCGAAGAAGTCCTCGTCATCTGTTTCTTCAGTGAAGACATTACGAAGATCATCATCCAAGTCTGGGTAGGCGAGATCATCGTTGTCATTATCCTCTTCTCCATCGTCGGTCACTGCCACTTCATCCTCCCAGATGATGTCATCTTGAGTGCCATCAAGGGCATTAGATATGCAGCACTTGAGGAAGGCCCGCTCCATGATGGCTGCCAGCAACTCCTCCCAGACCTTCAGTATCCAGCTACAGATCGTTGGGAGGTCCACCTTCCTCATCCTCCCAGTCTTGGTGAAGGTCTTGTCCCCGACAGCATCCACTCCGACCAACAGCGCCGCAGACCGTCTTTGAACGGCTTGTTGACTGAAACGTCTAGCGGCTGCAGCAGCGACGTCATGCCACCCGGAATAATCACCAGATCAGTGTTGAGCCCCCTCAGCGTTGACTTGGTCTCCTCTGTCTTGTGACAACAGAAGGCGTCGAGGACGAGCATGCTCCGTTGCCACGAAAGCCCACCAACTCGTCTCCCCCACACGACGCGGAGCCAGTCATCTACCAGTGCTTGGTCCATCCACCCCTTGGCCTGGGCACGAACGATTACACCCGGAGGAAATTTATCCTTTGGTGGCGTCTTCCTCGTGAAGATGATATACGGCGGCAGCTTTCCCCCATCAGCGGTGCACGCTAGCATAACCATAAAACGATCTTTCTCATGACCCGTTGTAGTGATGGACACCGACTTGTCACCTTTGGCCGAGATGGTGGTCCCTCGAGGCACATCGAAGGTCAGCGGCGTCTGATCTGCGTTGCCGATGCGGCTTAGGGGATAGTCGTGCTGCTTGCGGAACTTGATCACGAACTTCTGAAAATTAGCAGTCTTCTCTGCTATGTCATCAGGGAGACTCTGTGCGATGTGGGTTCGCCGGCGAATGGAAAGGCCATGACGACCCATGAACCTGTATGCCCAAGACGTACTGGCCGTGAAGTCATCGACCCCTGTTTCGCTGGCGATGAGTCGGGCCTGGAGTCGCAACGCTAGTGTCGCGATGGCATGTCCCTCGGCTCGCTTCTCTCTCACCCACATTAGCAGTCTCTCCTCCAAGGCCGGCCACTGGGCTGCTTTGCCCCTCATCGCCTTCTTCTTCTTCGGCATCATCTCCAGCGTCTGCTTGTTAGTCCGCCAGCGTCTAATGACAGACTCGTCGATTCCAAAGTGTCGGCCGGACGCCCAATTACTAAACTCTTCTGCAAACCTGCAGGCACTGAGCTTGAAAGCTGCTGTGAATGATCGCGGTGCCATCTCGTGGTCTTGGTCAGGATAGAAGCGAATGGTGAAACTTGGTCTTGGTCAGGATAGAAGCGAATGGTGAATCTTGGTCTTGATAGCTCGAACAGGATAGAACGAATGGTGAAACTCCCCGTTGACCTCTCCGTTTTATACATTCGCCCAGCCCATGCGGCGGCATCAAAGCCGACTTCAATAGGTTAGGCCAGATTAAAAAAAAAAAAGTTGTTGATCGTCCCCGCCCGCCCCTACGAAACACACCCGACCCGAAACTTTTTTTATTTTTTATTTTGAAAAAAATCATAAAAAACGATCTTTTCACATTCAAATTTGGCGCCGTTCTGCACCGCATGCGCAGTGCGTGCTGCGCAGAGCGTCGCAAGTGTCTCAGGCAACTTCACCCATTTTACGTTGACCATTCATGGCGGCTATTGTGTGAGATTTTTCCCGCTGAAATCTGTATTGATTCGTGCTCGAATCGGCTTGCAATGCCTATTGTGATCGCATCAATAGCCTGTGAGGGCTCTTCCAAGACGGTGAAGAACTGGTTTGCGTGCAATATCGAGTTGGATGTTACAATCTCGGACTTCTATGCAGAGTTCTCAGACGGCAAGTATGATGGGGATTGGGAGCCATTACCCGACGATACACGCGGTACTTTTGTCAAAGTATTCGCCGGCCCCAGTAAAACTGACATGACGAAAGTTTCACCAGCTTGCAAAGTTTCTGATGTGACAAAGACTCTTGGCTCATTTCTCAAATTTGTGTTGGCTGCAGACACGGCCACGGATCACAGGATGGAACCCGATGAATGAAGAAATAAAATCATTTTGAGGAGAAAGGAGTCTTTATTTCATATTTTTCCATGTCAACAAAACTCAATGGAAAGTAGGGGAAAAAAACCAAAAAAAAAACCTCCCTCCCTACCCGAACTTTTGAGAAAAAGGACGCTCAACAACTTTTTATTTTTATGTGGCCTTACCGCGGCGTTGGTTGGACAATAGGTACGGTACGTCATAATGTCCCATGCAAAACATCCTGTTTACCATGTTGACGCTTTTGTTTTGTGACTTAATCCTGTCTTTATTTAGCACACTCCATTCACTATGTGACCTGTCATTCAAAGAGGACTAGTGAAAGTACACATTTTCACAAACACGCATAGAAAAATCAAATATTACAAACTTCAAACTTTCTTGTATTTTGACTGGCAGCAGTAATCGGCGTTGAACCTACCTTAGTAACGTAATTGACGATCATTCATCATTGTATCCCCGCAACCCCAAAGTAATATAAAGATTACGTCCCGTTGATATGACAGTTTTTCAATGCACAAATTTTTCTGTTACTGTGTATCAACTGCACCCCCTTTTTTAGGGTTTTCCCGTCGGTAAAAAACCGCGGTTGATACACCGGAAAATACGGTATGTCTTATGGAGTTATATAAGCAAATTAGAGAAAAAGATATTGTTTTCTTGGTTAATAAATAAATAATACAACTGATGCCACAATGTCTACCCAGACTCTTTGAAGTAATTTCCTGGTTTATCGAGGCTTGCTTACCAATGCGCTCGGTAAACAAGCTTTCTTTGTGACTGAATAATCGACTTAGTACGAATGCAAATACTTGGTAATTATTTTGCAGAGTCGAACAATGGGAGTGGATGAATCACTCTTCGCTGACCGTTGTTAAGATAAGCTCAGCGCAGGCTTTTTTCTTTTTCACTTGTAGTTTATTTAATAAATAGTTTTATGGAATTGTCAGTGTTCTCAGTGGAATCTTTCAAAAGAACGATAATAATTAAACACTGAATCAAATAGCTTATTAGTATTTGATGAAGGTTAGTCTAAAATATAAAAATCCTATAGAAAATCCATGTAGGCTAGCTCTCTCTGGCTCTCTGGTATGGGTTCATACCTCTTACTTATGAGGAAAAGATGAGTTTGCAGATTGGAAAAGGATGCGATTGTCATAGCTACTGAGTGACCTTTTATTAAATAATGACTTTCTTATTTAATGCCTGTTTGTATATTTTCTAAATATTAAATCATAAATGTCCCTGCAATGGCATTATAAAACGTTGCTGCAAAGTTATAATAAAGTTAAACGTAACGTTATGATTTATAGGGTCTTGGCGCCGAGAAGTCTCAACCAGACACATTCTTCTCATTAAAGGATTTGTAAATGCAGATCTGCTCCCAGCGGGGGGCACTCCCATCCCAAGATTTCACTCGACCGATCACATTGTATCCCCCGATCCTTGCTCCCTCCCACCCAAACTTTGCCCAACCAATCCTATTGCTCTCCTCCCCTCTCTTCGCTCCTCCCCCCTCCACTTGCTCCTCCCACTTGAAAATGGAAAAAAATCAGAATGGATGTCCAAATAGCCACGATACTTCACGTGGCTGGTCGATTCTGTATGTTCATACTGTATGTTAACTGTATTCTATGCATGCTGGTGTTTGGTATGATATTTCTTTGTGCACCCCTACTGTACCAGGATTTTCACTTCGGACTTTGATCTAGGATTTGTTGTAAATCTTCCTTGTGTGCTTTCGTGAATTGCAGTGTGCTCTCCTTGGTTTGATAAAGGTTATTGTTTCCTTGCCCTGTATTTCCTTGTGTGCTTTTGTGAATTGCAGCATGCTCTCCTTGGTTTGATAAGGGTTATTGTTTTCTTGCTGTGTATTTCTTTGAAGACAGAAAGTGTTGTCCTCCTCGGGAATTGAAATTTGTGACTCTCTTCTGACAAGTTTATGGACATTGAATTTTTGGTTCATCTATTACATACCACTGTAGGAAAATATCCCCAACACTGTCAAATTATGACGTCATAATTACGACATCAATGACATTATCAACAACACCTATTTCCCATGCGGAGTTCTTTACAATGAACCACGCTTCAAAATCTTTCCATGGAGCAGTTTTGGAGATATAGAGGTGTAATGTTTATCAGTTTTTCCAAGATGGCGCCTGTACCACGTGACATATGACGTCATAATTATCATTAAAATAATCTACAGGAAGAGGTGCTCCTATGGTCAAAATTTTGTGCCAATCGGACCAAGAATTGCAGAGAAAAAAAAATTCATACTGATCGAATCAACTGTTGTGCTTGTCGAATTATGGTGTCATAAATAAGGTACTGATGACATCATCATTAACATATTTTATTCCCCATGGAGAGTTCTTTACAATGAGCCATGTTTCATTTTTTTCCATGGAGCGGTTTCAGAGATATGGAGGTGCAACGTTTTTTGATTTTGCCAAGATGGCGCCTGTACCACATGACTTATGATGTCATAATTATCATTAAAATATTCTACCAGAGGAGGGGCTCCTATGGTACAAATTTTGTGTCTATCAGACTAACAGTTGCAGAGGAAATATTTTTTTTCATACTGATCAGATCAAGCATTGTACTTGTCAAATTATGATGTCATAAGGAAGGCACCGCTGAAGTCATCATCAGCATATCTTATTTCCCATGGTGAGTAGTTGACAATGAGCCTTGTTTCAACTTTTTCCATTGAGCGGTTTGGGAATTACAGAGGTGTAACATTTTTCCAAGATGGCGTCCGTACCACGTGACCAATGACGTCATAATTATGAATAAAAAAATTTGCACAGGCAGAGGTGCTCCCATGGTAACATTTCAAATTTCATGTCAATCAGACCAACAGTTGACGAGAAAATGAATTTTAAAAATGCAGACACACCACACATGCGTACGCACGTATGGATCCAGCCGAATGGCTAAACCCGCTTTTCGCTTCGCAAGTGCAGGGTAAAAAAACAACAACAATATTCATTGCATGCCACCAACAACAGTGCCATGGCTACTTATGGAGATCTCCTCCACCTCAATTTGAGTTCACGTGTGTTATTTCTGTGGGCGTTTAATATTGTCCACAGGTGACCAACGGTTGCAGAGAAAACCCTTGGTACGGATGCATTGTGTTATTTCAATCTCCTCATAAATGTCAAACATTGCCATCTATTCGGTTCCCCCAACACAGCTTAGTGTCCTCGGTAAAGTTGTCGCATCCACTGTGTTGTCGCTAAATATGTCGTGCCTTCCATCCACACTGATGTGCCCTTTACAGAAAGTACCTGACTTCCCTTCTATTTATTATATTTTCCTGCTGCACTCCATGGTGCCAGATTATTCTCCAAAGTTGACCTCGTTCTGGCATACCATCATATTTAGATAACATCGCGAAGCCAGCAGGCACCATGCCTTTCGGCCTGTTCAAGTTCTTTGAATGCCATTCGGCCTACGCAATGGCCTTCAAAGCTTTCAATGTTTTATCGATCAGGGGCCCTGGGGATTACACTTCCACTGTGTGGAGATTTGTGCTGAGCGGATATCGGAACCGTTAATCGGAATAGGCAGATATCGGACATTTTTCGGTAATCTGTATTGGCAGATTGGAGTCAGTGCAGAATGCAAATTACCAATTACAGTTGTACCGCATGCAACCAAAAACCGAGTAGCTTTCACCCTTGTTTCGGGTGAATTTCAATAAACAAATAAAAGAAGAAGACGTCATGCAGAACACATTACTTGCAAAATCCATCCCTCCCCAAAATAAAAAGTTGCCATGGATAAATCAAATCGTCCATTTCTTCAAGGTTAAAATTGACGATATTAATCAAAGCTCGGGTCAATCGGATTAAAATTGATGATTTTTCAGATGAAAATTGATATTTAAAAGTTTGACCATGAGTTGGCCTTTGACCTTTTGACATGAAAAATATGTGGTTTCCCAATTCAGTAATGCACCTTGTAATTGCTGTTTAATTTTCAAGTCAATTGGATGAAAATTGATGATTTTGGAGGTTTGACCTCGAGTTGACCTTTGACCTTTTGACCTCAAAAAATACTTGGTTCCCCAATTCAGTGATGGACTGTGCAATTGCTGTTTAATCTTCAAGTTAATAGGATGAAATGGACAATTTTCCAGATGAAAATGGATTTTACAAGTTTGACCTTGAGTTGACCTTCGACGTTTTGACCTTAAAGTATTTGGTTTCCCAATTCAGTGATGTACGATGCAATTGCTGTTTAATTTTCAAGTCAATCGGATGAAAATTGATGATTTTGGAAGTTTGACCTTGAGTTGACCTTTGACCTTTTGACCTCTACAATAGTTGGTTTTTCAATTTAGTGACTCCATATGCAAATGCCATTCAATTTTAAAGTCAATCAGATGAAAAATGAAAATTTTAGAAATTTGAACTCAATGTGACAACGCAAAATGCCGATGCTAAAATACCAGAGAATAACCTCAGTCGATACAATGTATATAAACACAAAAACGTCTGTAACTGGAACACGCAAAATGTTCATTTGGTTCAGACCTTTCTCTTGAGACGTTGAATCATCCTCAAAGTCAGATTCAACCTTCACTTTTACAATCAAATCTGAAAAGAAAAACGTCCTTCGATGAGGAGACTCGGCAACGGTTGCTGGAGTGAGATGTGCATGGAAGAAGTTTTGGGAACTGAGTGGCGTGCTGATGAGGAGGGGCGTGTCGTTGAAGCTGAAGGGAAAGGTGTATGCTGCATGTGTGAGAAGTGTCATGATTTATGGGAGCGAGACATGGGTCATGAATGCAGAGCAGCAACGAAGGCTGGAAAGGGTGGAAATGCGAATGGTCCGGTGGATGTGCGGAGTATCGTTGAGAGAGAGGAAGACAAATGATGAATTGCGAAAGATGATGGGAATAGAGCCTGTGATTGATGCTGTGAAGAGGAACAGGTTGAGATGGTTTGGTCATGTGTTGAGGAAGGATGAAAGTGACTGGTTGAGAAGAGTGATGGAAATGAATGTATTGTAGAAGGAAGTAGAGGACGGGGAAGACGGAGAAAGACTTGGCCAAAGATGGTGGAAGAAGAAATGCAGGCAAGGGGGTTAACAAGGGGAGATGCAGAAAATAGGGCAAAATGGAGAAGATTGTCATGGGGTCCGCAAGGCTAACCCCCGCTCGAGCAGGGAAAATGGCCTTAAAATGCATGTTGTTGTGTGTTGTTGATGAGGAGAAAAAAACAAAACAAACAAGGTTCAAAGCTTGGGCATTGTATGGATAGGAAAATTTGTCCTTCTTTTATATCCAATTTTTGTAAAGCTTTTCCTTCCAGTTGCCTTGCATCACATAACTGCTTGGACACAGCAGGATAACATACCAGGGATTTTCATTTACAGTGATACTAAATCAAGTGGACAGTTACATGAACATTGGGAAACATAATAACTACCCGATTAACTGTCATAAAATCCAAGGTTTGCTGATTGATTGATGTCTAACTGTCAGATTGTTGGAGTCCAAACTTGAGTTTAATACAAAGATAAAATACAAGCCACAAGTAAACCCACCTGAATGACTCGGCACTGTGCTGCATCCTGATTTACTCAACTCAACTCCACTGCATTCTCCTCTTCTCTATTCTACGATACTGCACTCTGTTCTATACACGACACTATGCTACACTACACAATGCTACACTACACTGCACTGCACTGCACTACACTACAACACAAATGGTGACTGGCTCTCGTCTCTGCTCATCTCTGTGTTTTAATTTCTGTCATTGATGAACAATCTTAAAAGTTCTTCCCTCGCAGAAACCACTTATTGATGCGAGGCGGTTTTATGTCGAGAAAGAACGAGAAACCGCTCAATGCTGAAAGATTGTTCCATATCCGCATCTTGCCATAACAATCACGATTTTTCGATGGGTTGTAAAACGAAATATAACAAGAAAGAGCAATCAGAGATTGCAGACCCTCACCCTGATGTGTTTATAGTGGTTTTTAAGGCTTTTGCGTTAAAACAAATATGGCGGCCGTACCACGTGATTGTTTTTTTTTTCTCCACCAATTTATAACTACAGACTTGGCATTTAATATGGAATATTTTTTTTTGGGGGTGAACTTACTTTTCAAGATGACTTGGAACCAAAAGTTCATTGGAATTATGTTGAAATTATTCTAGATTTTGTTAATGTGAACTTTAAAAGAAACAAAAACCAGATTTGACATTTCGAGGCAAATGAATTGATCCTTGAAAGTGATGTCAACTGATATCGAACTCAATTCATGGACAGTACTGTGTTAAACTTCTGTGCGTTTCCCAGAAGTATCTCTTTATTTTGCACATTAGCCAAAAAATTTTTTAACAAAAACAAAAGTGAAAATTACGACCGATTACGGACAGTAAATTTACAGTTCAGTACTTCGTGTAACCCCCACGAGCATTCAGGAGAGCACATACACGTTGAGGCATGCTGTTCATGAGTTTTGCCAAGGTTTGGACAGGAATCGCTTGCCATGCAGTTACAATAGCCTGCTGCAATTCACGGACAGAGGCAGGCTGCTGGTCCAAGTTGTCGATTTGACGTGTTAATTCTGCCCACAAGTCCTCTATCGGATTCATATCTGGGGACATGGCAGGCCACTCCATATGCTCTACACCACGGTCAGCAAGAAAGTGTTGGATCATGCGAGCACGATGAGGCAAATGTCATCCTGGAAGACAAAGTTTCCTCGAAAGGCTGCACGAACAAATGGAAGCAATGTTTCTTCCAGAATGGCCCTGTGCTTGAACTGGTTCAGGTTTCCATTCAGAACAACCAGGTCAGTTTTGCCCCCTGCATGAAAAGCAGCCCAAACGGTCACCCCGCCACCTCCAGCTTGGACTCTTGGCACTATACAATCTTCGTTGTCGGCTTCATGCACTTGTCTGTGCACTCGGACGTGGCCATTTTGACGATAGACCTGAAATCTAGACTCGTCACTGAAGATCACGTGATTCCAGTGTCCTGGCTGCCATTGACGGTGCTCTCTGGCCCACTGCAATCGGCGCTGGCGGTGTTGTCTGGTCAGACATGGCTTTCTCAGGGGACGCCTGGCACGATAGCCTGCTTGAACCAGTCGTTGGTTGACTAGCCTTCTGGATACAAGCACATTTGTCAGTTGCTGCCACTCAGCCCCAAGCCGATTATCTGACTTGGTATGGCCATTGCGGACCAACCGGTGCAGCTGGCGATCATCCCTCCTTGTGGTTCTGCGGGGACGTCCTGGCCTCGGTATTGGAGTAGGGACACCCCTCTGAGCATTTCGTTTCAGGATATTTGACACCTGACCTTGTGATGCCATACTGCCAAGCAATAGCACGCTGTTTCATGCCGGAATTTCGTAAAGCCACCACTAAATGACAAACAGCATTGTCGAGTTGACGGACCATCTCCAGGGGAAGCGGCAATAACCTTTGTGGACGTGCAGCAGTTGTTTTCCACGAATATAGAACGCAACAACCCTTATATACCCGATTGTGAAGCCAATCGTCAAATGTACCTGTCCGTACATTTTGTCACGCCACCTGTGATACAATCCTGTTATTGACTTCTTGCTGCGACAGACAATCAGTGACATGGTTATTTTAACAAAGAAATCACCGAAGCGTAAAAGAAACTCACCAGATTGATATACCGAGTTCAGAAAGTAAACCGAAGTCAAGAAAAAAAAAATATTCCATATTAAATGTCAAGTCTGTAGAAGACGCTCAATAAATTTCATCTTGATCGGATGAACTTTTGTACTTGTCGAATTATGACGTCATAATGGAGGCACCTATGACATCATCATTAACATATTATATTCCCCATGGAGAATTCTTTGCAATGAGCCATGTCTCAATTTGTTCAATGCACTTCTTTCGGAGATATAGAGGTGCAACTTTTTCGGTTTTTCCAAGATGGTACCCACACCACGTGACGTCATAATTATCTTTTTTTTTTAATTATACAGGAGATGGTGCACCTATGGTGAAAATTCCTGTCAATCAGACCAACGGTTGCAGAGAAAATCATATGTATTCTGTGCAGACAAACAGACAGACAAACAAACAAACAAATGCACAAAGGGACTCAAATGCAATAACTCTCCTCTGGCGATGGTAATAATAATACTTGTCACTTTTAATCCTCCATCCAAATTTTAGAATCAAACAATTTGACTCAACAATATTCATATACAGCTTTCCCTTCTTTAAATGGGTTCAGTTTACGCTGTTTCAAGGTTACACATGTAATTTTTTTGTATACCGTTCTGTGTTGACGCGGGTCCGTTCTCGGCATAGATTTTCTCCCCATCCTTCCCCCATTGTGTGGGTCGGCATTCTTCTTCCTCTGCCGTGGTAACTGAGACACACGGTACAACAAAGTACTGCACTGCACCTATCTCACTATCTCACTCTCTCTGGAACAATAATAAATTCCTTTATTTTCGGTTATTATTGCCTTTAATGATTTGTACCATAGCTCCCAAGACAAAAACTGTTGCTGGTGTGGAACCAAGTGCATAAAGGTCGAGGAAAGTCATGTCTTTGTGACAGAGAGTGGAGGTTTTGGATAAGCTTGGTTGGGGCGAGAGTGCTGCCTCATTGGGCAGACATTATGGTGTTAACGAGTCCATTATCCACCAAATAAAGATATTATGGTGTTAACAAGTTGTCTTACCCTTCCTCCCGTCCATGGTACACTGAATCTTGTGGTGAGGCAGTTGCCCTGAAACAACTTGCCTTTGCCTCTTGGAAGGCAAATCCAACTGAAGGCAATCTCAGTTCCTTCCACCAAGCTCGGAACAAGTGTGTGTCTACCCTCAGGAGTGCCAGGAAGCACTATCTCTCCACACTCAAGATTGAACTCTCAAACCTGTCTCCTTCCTCCAAATCCTGGTGGCGTCTGGTCAAATCCGTTTCTGGTGTTTGTTCCCCCTCCATCCCCTCCCTTACCTCAAATGGCAACACAGTTGACACCGCACGTGACGAAGCCGAATGCCTCAACTCTGTGTTTGCCTCAAAATCTTGTGTCCAAAACCCATCTCTCTCTGTTCCCACCTTACCCAGTCGAACCCAACTGCTCCTGGACTCTGTGTCCTTCTCTCCTGACAAGGTGGAGAAGTTTTTGTCAAACCTCGACTCTGATTCTGCAACTGGACTAGACGGTATCAGCCCACTGGTCCTAAAATCCTGCTCTCCCGCTCTATCTCACCCTCTCTCTGTTCTTTTCACCCTCTCTTCTGCTCAAGGTCATCTGCCAGTATCTTGGAAATCAGCAAACATTACCGCTTTACACAAAAAAGGTGCAAAAACAGATCCTTGCAACTCCAGACCAATCAACCTGCTTCCAATTATCAGTAAAGTCATGGAATCCATCATTGCTTCGGATATCAAATCCTTCCTCTTCTCCAATGGCTTGATCTCTGATCATCAATTTGGATTCAGACCAGGTCATTCTACTCTTGACATGTTGCTTCTGCTGTCTCAAAAATGGATGGAGGTCCTCAATGCCAAACAGGAAATCAGAGCTGTCTCACTTGACATATCACGTGCCTTCAATACAGTCTGGCACCCAGCTCTGCTCACCAAACACTCCTCCTATGGTATCCATGGAAATCTCCATGCATGGCTTGCGGACTTCCTCTCTGGTCCTCTCTGGTTTTCCCCCACCTCTGGAACAAACTCCCATCAATCCCACTCCTCCCTCCAGGTCTTTAAAACAGCTGTTCACCACCATTTCTTATCTTCCCCCATCCAAAACCTTGATCTTTTCTACCCCGCTAATTCACCCCAGATACACTTTTTTGGAAATTCCAACTTCTTTCCTGGAAGTCCTTGCAGTGTTCATGTTTTATACCTCTCCCACCCCCATCCCCTCCCACATTTCTCCTGATGTCCCTACTCTCAAATGTTGTGTTTGTGTGCTTCCCCCTATCTCCACATCTTGTCTACCACTCCCCTTATTTTTGTGTTTTATGTGTCGGATTGACTTTTTGGGTGATTAATGTTACCTCTTTCACGAGCCTCGAAATTGTGTTCAAAAAAAAAAAGAAAAGAAAAAAAGTCTATTGTCCACAAAATCAAGACATTATGGTGTTAAGTCCAGTGTCCACGAAATAAAGACATTATGGTGTTATGGAGTTCATTATCCACCAAATAAATGCATTATGGTGTAAACGAGTCTATGAACCACCACATAGACATTATGGTGTTAACCAAGTCTATTATCCACCAAATAAAGGCAAGATGGTGTTAACGAGTCCATTCTCCACCAAATCAAGACATTATGGTGTTAACGAGTCCATTCTCCACCAAATAAAGGCATTATGGTGTGAACGAGTCCATTCTCCACCAAATCAAGACATTATGGTGTTAACGAGTCTATTCTCCACCAAATAACGGCATTATGGTGTTAACGAGTCCATTATCCACCAAAGACATTATCGTGTCAACGAGTCTATTCTCCTCCAAATAACGGCATTATGGTGTTAACGAGTCCATTATCCACCAAATAGACATTATTGTGTTGTCTATTCTCCACCAAACAAGCGTTACGCCTAGGTCCCCTGTCGTTGAAGTGATGCGAGTTGACAAAGTGGAAGACGCAAGGTGGCCATCTTGGATTTTGACGTGGCGACCAAATTTTCAATAGCGTTCTCCCTTATGCGTAGATACACCGACACACCAGATTAGAAGTTAGTAGTTCGTTTATTTTTCCAAGATATTTCGCTCATGAGGTTCAGACATATATATGGTGGTGGCCATCTTGGATTTTGACCTGGCGACCCAATTTTCAATAGCGGTCTCCCTTACGCGGAGATACACCCACACACCCGATTAGAATTTAGTAGTTCGTTTATTTTTCAAGATAATTTCGCTCACAAGGCTCAGACATATATATGGTGGCGGCCATCTTGGAGTTTGACGTGACGACCCAATTTTCAATAGTGTTCTTCCTTATGCCTGGATACACCCACACACCAGATTAGAAGTTGGTACTACGCTTATTTTTCAAGATATTCTGCTCACAAGGTTCAGACATACATGGCATCAGGCATACATGGCGGCCGCCATCTTGGATTTTGATGTGGGTTGCACCCACACATCAAATTAGAATTCGGTCCTTCGCTTACGCATGCACGCATGGATGCACGCATGCACGTTCGCACGCACGGGAAAACCATAGTCCCCCTTTCACTCCGCGGTGCGACGGGTGACAATAAAGGCATTATGGTTTTAACGTGTCTATTATCCACCAAATAGACATTATGGTGTTAACGAGTCCATTATCCACAAAAGAAAGCCATGCGCAGAAAACATATGGGTTAATGAATGCTCTGGTTTTACGACGAGTGACAGGGTGACTCTGGTAAACCGTTCCAGTACAGGGTGGCCCAACACCTTGCCCCCCCCCCCCGCCCCCTGCCCAGCTCTACTGGGTTGCCACTGTACAATGGCGGGCATATAGCGGGAAGGATCATTCATTTGACATCTCAAATACCAAATTTCATAATGATCTAATGAGCCTTTCTTGTTCTGTTGCAGATTTTGTGAAGTGATGTCGTGGTCGGGTGATTCCGAGAAGAAAAGGTGGATATGCCGCATCATGGCTATCGAGTTCCGAGTCGCCAGAGATCAGATCCCGATCCTGGGTTGCCAAGTACCGGAACAGTTCTGAGGACTTCGTCAAATGCAATTGGAACCGTGATCCCTTCGATTGCGAGATGGACAGCCGGCCCGAACAGACAGCACAATGTTTGTCTCAGGAAAGCAGGGATACCATCATTGAATCGCTTGCCAAGGAGACAAAAAGCATTCGAGGGCTCCAAAAGGAGATTGAACGGGTTCGAGGGAAGAAGAAGAGCTTATCAAGTATCCACAGGTTCCTTCAGTCCATTGGCGCAAAGGCTTTTCACCAAATTCCAGCACCGAAGCTGACGGAGAAGAACGTTGAGGATCGAATGAGGTTTTGTGAGTTTTTGAGCGAGTGGACCTCTGATGATTTTCTTTTCCTGGCCCCTTCTGATGAATTTATCATTTATAAGGCTCGACTTCCCAACTTCCAGAACGACAGAATTTGGGCTCTTCACAATGATAACATTCCACAAGAACTCAAGATTCGAGAGGAATTGAAGACAGCACGGTGCGTTGGCATCTTCTTGATGTTCACAGCAAAAAGACTGATGTGGGTCATCAAAGAGCAAGGACAATCATGGGACGGCAAATACCTCCGAGACGTTGTGCTGACCCGGCATGTTATTCCGTTCTTACGAACCCAGAAAATGTCCTCAGCATCAAGGAGACCACGTTTCTGCATGACCGAGCCCCGTGCATGAGCGCACTGGCGACCCAGAATCTTCTGAAGGCGAACAAGGTCGATTTTTTTCGGAAACGATGAGTGGCCGGGAGCATCGCCTGACCTCAACGCCTGTGAACATTTGGGGGCGATACTCAAGGACAGAGTTGAACAACGCCTCCAGAACACCAGGGAAGAGCTTCTCACTGCTTTGACTAATGTCCTCGAAGAAATGGAGTTCGATCGTGACTTGTTTGTGTCTCTCTTGGAATCCTACCCCATGCGTTTGGGGCAGTTCGGTCAGCGGGCGGTGGGCACACCAAATATTGAAGCAAAGCTTTGAAACTGTGCACACGAGATGGCGAATAATAACGCTTTTTCCCCCTATTCGTGGTTTCTCCCTACCTCTCCTACGTTGGGCTGGGCAGGGGGGGGGGGGCTAAGGTGTTGGGACAACCTGTACATGACTCAGAACCTAACTACCATGTTTCCAGGATCGTAGCGACGTGCGTGTAAAACAAGGATGTACTGTATCATAAAAAACTAATTCCACATCGAATCGCTGGAATAATTCGCATGAACATAGCATCAAAGTAATACATCGGCCAACAGTCTCTCATAAAGTTATGATTGTCGTTTGGTCAAGACCGATAAGAAAGCTCAGTTCACAAAACAAATAAGCATATCATTCCCATTTTACAGTGGAGAACAATCAAGTAGAAATATAACATGGAGATTGTTGTCATTCACACCTTTGTCAAGCGATGAGGACTCGGCCAAGAACTCGGACTCCACCTTCACAGCCACAATAAAATCTGAAAATTAAATATCGCACAAAACATAAAACAGAGTGGCTGTTCAGATAGTAATCTGGATTAGTGAAAGAACGCACAGTATCAGTTCAGGTAGCTGACTAGATTGAAAACTGGATTAATGACAGGAAGCAGAGTGGTTGCGAGTGGGAGTATGTCAGGCCGGTAGGGTGTAAGTAATGGTGTACCTCAGCGATCAGTGAAGGGACCATAATTATTACTCCTTCTCAGAGGGGACTAAAGGTTTTCTCTCTGTTTGTCCATCCCACCTGCGATTTTCTGCACTTTTTTTCTATACTCAACATATTTAACTGAAAGGTAGTACATGGCTTTATTATCATAAGTTATTTATAAGTTAATATCATATATCATAAGTTAATATCACAAGTTATTATCATAAGTTATCAACTTACTATAATTCACCAAATGTCCGTCCGTCCATTCGAAGGTACTGCAAAAACGGCTGAAATGATCGCAACGATATTTTGGGTGGGTATTCCTGGGACCCCTTGGAGTAAAATAGGCTGTATTGTTTTTCCAAATTTTTTCCCCAATATTCGAAGTTTTCCAATTTTCCAGTTTTTCCAAACACGATGGAATAATATTGTTACGGTTTTAGAACCCTCACTTTTTAAGTACTTGTAAATAATTCTCATCATTAAAAGGTCAAAGGTAGCAACCATAGATAGGCCACAGCAACACGTAGGTCACCTTAGAAATCTCAGTTATTTCCTTATTATGTGTCTAGTTAAGGCTGTGTTCCCAATAGTTGAATCTGCGCTGCATCAATTAAATAAGAATAGGTCCCAATCCATTCTGGCCATTTTGCCAACCTCTCTCTCCCAATTCTGTTACGCGCCTTGGTTAGCGTGCGCACAGGCGCCGCCATTAACCACGCGGTCAAGCTCGAGGAAGAAGGGGGCGGAGCGCCGGGAACAAGGTCTGGCTTGTCAACGAGCCATCAAAGGCGGAGCCGGTAAGCCCCGACCAGCCAACCAGGGCTGATGAAACATCACTGGCGGGCGTGGCCTTTGTGGAGTGCGTAGTGATCTGAAATAAAGCGCGTTATATAAGCGCGAGCGAAAAGCCCTTTTACGGACTTCTTTCGGGGACTTCTTTCCACGGACTGCGTGAGGGAGCTCGATTGTAAAGGACTGTGCTGGGGGACTCCTTTTTGCACGGACTGTGCGGAAACGTCTGATCGTGGAAAAGCCTTTTCATACGGACTGCGCCACGAACTGCCTTTTTAATACGAACATTGATCGAGAGAGAGAGCGCGTTTGGCACGATATACGTTTATTATGTACGCAGCCTCCCGTTCCCCCCCCCCCCCCCCCCGATATATGTAAGGTCCGCTTGCGGTCAATGACACGCGGCGCGCTGCCGGCCTGCTGCCTTTTTCCATCACCACCACGGCACGAGTCGGGACCGGACGAGGAGCCTGGACATCTACCTGGACCTTCCACCCTACCACGACAATCCCGTGTGAGTGTGTTGTGTTTGTCTGGAGTCGTTTAGTTAAGACTGTATAGTTAAGCCTGCCCTGTGTCCTGCTCCTTCTTCTTCTTCCTTGTATATTCCTTTCGTTTCCTCTTCTTCTTGATTGTAAATAAACCACCTAGTTATTTCTTGGTTTTTCCCTAATACGATCGCCTCCGTCCTTTCTTTCCATCGAGTACCTGTGGCACGATTTCGGAACCGCGATAATCGGGTTTAGTCTCCTGGTTAATGGCTCGGGCCGCGGATTGCTAACCGCTCGGCAATTTCCATCTTATCCGTGGTTCGAGCGGGAGTTATATCCCTGCTCGCGGTCGGTGTTGGTAATTAGGTATTTGGGACCCAAATTGACCAATCACCCGACCCAAGACCGACCGGGAGGAGCGTTGTAGCTTCCAGGACTCCGGACGGCCAGCTTAAAAAGACAAGGGGATTAACCCCCCCCCCCCCTTGATAAGGGGAGAGCCGACCCCCGAATCCGCAACAATATTTACCGATATGAACAGTGATGTGGCTTTTGTTGAAATTCTACATACCAGGAGAGAGTAGATCGACTCCTCACGAACTCTTCTGATATAAACGTGCGGCTCAGAAGTAACATGGCAGCGTGTGCAAAGCGACTGAGAAACAGGTGTCGCGGCCACCTCCGTGTTACAGATTTGGCGTGCACTCTTCACACAAACGTGCGACTGAGAAAGACGTGTAGCGGCCGCTTCCGTTTTGCAGAATTCAATCTTTTTTCAAAATGGGCACCATGTACTGTTTAGATTTTGATGATTTGCGTGTGATATGATTCAACGGATGTTTATATGAATCGTTTAATAATAAAAAAAAGCCTTCAATTGCTGATATTTTGCCTTTTCATTTGGGCTTCCCAATTGAAGCCCCGCCCATAGGACGGGTACGTTGCTAGTTAGTTTAATTGGCGCTTTGCCAATTTTCCATCGAGTTAGCCCTTTTTGCTTAGACATTCATTGGGAGCAGAAGGGGACATGTAATACAAAGCAATTCTCACTCTTATCATTGTAGATTATGTGGGACAAATTCATTTGTTTTGATCATTTTGTCATTTGTTTCATTATATGCAATGTCTAATTTTCACTCCATTGGATTTCTATGATGAGACAATCATTAAAACTAGAGCAATGCAACTGTCGCAAATATGCCACCACATAGTCCCACAACGGGTATATGCCCTCGTTCACTGTCCCAAAAAGAAACAAGGTTGATTTCAATCCCTTCATTTGTTTTCATGTATCACATTTTCACCAACCATGACAGGTTTCACATCGATCAGTGAAGCGGTTTCAGAGAAGGTTTAAAAAAAAAATATCGGCTTTCAAGCTAACATGGCTGCCATACCACATGACATATGACCTTCAAAAATACAGACTCTGCATATGTATGGGTAGGGATCACGTTTGTGAAGTTTCGTTTTGATCAGACAAGGTTCATCATTCTATCCAAGATGAATGCCAAACCACGTGACCCACGACATCATCATTTTCAAATTATTAGCAACAATGGTGTCAGACGATATTTGTGACATTTCGTATCTTGCCCATTCTGATTTGGAACGAGCGGCCGTGTTGGGACAACTTGCTGGTGGTCGTGCAGAGGCACAACCGCAGCCCGGGAACTGCGGTTTTTCGTGCAGAGGACGGGTGGATAAGCACGGTGTGGAAGAGCAGGCTGCATGCCTGTCATACCCTTCGCGAGTAAGGCCTGTTTCGCGCCAGCGAGTGTGGCCTCGTGAATGAAGGCGGACTGAGGCCAAGCAGCGCGGGAGTGAACGGATTTCCCACCAACACCAGAGCCGCGTCCAGACTGCACGTGTTGTGGGTTTTCCTGAATCCCTTCAACCAGGATTCTCAAAGACTATTGAATAACCAAACACGTTTATTTTCAGTTATCTTTCCCTTTGTCTGTGCACTGCATCTGTGAGCGGGACGTCCCATTTAGGATGTTATTTACCGTGCATTATTTTGTATCACCGGCATTTCTTTTAATAAAGCCGGCATTTATTCTTGTACATTTTAAACGTGTCCGTTGAGATTATTTATCCAGGTGTGAAGACGTCAGGTGGAAGCAGTTCAAATAAGGCTCCAGTTTCTTCCCTCACTCTTGTTCCCCCACGCGCATTAACTCCGCTCTATTTTTTGAACTTAACGCCTCGGAGTAACAGCTTGTTTGGTCATCCGAGCTACCCTGAGGTGTTCACCAAGGGTAGTCACATGACATTTGGTGATAGGAGTGAGGGATTCGAACCTCGCAGACATTTTGTGTTTGAGGGTTGCGAGTTCAACACCTGCTGAGGACAAATTGCGCTCAGCTCTCGGAATCGAATTTTCATTGACGATTTTCTTTCTCTCATCGAGGGGGCGGTAATGGTAGTGCCGGGGTGTCCAAATTCAATAATAAATTGGTGTACGAAGTACAACATCGTGTTTTTCGGGACATTTTCTTTTATTTTCGGGGAAAAAAAAAATCTTTTTCCTGTCTGAGGTAAAAAAAAAATGTGCACGGAAGAACTGCTTTCTCACGAGTGAGCTAGCCGAGTGGGTTGGGGAGCACGGAGACTATGGAAGTAAGCCGGAGAAAGGGGGATCAGAGGTTAGGAGTGAAACCTCCCTGTCCCGAGCATGAGCCCATCTCCCTCCCCTATGGGGGAGCCGGGAACAATGGGAATGGCTGGGTGGTGAAAAACCAACTAGCAGTACCATTTTTCCAGTCCAGCTGTGGAATAGTAAACTGGCTTCAAGCTAAAATCAAAAAAACTAGACATCAAAACAAGGAAACTCCTCATGATCCGCAAAATGTTTCACAAAAATCAGTGCATCCCAATAATGTACCTGCCAAGGAAAGGAGGAGGTGGCAGCCTGATGGAACTCAATCAAGTGCACAGAGCAACGACTGTAGGACTAGCAGAGCACGTGAAAACAACTGACTACTGATTACAATTTGTGTACAAACATGAACACAACAAACCAGAAAAGGCATCTCTCAGGCACCTTGCAAAAAGCCTCCAAACACAAGTGTGTTTAGATGATGTCACATACCTAACCGAAACTGCAACAAATAAAGCCCCAACAATTGCAAAATAGACAAAAAAAAACACAAGATAAAATATCAGCTGATATAAAACGACAACTGGGAGAAAGACAACGGAGCAGGAAAATATATATTTGGTGTTACATCACACTCCATACAGTCACGTGAAAAAGTAAGTACACCCCATGTAAAGTTTTGACTTTTTCAACATATTTCAACATACTTCTATTTGATCTTCATTTCAACAATATTGATAGATAAAGGTGATATTGAAGCGCGGTGCTACGCGTGCTACTTGTATAACAAGGAGGGAGCGGACAACGCGGTAAGTTCAAGAGTCTTTATTATAAGAGCTCAACTGTAGCACTGGATCGCACATGTGGTCGACGAAGGCCGTGAACGCATGGCCCTCGAACAGATGGCGGAAGTGCCTGACCGCCAGGTGAAGCCCGAGCAACTCGCGGTCGAAGGTACTATAGCGGCGTTCGGGCGGGCGAAGCTGCCGGCTGAAGAACGCCAGCGGTTGCCAAGCACCACGCACCCATTGCTCGTGCACCGCGCCCACCGCGTAGTCCGAGGCATCGGTGGTGAGGGCGATCGGTGCATCGGGCGCCGGGTGCGCGAGCATGGTGGCGTTAGCCAAGGCGAGCTTCGCACCCACGAACGCCGCGTCCATCTGCTCGGTCCAGGTAACGTCACCTTTGCCCGGCTTGCCTCGGAGGGCCTCGTGCAAGGGGCGCAGGAGCTGGGCGATGCGGGGCAGGAACCGATGGTAAAAGTTTACCATGCCCAGGAACTCCTGGAGCCCCTTGATCGTGCGGGGGCACGGAAACCCCTTCACCGCCTCCACCTTGGCCGGTAGGGGGACGGCCCCATGCCTGGTGACGCGGTGCCCCAAAAAGTCAATGTCGGCGATGCCGAACCGGCACTTGGCGGGGTTCACGATGAGGCCATGCTGGCCCAGACATTTGAAGAGCGTGCGGAGATTGTGTCGGTGCTCTTCGCGGGACGCGCTGGCGACGAGGATGAAATCTAAGTCGCGCAAGATGCTGTCCATTAGTCGCTGGAACGCCTGAGCCGCATTCTTCAAACCGACGGGCATCCGAAGAAATTTGAAAAGTCCGAATGGCGTGATGACCGCAGTCTTTGGGATGTCCTCCGGCCTGACGGGGACCTGATGGTAGCCGCGTATGAGGTCCACCTTCGAAAAGAAGGACATGCCCGCCAACCGGGCGGAGAAGTCCTGAATGTGGGGGACGGGGTAGCGGTCGGGGGTGGTGGCGTCGTTGAGGCGCCGGTAGTTCCCGCACGGTCGCCATCCCCCGCCGGGCTTTGGCACGATGTGAAGCGGCGACGTCTAAGCACTCTCGGAGTGCCGCACGATGCCGAGCCGCTCCAGCGTAGCGAACTCCGCTTTCGCCATGGCGAGCTTCGTCGGCTCGAGGCGGCGTGCCCGGGCGTAGACCGGTGGCCCGGCGGTGGGGATGTGGTGTTCCGCCCTGTGCTTGACGGCCCCCGCAGAGAAGATGACAGCGTGAGGGCCGGGAAACCGGCGAGGAGGCGGGTGAATTTGTTCGCTGCCAGAAGCGTACAGATGAACCTGGCCGGAACCGAACCGCTCAGCAAGCCGCTCGGCGAGCCGCTCGATGAGCCGCTCCGGGAGCTGCTCAACGAGGCGGGCAGCGCGCACGCGAGCGAGCTGAACGTCTCAGTCTGGACAAGCCTTCTGTGGTTTACGTCCACCAGCAGACCATTGGCACACAGGAAGTCCGCACCGAGCAGTGCCATAGGCACGTCGGCAGTGACGAACAACCACCGGAAAACCTGCCCTCCGAACCGCAGAGAAAGGCAGCGTTTTCCGTACGTGCGAATGGACGTACCGTTGGCAGCAAGCAGCGCGGGGCCCTGGCCCGCGGACTGCTTGTCAGACGTACCGGCGGGAATGACACTCACCTGCACTCCCGTGTCGCACAGGTAACGGCGCCCGGATAAGGTGTCCGTGATGAACAGTAGGCTGTTTGAACGGCCGGCGCTCAGTGCCACTACCGAGGGCCGGCCCGGGCGTTTCCCGACCTGTCGAATGAGCACGGCGGGCGACATTGCCGAGCCTCGTGGCCGAACTTGGCGTGGAAAAAACACCAGGTTTGCGGCGAAGGCGGCGGAGGCCGCGGTTTTCTCCGCGGCGGCAGTGGTGGGCGGGGCGTGGCGGCGGACACGAAGTGCGCATCAGCCTCGAGATCCATGAGGTGTGGTGCATCAGCATCAGGGTCAGCCCCGAGAGCCGCGCCAAAACTCACCTGGGTGTCCAAAGCCGCGAAGAACCTGTCGGCCTCGCCAGCGAGAGCTCGGGGTTCCGTCGTCGCAGAACCAGCCAACACGAGGCGGACTCGTGCCGGCAGCTGGCATCGAAATAACGCCCGGAATAGAGCGTTCGGGGTTTCGTCGCCCATCAACGACAGCATATGGTCCATGCGGACCGACGGTCGTGTGTCACCGAGCTCGGGGAGGTCCAGGAGGCGGTCGGCCCGAGCGTCCACCGTGAGGCCGAACGTGGCGAGGAGGAGACGCTTGATCGCCTCGTACCTGCCGTCGGCCGGTGGGTTCCTCAGGACCGACACGACGCGGGCGGCCGTGCCGGGCCTGAGGGAGGCGACCACGTGGCAGTACCTGGTCTCGTCCACCGTGATGCCTCGAAGTCGGAACTGGCTTCTGCCTGCAGGAACCAAACTTCGGCTTGAGCCTCCCAGAACTCGGGGAGTTTGATTTGGACCGCGTTGGTTGCCATTGCTGTGGCGGGTTCGGGTGGTCAGCGAAGGCTGACCAGAACGTCGGAGGATCACCAATGAAGCGCGGTGCTACGCGCGCTACTTGTATAACAAGGAGGAAGCGGACAACGCGGTAAGTTCAAGAGTCTTTATTATAAGAGCTCAACTGTAGCACTGGAGCGCTCCGGGCTGCACGCCCGGTGTATATCCCGCGGCCACGCCTACCCCTCGGGCGTGGCCGCCGCCCACTTGGTGCGCGGAATGATGTCCTCACGCCAGTGAGCTTTCGTGTCCGCCACAATATAATATAACAAATATCATGAAACATTTACATTTTGTCGTCCATTGTATAATTTAAATGAACATAAATGCAAATTTCGCATGTGGAAAAAGTAGGTACACACCTACATTTATCACTACTTAAAATACCTACAATTAGAATCAGGTGCACCAGCTCAGGTGCAATTGATTAAAACATCGTCAGAGAGGATCTTGGAGGAACCTGTCTTATTTAAACCTCAGACATTTAGTTTGGTTTGCTCTTTGTTGTTAAAGTGTGCGGCGTCACCATGCCTAGATCAAAAGAGCTCCCCGAGGCCTTCAGAAAGAAGGTTATAGATGCCTACGAGTCGGGGAAGGGATTTAAAAAGATCTCCAAACAATTTGAAAACAATCATTCGACTGTCCGGAAGATCATCTACAAGTGGAGAAGATTCCAAACAACTGCCAACTTGTTCAGGCCAGGCCGCCCCAACAAGGTCAGCCCGAGAGCAGACCGCAAGATGCTGAAAGAAGTCTCTAAGAACCCCAGAATGTCATCACGGGACCTACAGGTAGCTCTTTCCACTGTTGATGTCAAAGTGCACGAGTCTCCCATTAGAAAGAGGCTGCACAAATTTGATCTACATGGGAGGTTTGCCAGTAGGAAACCTTTGCTGTCCAGAAAGAACATCAGGGCAAGACTAAAGTTTGCCAATGAACACCTCGGAAAAGACCAGCACTTATGGAACAATGTGCTCTGGACAGATGAGTCAAAGGTAGAGCTATTTGGCCCCAGTACCAGAAGACATGTTTGGCTAAAACCAAAGACAGCATTTGACCATAAGAACCTGATACTAACTGTAAAGCATGGTGGAGGAAATATTATGGTCTGGGGCAGGTTTGCTGCATCAGGGCCTGGACAGCTCACCACCATGAATTCTTCATTGTACCAGAGGGTGTTTGAGGATAATGTGAGGCCACCTGTCGGAGAGTTGAAGCTCAACCGAAGGTGGACCTTGCAACATGACAATGACCCTAAACATACTAGTAAATCCACAAAGGAATGCCTGAAAAGAAAGAAATGGAGGGTTCTGGAATGGCCAAGTCAAAGCCCGGATCTAAATCCCATCGAGATGTTGTGGGGGGGATTTGAAACGAGCTGTGCCTGCAAGAAACCCCTCAAACCTTGCACAGCTGAAATAATTCTGCATGGAGTGGGCAAAAATTTCTCCCAGTCGATGTCAGAGACTGGTAGACAGTTATAAGAAACGCCTACTTGAAGTTGTTTCTGCCAAAGGGGGCAAATACCACCGATTCGAGCCAAGGGTGTACTTACTTTTTCCACATGCGAAATTTGCATTTATATTTATTTAAATTATACAATGGACTACAAAATGTAAATGTTTCGTGATATTTGTTATATTATATCACCTTTATCTATCAATATTGTTGAAATGAAGATCAAATAGCTGTATGTTGAAATATGTTGATAAAGTCAAAACATTACATGGGGTGTACTTACTTTTTCACGTGACTGTATATCTTATTATCGATATTATAATTGGCGAAGGTGATTCTGTCTGTCTGTCTGTCTGTCTGGGGGTGTGGCTTACTCCGTTTACAGAGTAGCTCCACCCATTCTGGGAAAGGCTTCATGTAAACAAATATCCACCATTTTATTACCTCGAATAGCTTTGAGGCCTGTTTAGTTCGGCCCGTGCTGTCTTTCTCTCTCACACAGGTTCATTTCAACTCTAATTCGATATAACATTTCATTTTTAACAGTCGTTAACATAGTTTTAGACTCGGTTGAAAAAAATGGGAAGAGAATCCTATGAAAGTTTCCATTTATGGAACGAAATGATTTCTCAAAGGCCTGTAAAATAAAGCCCATTCCTTGAGTCACCCTCACGATGTTATCTCGAATTCACCATCCGATTTCCTGTTTATCGATTGTTTTCGACTCGGTGTCAGAAATAATTGAGAACATTCACGCACACATGGGAAAATGCAGAGATATATATATTTAAATCGCGCCACGATGATACACGAAAATACACCGCCTAAAATAACAGTCGGGGAAAATGTAGACATATATTAAAAATTCGCTTTTTCTTTTCCGTTAAGATATATTACTTTTACTTTTGATGGCAGTCGTCACAAAACGTCAAATATTTATTCGTTCTTATTTCATTCAACATTATTATCCGGAAGTAAAAACGAAAATATGTTTCAGGAAATTACCGAGAGATTTTTCTTCGTTTTTTTTTTATTAGTTATGTGTGCATACACTTTAAATAGGTTTATTTGAAACCTTTAATTTTCACAATGTAATTTACTTGCCATTTGATGATTACGAGACACTTCCTCTTGAAGATCGTGACAATTCATGCGTTGCGTGGAAACTTCCATTTTCAAAATGAATGAGATGGGAGAGGAGCGAGGAGCGAGGAGTTGGAGAGCGAGGAGCGAGGGGTTGGAGAGCGAGGAGCGAGGGGTTGGAGAGCGAGGAGCGAGGGGTTGGAGAGCGAGGGGCGAGGGGTTGGAGAGCGAGGAGCGAGGTGTTGGAGAGCGAGGAGCGAGGGGTTGGAGAGCGAGGAGCGAGGGGTTGGAGAGCGAGGAGCGAGGGGTTGGAGTGTGAGGAGCGAGGGGTTGGAGTGCGAGGAGCTAGGGGTTGGAGAGCGAGGAGCTAGGGGTTGGAGAGCGAGGAGCTAGGGGTTGGAGAGCGAGGAGCGAGGGGTTGGAAAGCGAGGAGCGAGGGGTTGGAAAGCGAGGAGCGGGGGGTTGGAGAGCGAGGAGTTGGAGAGCGAGGAGCGAGGGGTTGGAGAGTGAGGAGCGAGGGGATGGAGAGTGAAGAGCTAGGGGTTGGAGAGCGAAGAGCGAGGAGTTGGAGAGCGAAGAGCGAGGGGTTCGAGAGCGGAGGGCTAGGGGTTGGAGAGCGAGGAGCTAGGGGTTGGAGAGCGAGGAGCTAGGGGTTGGAGAGCGAGGAGCTAGGGGTTGGAGAGCAAGGAGCGAGGAGTTGGAGAGTGAGGGCCGATTGGAGCGGAGAGTGAGGAGCGATTGGAGCGGAGAGTGAGGAGCGATTGGAGGGGAGTGTGAGGAGCGATTGGAGGGGAGTGTGAGGAGCGATTGGAGGGGAGTGTGAGGAGCGATTGGAGGGGGGTGTGAGGAGCGATTGGAGGGGAGTGTGAGGAATTGGAGAGGAGTGTGAGGAATTGGAGAGGAGTGTGAGGATTTGGAGAGAGGAGAGTGTCAGGTGGAGAGGAGTGAGGAGTCACATATTTTGTGAAATAAATAAATTGTGTGCATTGCACCATTTCTGGATCTGATGAATTGCCAGTAACCATTTTGTAAAATTTATAAAGTGCAGTATCTAAATCAAGATGTCCAAATGTCACACACGTCCACGCCCGTGAGATTTCCACGGGTGACCCCACGATACTGCAGCAAGAAAAAGACCGAGACGGGAGAACGAGACCCTCGACGAACGTGATCACAGACTCGCACAGGATGCTGCTGCAACAACAATGAGGAGGGTTGGAGAGGAGCGAGGAGTTGAAGAGGAGTTAGGGGTTGGAGAGTGAGGAGCTAGGGGTTGGAGAGTGAGGAGCTAGGGGTTGGAGAGTGAGGAGCTAGGGGTTGGAGAGTGAGGAGCTAGGGGTTGGAGAGTGAGGATCTAGGAGTTGGAGAGTGAGGCGCCGGGGGTTGGAGAGTGAGGAGCCAGGGGTTGGAGAGTGAGGGGCCAGGGGTTGGAGCGTGAGGTGCGAGGGGTTGCAGAGCGAGGCGTTGGAGAGTGAGGAGCTAGGGGTTGGAGAGTGAGGGGCGTGGGGTTGGAGAGTGAGGGGCGAGGGGTTGGAGAGCGAGGGGCGAGGGGTTGGAGAGCGAGGGGCGAGGGGTTGGAGAGCGAGGGGCGAGGGGTTGGAGAGCGAGGGGCGAGGGGTTGGAGAGCGAGGGGCGAGGGGTTGGAGAGCGAGGGGCGAGGGGTTGGAGAGCGAGGGGCGAGATGTTGGAGAGCGAGCCGCGAGGGGTCGGAGAGCGAGGAGCGAGGGGTTCGAGAGCGAGGAGTTGGAGAGCGAGGAGCGAGGGGTTGGAGAGCGGGGAGCAAGGGGTTGGAGAGCGGGGAGCGAGGGGTTGGGGAGCGAGGAGCTAGGGGTTGGGGAGCGAGGAGCATGGGGTTGGAGAGCGAGGGGCTTGGGGTTGGAGAGCGAGGGGCTTGGGGTTGGAGAGGAGCGAGAAATTGGAGAGTGAGGAGTGAGGAGTTGGAGAGTGAGGGGCTAGGTGTTGGAGAGTGATGAGCTCGGGGTTGGAGAGAGATGAGATAGGGGTTGGAGAGCGAGGAGCGAGGGGTTGGAGAGTGAGCAGCGAGGAGTTGGAGAGCGAGGAGCGATGGGTTCAAGAACGAGGAGCGAGGGGTTGGAGAGCGAGGAGCTAGGGGTTGGAGAGCGAGGAGCGAGGGGTTGGAGAGCGAGGAGCGAGGGGTTGGAGAGCGAAGAGCTAGGGGTTGGAGAGCGAAGAGCTAGGGGTTGGGGAGCGAGGGGCTAGGGGTTGGAGAGCGAGGGGCTAGGGGTTGGAGAGCGAGGCTCTAGGGGTTGGAGAGCGAGGATCTAGGGGTTGGAGAGCGAGGATCTAGGGGTTGGAGTGCGAGGATCTAGGGGTTGGAGAGCGAGGATCCAGGGGTTGGAGAGCGAGGCTCTAGGGGTTGGAGAGCAAGGCTCTAGGGGTTGGAGAGCGAGGATCTAGGGGTTGGAGAGCGAGGATCTAGGGGTTGGAGAGCGAGGATCTAGGGGTTGGAGAGAAAGGAGCTGGGGGTAGGAGAGTGAGGAGCAAGGAGTTGGAGAGTGAGGGCCGATTGGAGAGGAGAGTGAGGAGCGATTGGAGAGGAGAGTGAGGAGCGATTGGAGAGGAGAGTGAGGAGCGATTGGAGAGGAGAGTGAGGAGCGATTGGAGAGGGGAGTGAGGAGCGATTGGAGAGGAGAGTGAGGAGCGATTGGAGGGGAGTGTGAGGGATTGGAGAGGAGTGTGAGGGATTGGAGAGGAGTGTGAGGGATTGGAGAGGAGTGTGAGGGATTGGAGAGGAGTGTGAGGGATTGGAGAGGAGTGTGAGGGATTGGAGAGGAGTGTGAGGGATTGGAGAGGAGTGTGAGGAGGTATTGGAAGGGAGTGTGAGGAGGAGTGAGATTGGAGAGGCGTGAGAGTGGAGAGAGGAGAGTGTCAGGTGGAGAGGGGTGAGGCGTCACATAAGTGTTCATTGCACCATTTCTGGATCTGATGAATCGCCAGTAACCATTTTGTAAAATTTAATGTGCAGCATCTAAATCAAGATATCCAGATGTCACACACGTCCATGCCGTGGGATTCCCATTGGTGACCCCACTAGTCTTTTTGTAAAAGATCAAATGTATATGGTCATGCCGTTATGTCGTTATGTATATATGCGACTAAAAGGTATTCTTCTTCTTCTTCACGTAAAATTAACACCCTCTTAATTACGTTAAGACTGCTGAGACCCCTCAGACCTTTGACGACCCTTTAATTCCCCCAAGAACCTTCAAACCACCAAGACCTCTGAAGAACCCAAAACACCCCGAAGAACCCAAAACACCCCGAAGAACCCAAAACGCCCCGAAGAACCCAAAACGCCCCGAAGAACCCAAAACGCCCCGAAGAACCCAAAACGCCCCGAAGAACCCAAAACGCCCCGAAGAACCCAAAACGCCCCGAAGAACCCAAAACGCCCCGAAGAACCCAAAACGCCCCGAAGAACCCAAAACGCCCCGAAGAACCCAAAACGCCCCGAAGAACCCAAAACGCCCCGAAGAACCCAAAACGCCCCGAAGAACCCAAAACGCCCCGAAGAACCCAAAACGCCCCGAAGAACCCAAAACGCCCCGAAGAACCCAAAACGCCCCGAAGAACCCAAAACGCCCCGAAGAACCCAAAACGCCCCGAAGAACCCAAAACGCCCCGAAGAACCCAAAACGCCCCGAAGAACCCAAAACGCCCCGAAGAACCCAAAACGCCCCGAAGAACCCAAAACGCCCCGAAGAACCCAAAACGCCCCGAAGAACCCAAAACGCCCCGAAGAACCCAAAACGCCCCGAAGAACCCAAAACGCCCCGAAGAACCCAAAACGCCCCGAAGAACCCAAAACGCCCCGAAGAACCCAAAACGCCCCGAAGAACCCAAAACGCCCCGAAGAACCCAAAACGCCCCGAAGAACCCAAAACGCCCCGAAGAACCCAAAACGCCCCGAAGAACCCAAAACGCCCCGAAGAACCCAAAACGCCCCGAAGAACCCAAAACGCCCCGAAGAACCCAAAACGCCCCGAAGAACCCAAAACGCCCCGAAGAACCCAAAACGCCCCGAAGAACCCAAAACGCCCCGAAGAACCCAAAACGCCCCGAAGAACCCAAAACGCCCCGAAGAACCCAAAACGCCCCGAAGAACCCAAAACGCCCCGAAGACCCAAAACGCCCCGAAGACCCAAAACGCCCCGAAGACCCAAAACGCCCCAAAGACCCAAAACACCCCGAAGACTCAAAACACCCCGAAGACCAAAAGCACCCCGAAGACCAAAAGCACCCCGAAGACCAAAAGCACCCCTAAGACCAAAAGTACCCCGAAGACCCAAAGCACCCCGAAGACCGAAAGCACCCCGAAGAACCCAAAACGCCCCGAAGAACCCAAAACGCCCCGAAGAACCCAAAACGCCCCGAAGAACCCAAAACGCCCCGAAGAACCCAAAACGCCCCGAAGAACCCAAAACGCCCCGAAGACCCAAAACGCCCCGAAGACCCAAAACGCCCCGAAGACCCAAAACGCCCCAAAGACCCAAAACACCCCGAAGACTCAAAACACCCCGAAGACCAAAAGCACCCCGAAGACCAAAAGCACCCCGAAGACCAAAAGCACCCCTAAGACCAAAAGTACCCCGAAGACCCAAAGCACCCCGAAGACCGAAAGCACCCCGAAGACCCAAAACACCCCAAAACACCCTGAAGACCCCTAAGACCATTTCGACCCAAAATACCCTTAAATACCCTGAAGAACCAAAATACCCCAAATACTCGACAAGACCCAGAGGAAACAAAAGAGCTTTAAGACCCAAAAGACCCAAAAATACCCTTAAAGGCCCTGAAGACCCAAAACATTATGAAGATCCAAAAGACCCAAAAGACATTGAAATGGTCAAAGATGCCGATCCCTCGAAGGCACGCTCGTTATATTTATATATTAAAAAAAAAAAAAGAGTTGGAGAGATTGGGGATAGACAAAAGAAGGATCACTGGAAAGGATAAGAGGTCAACTCAACGGGGATGGAGAACGAATCATTATTAATGCTCAAGAACAAGGACACGACACCAATGGATTTTAAAAGATGGCAGGACTGAATCAATCGGACAAGTGTAGGTTCTGCAAGGTGGAAACAGAAAGCACGAGCCACCTCCCATGGAGGTGTAAAAAACTCATGTCAGAACAGCTGTACACCCAAAGGGACAACAAGGTAAGTCGAGCAATCCACTGGCTCATCTGCAGAAATTTCGATATCCCAGTTCCACAAAGCTCATGGAAAGATGAACTAAAAACATTCATTGAAAACAAGGACATAATGTTCACGTATGTCCTGATGATCCCATCCAGCATAAACATGGAAAACAGAAAACAAAGCACTGCGACCGGACATCGTACTCAGGAACAAAAAGGAAAAGACAACATTGCTGATTGAAATATCAGTCCCCAGCGAGTTTGGCCCAAGTTATGCAGAAATCAAGAAAATTACCAAATACCAAGACCACAACGATGGTGAAACCTGGAAGAACCTGGAAGCTGAAGAGTGCTGAATTGTACCAGTGATAATTGGAGCAACGGGAATCAGGAAGAAGAACCTCACGGGGATCTTAAAAACCATCCCTGGGAATATTACCACAAACAAAGTACAGTTGGAGGCGGCTGTTTGGGGCTCAGTGACGATCCTGAAAAGAGCCCTCGGAACAAAACCCTGAGAACAACAAAACTTCACAACTTCGTCCATGAATCGCAATTCTTCACCGAACCGGGGGAGGGGGGAAGGATACTTCGAGTCCTGGAAGAGCTTCGTTCAACCCTCCAAAACCGGCACGCCCCGGCACGCCCCGACACGCTCCGACACTCTCCGACACGCTCCGACACGCTCCGGCACGCTCCGACACGCTCCGACACGCTCCGACACGCTCCGACACTCTCCGGCACTCTCCGGCACTCTCCGGCACTCTCCGGCACTCTCCGACACTCTCCGGCACTCTCCGACACTCTCCGACACGCTCCGGCACGCTCCGGCACTCTCCGACACGCTCCGGCACTCTCCGGCACGCTCCGGCACGCTCCGGCACTCTCCGGCACGCTCCGGCACGCTCCGGCACGCTCCGGCACGCTCCGACACTCTCCGACACTCTCCGACACTCTCCGGCACGCTCCGACACTCTCCGGCACGCTCCGGCACTCTCCGGCACGCTCCGACACTCTCCGGCACTCTCCGACACTCTCCGGCACTCTCCGACACTCTCCGGCACTCTCCGACACTCTCCGACACTCTCCGGCACGCTCCGACACTCTCCGGCACTCTCCGGCACGCTCCGACACGCTCCGGCACTCTCCGACACTCTCCGGCACTCTCCGACACTCTCCGGCACTCTCCGACACTCTCCGACACTCTCCGGCACTCTCCGGCACTCTCCGGCACTCTCCGACACGCTCCGGCACTCTCCGGCACACGTCTGTTCCGCGGGCTCAACTCGTACGACTCCAATAATGACCCCAACCAACTCAATAACGACTCCAATAATCGATAAAGTGATGAATAAAATCAAACACGATAATAAACTCATTATTGTATTGAAGTTTTAAAACGATTCAAGAACGAGAAGAACGAGAACTGGCGCTTCTGGAATAAATTTTACTTGGAAACAGCGAAACTCGTCCATTAATAACGAATCTGCTCTGAGGAATAAAAATGTCTGTTCGAGCTCCGATTACAACGAACTGGATCGATTCACTGGTTGAGGACATCGACACGATCTTGTGCGAGGGAACCCAATCTGGACATCGACACGATCTTGTACGAGGGAACCCAATCAGGACATCGACACGATCTTGTTCGAGGGAACCAGATCAGGACATCGACACAATCTTGTACGAAGGAACCAGATCAGGACATCGACACGATCTTGTACGAGGGAACCAGATCAGGACAGCGACACAATCTTGTACGAGGGAATCTGATCAGGGCATCGACACGATCTTGTACGAGGGAACCAGATCAGGACATCGACACAATCTTGTAGTACAAGATTGTGTCGATGTCCTGATCTGATCTTGTACAAGTTGTACGAGGGAACCAGATCAGGACATCGAAACGATCTTGTTCGAGGGAACCCGATCAGGACATCGACACAATTTTGTACGCGGGGAACCAGATCCGTACATGGTTTGATCCCTACATAAACTATTAACATACATAGTGCACAGCACGGGAACAAGAACGTCACGTACCGGGTCTGAACTCCTTATCCGCGGCAGATTCTCCCGGACCGAGCAGGTTCCTCCCATCGGAGACCCTCGTGGATCCCGGAGGGTTCACCTTGTGTTCCTCACCTGAGATATCTCCGTTCATCAGACACAGCTCCATGTTTGTAACTTCGGCACAATTCATTCCGGTACAACAGAACTGACTCTGACGGACAACGAAACAGAGAACCACGTGCTCGTTTCCTTGCTGGCCTCTTCTTCTTCCGTTTGTTAAAACTGTGACGGAGTTTTCACCGTTTCTCGGATCTCCGTAGACCACGCCCCAAATGTAACCTGGGCGCCTCGTGAGTGACGATGTTCGTTCTCGAGATTTTAAAACAAGTTTAACAACGACCTTGCGGTTCCTGTCCTCGTACTGTGCAAGTTTAAAAGTTGGACATTCGGACCATTTCGTCCTGTTTCATATCAGTAAGAGTTTCCAAAGAGGTTCCGCCATGTTTTCTTGTTTCTGTGAATCCCAGATTCCCAGCTGTCACGTGATTCGGAGCAACCCAGGTTCAAATCTCGTGTACCAGATGTGTCAATTATCTATGTCCTCCTATCCTTGTAATTAACTATGTCCTCCTGTCCTTGTAATTCGTGTAAATGTACACTCATGTCTACTAACCTTCTGCACACAATGGAAGTGTAATTAATTAATATACGGAGCACACAGGTGGTGGGGGTTGGGGGTACAGGTGTAAAAAAAATCGACGATATTTCCATACCTAACAAGAACGGAGAGGTGAACTGTGGTCCGCGGTCTGACGAGATGTGCGCCGGTGCGCCGAAGCGGGCGACCCAGCCTGGCTGAACAGTTTACCTTTTGTATTGTTGCGGTTTTGCGTTTGTCAAGTGAGCCCAATAAAGGTTCAAGTTTGCCCCCCCCCCCCCCTCCCTCCCCCATAGTTAGTCACACAAGCAACATGTAGCCTCGGGATAGTATAGTTATGTCTTCGTATTTGTAAGCTTCGTCCTTTTCCTTTGTTAGTTCTGCGTTGAGAATGAGCCAGGAGAATAGGCCCTACTTCTACCGATCATTCTACATCCATAGTGTTACGTGGTCCTCCCTGTGACCACCTGGTCTCGGTGACCCCCGGACCTTGAGAGGACCCCGCCAGAAAGATATATGATTTATACGCTTTCGTAACGCAATCAATACTAATTAAACCCTCCGGTGGACCCACGAAGGAAACAATCCAAATCAATAAGGAAACCCCACCAAGGATCCGGATCAATCAATCATATATTCACCCCTGGGTGGAATCATCAACAACACAATACTTCAACGCTCAGTATGAATATTCCAACAATATTTCTAAGATGGCCATCTTATATATTTCCCCCCCTTTCCCCCACTCACGGCCCCCTCAATAGTCACTGTCCCTCACAATGTCTCTGGGCCCCTCCAGACCAAGGTGAAGGTCGACTTCTCCGCACACGGGCGGTTGAACGGACCCCTGGCTGACGTGCTCCAAACGTGCACGTCCCGTACCGGGAACGGCTGCTGCAGCGGACACCTCCTCGGGACGCCACTGGGGTCGGAGCCCATGATCGCGGCCTCTGGGCTGTGAACGGCTCGCAAAGCGCGCGAGGCCCAAGGTGCGACCTGTACACGCCCTCGTAGGCGTCGAGGCGAACAGTGCCGGACGCTTGGTTGATTGGTTCCTTCCAGGAACCCACGGCAACTTGACACGTAACAGGCAATCACCCCGCGCAGGTAACTCCTCTCGCCAGACGGGCGTTTCAAACTCAGCGTTCCAAAGCAAGTAAAGATCGACTCGGCTCGTGTCGGAGCTGCTCGAAGATCAAAAATGGCTGCCCCTCTCTCGACCTTCTTCCTTTTTCTTCTTCTGGTTTACGATCCCGTTTCCGGTCTCGTTCTTACCAGGAGCGCTTCTAAACATTTAACCACAACAACCTTTAATAGAATAAACATTAATAAGAAATGACCTGAATAGTAATTCACATAAATCCGGAATTCGTAACAATAGGCTCAATCCATTTTGCTAAACGTTGGTTGATCATTGGGCGAGTTAACACGAGGCAGGCTAGGAGGACCGGGGCGGAGTCAAGGGTGGAGCGGCGGAAGCGCTGACGGTAAGCACGAGCCGCCAATCAGAGCTCAGAGGTGGTGACGGCGGCGTGGCGTCAGAGGGCGTGGTGAGAAGGTTCGAGTGAGTTCCAGAAGGTTCGGGGGGCTTAGCTATAAAACCGGCTGCGCGAAATCCCTCAACAGGACTTACAGCGAAGGACTTGCGGCAAACGAAGGACTTACAGCGAAGGACTTGCAGCAAACGAAGGACTTACAGCAAAGGACTGAAGCAGAGGACTTGCTGCGAGAGAGAAAGATAACGGACTAGCGAGGGAAAGCCGAGAGCAAAGGAGAACTCGCCGCAGTTGATGAACTTGATGAACTTGATGAACTTCACGCACTTGCATGAGAGCGGTACCGATACACGGACGCAGCCAGATGTGCTTGAACCGAATACCGCGCATTTGAGACGCGCAAGTGAGAACGGCTGAGTAACCGCTCGCCGCGCTAAAGTCCGCCCTTTGCCGTTACACCCCAACATCTGCTTTGTTCGAGAGACACGCTACGAGTCCCTGCCTTCGCCTGCCACCATCTTCGCGGGACGTGCCGGGGCCGTGGAGAGCCGGACGGAGGCCGTCTCTCGACGACGACATCGACGCGTGGGGTACATCTACCCATCTGCAATTCCCTGTGTGAGTGTGAGAGGGGCCCGATGTCCAAGGGAGCGCTACGAGTCCCTGCCTTCGCCTGCCACCATCTTCGCGGGACATGCCGGGGCTGTGGAGAGCCAGACGGAGGCCGTCTCTGGACGACGACATCGACGCGTGGGGTGCATCTACCCATCTACAATTCACTGTGTGAGTGTGAGACGGGCCCGTTGTCCAAGGGATAAGTTAAGACTACTTAAGGTTGCTCTGTGTCTCTGCGTCCTTGAACTTGTATATACGTGTGGGAAATAATTAAACCGTTTGTTCTTCCTTTCTTCCTGATTCGACCGTTTCTGTGGTTTCTTCGTTTGGCTAAGCGTGGTATGGGTAGAACCACTCTAATCGGGTTCCAACATCTAAGTAACTGCGCAGACCACGTGTACGCAATCCGCGCGGCGTACTCAAACCACACGTGGTTCGTGCGAGGCTTGTTTCCTCGCTCCCAGGGCAGCGTGAGGAATTAGGTACGAGCGAGCAGTGGTCCCGAAACCCTGCTCTGCGTGTGTCCGAGAGGGACGTCTCAAGTCTTGGTTCCGCCAGGCCCAGCAAAGACAAGGGGATTAATCCCCCCTTGATAAGGGGAAGAAGGCCGGCGTAGAGAACCGTAACAATTGGTGTCAGGAGTGGGATTTGGAACCTGGGACAAAAAAATTTGGGACAAATTTTTGGACAAAATTTTGGACACCAATTGTTCATATTGGCCATAACAATTGGTGTCGGGGAGTGGGATTTGGAACCCAACCAATTTTTTTTGGACAAATTTGGCCCAAAATCATGAGCAACCGAAATTTAGTTTTTAAAATCAAAATTTTAAATTCGTGCCATGGCTAGCCAAAGCAGTCGAATGCCGGTGGGGGTAGAAATAGATGAAAAATTAATGACCCAGGACACACAGGAAGACCAGGAGAGGCAGTTGGTCATGGAAGCAGATAAGGGTGCGGCAACTGGTAATGGCGGCGCCTCGTACGTGGCGGCGGGAGCCGAGCCCACTGTGCAGGCGGGTTTTGACATGCAGTTATTCTTGACTCTATTTAAGAAGGAAATGGACAAATCCACCCGGGAAATGAAAGAAATGATGGGCGAACTGAAGAATGACATAAATAAACTCGATGAAAGAGTGGACACCCGAGGGGAGACATTGGAGAAAATGAGGGTGGCGTCGGAGAAAGAAATGAAAGAATTAGGGGAGAACATTGGGCGCGGGTTGACCAAGGAGGTCGCATTGGTATGCGACGAGGTAACGCGATGTGAGGAGCGCGTAGAGAGCGGGGTAGAGCAGAGCGCAGCTAAATTGACCAAGGGTATAGAAATCGCGACTCGGGGTGTAAAAGAGCCGACGGCCGCCGAATTGGAGAGGAAAATTTTATGCGCGCCGGCGGTCGTCGAGGAAATCATAGAAATTGCAGAAACAATTGGGGCCGCAGAGACGGCAGAGATAGAATCGGGAAATGAATCGAGGGAAGAAATGGAATGCACACAAAGTTTGTGTTCGCATTGTGATGTTGTGCTTCCTAACAAAATGGAAAGTTTGGAGGTGTTGCCGGAGAAGAACGTCCCCAAGGTGAGTAGGGGTGTGTATGGCACGAAAGTGTTTGGCGGGAAAAGATTTTTGGCGCGCTTGGGGCATAGACGAAGCCTGGGCGCTCGTGGAAGGTCCTTTGTGCGGTGTTCACGAGAGAATGGCGCGCGTGTGCGAGAGAAGTGTGCACCGGAGCGCGAGTGTATGACGGAATGTGTGTGGGAAGAGTGCGTCGAAGAAGAGTGTGTTAGAGTGTGCGATGGCCGAGGAGAGTGAGAGAGAGTGCACACCAGAGCGTGTTGTAGAGAGTGTGCAGGAGTGCACACCAGAGCACGTGATTGGGTGTGTACCAGGAGAGTGCACACCAGTGGATGTTACGGAGTACGTAACAAAAGAGTGTGCGCGAGGGTGTGCGATGGCCGATTGTGTTACAGAGTGTGTAATGGATTGTGTGAGTGGTATGAGTGCACCAGAGTGTGCGCGAGGGAGTGTGATAATGGAGTGTGCGAACGGCGTGAGTGCGCCTGGGTGGTGTGCACCTGAGTGTGCAAGAGAAGAGTGTGCACAGGAGAGTGCCGTAACAGAATGCATGGAGTGTATGGGAGGCGCTGGAGCACCTTGGTGTGCGAGTATGGAGTGGGTCGCGTGTGGTGAGAACGCGGCTCGAGCATCAACGCAGACCGGGGTAGCGTTTAGCATGACGTATAGCCGACGTGAGCCCTCGGTGAGCTGTGTGCTTTGTGTGCAGCGGGGATTGGCGGGGATCGTTGCCGCGGCGGTCTCACAAGGACCGGCATGCATGGTTCGCGCCGGGCCCCGCCCTGTATGGTCGGTGCCGCGCCTTGGCGGGGAAGGCGATCGGCAAGGTTCAAGGGGGGGGGGTAGGAGAGTTCGGAGCCACGCCCCCTGGCGGATGTGGTGCACCGACCGTGGGCGGTTGGGCCATCGTGCGTGGGACCGCAAGGCCTCGCGTAGGGATGGTGCTTTTAACCTTGGCCCTTCCATTCCTCCTCCCCTGGATCGAAAATGCCAGACGGACCCAACCAACAGTAGACAAACCACCCGCATGAATCGCTCGGCTTTGCGAAGCCGAGCTGTGAAAGAGTATTTCCGCACGGAGAGGCTCAAGTATAGTGGACGAATGGAAGTAGTGTTGGGAAATGTTACCCGGCATGGGGGAAGGGTAGTTTTACCATTCCTCACCTGGGCTCATGAGCATTAGATTAGGGAGATGGCAGTGACATGCACATGGAGGTGCCAGCAATGGTTACCTCCATGGGGCACCGAAGCTAGCCGAGGGCAGGCTAGGTTAATGATAGGGAATTTAGATGACTTTAGAAGACAAGATTTAAGGAGGGACATTTGTACTATAGAGGGGACGGAGGTAGCTTAGCTGGTTGATAACGATAAGGGAGTGCATAGTCTAAAGGGAAGACGGGGAAGCACGAGTTTTAGGGGAAGTAGTCAGTTAGATGATGCTGTGTGTGTGTGAGGATTTGTGTATTGAGCAAATGAGGAATTGGTTGAGAATAACTGTGTGTGTGAGGATTTGTGTATTGAGCAAATGAGGAATTGGTTGAGAATAACGAGGAATTGTGTGGAGATAAAAGGAATTGTGTTGGAAGTGTGTGAGCACAAAAGGGGTGCGAGATGAGGGGTGTGTGAAATAATTGGTGTGAGAATAAATGGTGTGGAATGCTTGGTGTGGAATAGAAGGTGTGGAATGCATGGTGCGAAGGAGTGAATGGGGAGAGATGGACCCATTCACGAATACCCGGGGTGGGTAGTGTAAAGCCAGGTAGAGGGGTTAGGTAAATTGTTTGGATATTGACACCTGTGGTGCGGGAAGTGGAAAGTAGTGCTTTGGTTGGGTGCATGAGTCAGTGACATGGCTGGGCGTGTGGGCTTAATTGGTAAGTATGGTTATTGGAGCACTCCGCCACTGGTAGTTTGTCGGCCAGGTGAGGCCGCAGGTAGGCTCTGGGAGCCAGTTAGGGTTGTGAGTCGTTGTTCAATGGGGCCCGAGGATCCAAGAGAAGGACCCGGGTAGCCCAATGCCAGAGAGGGCATCAGAGGGGTAAAGTGCCAGGAGGGGCCTTCCCCAGTTTAGGTAGTCGCAGGAGCAGGTCAGCTCGGGTGGCGACTTCAGTGGCGAGGTGTGCAGGTAGGTAGACCTGCTAGTGGAGCCACACGACCCAGCCCTGAAATTGTGCAAAGGGACAGTGTGAAAAATTGGGGAGTGAGACCCAAATTCGTAGGGCACCGCAGAGTGGTCAATGGGGAATTCCGTTTTTAGAACCACATAGTTTAAAGAGGCCAATTGGCAGGGTATGACCCCGGGTTAGTTTAAATGTTAATATCAGTAGAGTAGTTAGGAAGAGATATCCCTTTGCGCCATCCACATCCATTCACCGAGGATGACAAAGCTCCACATCAGCACCAAGACTTTGTAAACTGTTGAGTAAGTAAGACGCATCATGACGTGATGAGGCAATGTGTTTGTTCCATTCCTTCCATCCAGGGAGGGATTGGGAGACAAATTTGGAGTAGAGGAGGATATGGGAGACAGGACGTGGTGACGAATTTGTAAATACAGGGAAGGGCAGGGGTAGTGTAGGGTGACATTGGGGGGCACGAACGGTTAGGGATGAGCTTGCTCTGCTCGCTCTCCCGTGCCCCTCATGCTGCATTACCTTGTATTGCTGTGTCCCTCTGTGCCCTTTCCGCTTTGCCGGTTGTGCTTTGTCTCTCCCCCACCCCAGGACAATTTTGGAGGTGGAACGGTGCAGCTGCACCTTGCTACACCTGTGCAGCACCCTTGCTGCACTTTGCTACACCTGTGCAGCTGAATTGCGTGGCTCTTTGCTGCCATATTCCTTGCATTTGTTATAACTTTGCTGCACGAGTGCAGCACTTGCTGCCACAGACACATTGCTGCACATTACCACATTACACATTATGGACCACAGGTTTTGTGGCCTTACACTTTGCTGTGCAGCACTTTGCTGCAAACTCACCTTGCATCTTCGGACCGCTTGTTTTGAGTGGCATCAATGTCACACAATTGGACCACATAGGGTTGGCCCTGCTGGCAAATAAAACGAACACGTGTTTTGTACCTTTTTATTATTGATGTGCTAGGAAAGAAGAACTGTAAGTTTTATGCACACAGAAGATGCAGGAAGCAAGAAGAAGATGCCAGCCAGCAGCAAATGTGAATTGTGAAATGTGATTTTTGAAATGTGTTTTTGTGCATTGCTGTGCTTTCTCTCCCCTCCAATTTTCTTTTCAAAAAGGACAGGTCCTGGGTCATATAATTGTAAATAAGGTTAGGTATTGTGCTTGTATATAAAATGCTGCCCACCGGCTCCATGTTTAGCTTGAAAATAATTCCGCAATTCGGGTAATTGTGGGCGTGAGTCTGTTAGTTAGCTACTCAAGGCAGTAGGTGGGACATATTTAGTGTTGTAAAACTGTCGCATACACGGGTTAGAGTAAATGTTAGGGGGAACCACATCTTAGTGTCACACGTCATTAAAAGTTCGTCCCAAATCTTTCTCAAAACCGGTCGTTCCAGTTTTTGTAGGTTCGACTCGGGGACGAGCCTGACGAGGGAGGGGGGCAGTGTTGCAGTTTTGAGTTTGTCGAGTGAGCCCAATAAAGGTTAAATTTTGCCCCCCCGTAGTTAGTCACACAAGCAACATGTAGCCTCGCGATAGTATAGTTATGTCTTAGTATTTGTAAGCTTAGTCCTTTTCCTTTGTTAGTTCTGCATTGAGTAGGAGCCAGGAGAATAGGCCCTACTTCTACCGATCATTCTACATCCGTAGGCTCAATCCATTTTGCTAAACGTTGGTTGATCATTGGGCGAGTTAACATGAGGCAGGCTAGGAGGACCGGGGCGGAGTCGAGGGTGGAGTGGCGGAAGCGCTGACGGTAAGCATGAGCCGCCAATCAGAGCTCGGAAGTGGTGACGGCGGCGTGGCGTCAGAGGGCGTGGTGAGAAGGTTTGAGTGAGTTCCAGAAGGTTCGGGGGGCGTAGCTATAAAACCGGCTGCGCGAAAGCCCTCAACAGGACTTCTTACAGTGAAGGACTTGCGGCAAACGAAGGACTTACAGCGAAGGACTTGTGGCAAACGAAGGACTTACAGCAAAGGACTGAAGCAGAGGACTTGCTGTGAGAAAGAAAGATAATGGACTAGTGCGGGAAAGCCGAGAGCAAAGGAGAACTCGCCGCAGTTGTTGAACTTGATGATCTTCACGCACTTGCACGAGAGTGGTACAGATACGCGGGCGCAGCCAGACGCACTTGAACCGAATACCGTGCATTTGAGACGCGCGAGTGAGAACAGCCGAGTAACCGCTAGCCACGCTAAAGTCCACCCTTTGCCATCACGCCCCAACATCTGCTTTGTTCGAGAGATGCGCTCTGAGTCCCTGCCTTCGCCTGCCACCATCTTCGCGGGACGTGCCGGGGCCGTGGAGACCCGGATGGAGGCCGTCTCTGGACGACGACATCGACGCGTGGGGTACATCTACCCATCTGCAATTCCCTGTGTGAGTGTGAGACGGGCCCGTTGTCCAAGGGATAAGTTAAGACTGCTTAAGGTTGCTCTGGGTCTGCGTCCTTGAACTTGTATATACGTGTGGGAAATAATTAAACCGTTTGTTCTTCCTTTCTTCCCGATTCGACCGTTTCTGTGGTTTCTTCGTTTGGCTAAGCGTGGTATGGGTATAACTGCTCTAATCGGGTTCCAACATCTAAGTATCTGCGCGGACCACGTGTACGCAATCCGCTCGGCGTACTCAAACCACACGTGGTTCGTGCGAGGCTTGTTTCCTCGCTCTCAGGGCAGCGCGGGGAATTATGCACGAGCGAGCAGTGGTCCCGAAACCCTACTCCACGTGTGTCCGAGAGGGACGTCTCAAGTCTCGGTTCCGCCAGGCCCAGCAAAGACAAGGGGATTAATCCCCCCTTGATAAGGGGAAGAAGGCCGGCGTCGAGAACCGTGACAGTATTGTTATGACCTGGCCCCTGCGTGAAGGGTTCGGGGTACTACCTCTTGCTCCGGAGATCCTAATCCATGTGCTCAGGAGACCAATACGTTCCCTGTGGGTGGGTCGCGCCGTATGAGTAGTCAGAAGTGACCGAGCGAATTTACCATCCAAACACTGATGCAATTTTACACCAACCCACTCTTAAACACACAGTATGCCAATCCAGAAATGCAATGCAAATTCAAAACATGGGAATAAATGCAAATACTTTACTCAAAATCAAGAAAAAACACAGGGTACAACACCAAGGAAAAGGTAATCACAAGGAAAAGAAATCCCGCTGATATGCAGCGGCAAAGATCAAGTAATTAAAGGACAGACAGGTGCCAAGACAAAACAGACAAGACAATTAAACGACCCACCCGGTATCCCGAGCTAGTCCCAAAGGGGAGGGAGAGGGTAGCAAAATCACAAAGAAATATTCGCCAGGATATAAAGAAAATAAACAGTAAAATAAAACCGGGAGAGGTGGAGGGAAATTCAGGCCAGTTTCAGATGGCGTCCTGGCTGCCTTGCCCCAGCCACGTGTTCCGAGGGTGGCGCCTCCCCTCCACTCTTCTCTTTCTCAGTGGGTGTCCTCAAACTCCACGAACGACTTGCTCGGCGCAGTTTTTGCAAAACCATGAAGCCGCACGTTGCCTCCGGTCTGCTCAAATGGTACTTGATGAGGAGCAAAAGCTTCAGCTCCCTCTCCCACTTTTCCTCACGATCTGAAACTGGCCACATGCACCGACAAAACCCTCTTCTACCCCAATCTCTCCTGCACCGACTGTCCCTCCAGCAGGCAGCCCTCAGAGAGATGAATCAAAGCCTCAAAAAGCTCACACAGGCCAAGTTTCTCATCAAACCTGGACCGCACGAGCTGCATTCATTTTCGCCTTTTTCACCCACGTGACGCATGCTTCTTCCTCCTCTCCTTTTCTTTCTTTTTCCCAGAGGTTGTTTCTCGAGGCAATTATGTGGAGTCGACAAGGAAGATCTTTGTTTGTTTTTTAACAAAAGAATAAAAATAAAGTCGAAAGGGGAGGAAGAAAGAAAAGAGCAAATCTGGTTTCACAGCCGGCCCGGAATTTCACAAAAGATACACCCCAAACAATCACAGATTCTCGTCATTGCAAGCCCAGCCCCACGAGTGTACCATTATTAAACAATCAACCCCACGAGTGTGACAGTATCCACTGATAAACCACATCTGGATTCGGACCTGAACCAAAATCGGAAAGAAGCAATCAATTTAATTACATTTTTGACAAAGTGGATCCATTTTTGGGAGCACACTGTTGTCTGATTATGACGTCACAACCATGTACATGGTGATGCGGCTAGCGTGATTCCCGTTGTCCCCCTTCACTCCCTTTGTCATTAGTCGTAATGCAATATGAGTAGGGGAGACCAGGGCTATGTGTTATAGGGGTAATTTGTTACATCAGTGAGATCATCCCGGAATGTTTCCACCACAATCACATCAAATACCCCGGAACCACGTGGGGTAATTTGTTACATCAGCGAGATCAGCCCGGAGTGTTTCCACCACAGTCACATGAAATAACCCAGAACCACGTGGGGTCATTTGTTACATTCTAAGCCTGTATGAAAGTTTTATTTCCTAAATTACCATAAAGAATGTGTCTTACTGCCAGATCAACGTGTCAATGTCGTTCAGACGTTCCAGAAAAGAACGAGAATGACACAAATGATGCAGGGGCTGACGATGCTTACCAAGAGCCATCAATTCCAGAACAAACCGGAAATCAACGTCCCGTGTTTACACCAATTACCGGACCAAGTGAAGACTGCCCCAATGGGAGACCCTCCTCCCCAATTCCTAGTCCAAGCGAAGACTGCCCAAATGGGAATCCCTCCTCCCCAATTCCCGGTACAAGTGGAATCCGCTCCAATGGAGACAACTCATTCTCCCAAATCCCAGTGCATGACTCGTCGAAGGATGGACCCAGTTGCACATCAACAACAATAACATCCACCTCCACCTATGACAATTGCTACTGGTCCAAGAGGATGCCCAGTTGGCGACTTGGAAATGTGCTTTCTCAGGAAAGATAATGGTAGATACTGAGACCCAAAAGCTTGACTGACAGAACTTCTTCAAGAGGATTGTTGAGAAAGTAGATAGCCTGGTATTGCCCCGGTATTGGATACGGCATTGCCCGGTATATCCAATGAAATATTAATTTCAATATTTGCTGCACAACAAATTGGGGAATGTTGTACCAAGGGAATACACAGTTTCCGTTATTAGCTTGCACACATATGACCTCAACATACGATCTTCACAATACATATTACTCGATCGCTCCCAAGAAAATATCAGGTCGCTGTTTGGGCACCTCGATGGTTGTTGTCAGGCGATGGCTTCAGATGACGGCAGTTCCCGGGTAGCGTGGTTCCCGACATGGTCGATATGTTGTATGAGCAGGGTTCCGGGCATATACCCACCAATTACTGGTAACCATTGTTCAGTGTTGCTGTCTGAGACACGGTCAGGCTGACCTGGGTTGAGGTTGAAAATTTGTGGTCCGGCATGTTGGTCAAATCGTTTGCTGATATTGGTGTTGTTGAAGTCGAAACGTGATGTTGTCCTTCCCAGCAGGAGTGTTAGGATGTTGGTCTTGAGAGTGCGTTGGTTTAGTAGTTCAGAAGGTGATAGAAGGGATTGGTGGACAGGTGTGGAGGGCAGGATCAGATCAGTCAGCATGCTTGGTGTTGACAAGAATGTTCTTAACTGACTGTACTTGACGTTTGATGAGGGGAAGTGAGGGCTCGATGTAACGTGGTCAAATCCCCAGTTCTCGCCGATGTCGGCAAACGTGTTGGATGCAACTATGGCCCATTGTCTGTTACAATACGATCAGATATGCTGTGCTCAGAGAAGATAGACGTAAGCATCTGGCAGACGGCATGGCTGCTGACCTCTTGACTATCGGAAATTTGGAGTAGTAATCAAATATGAGCAGGTATTCTGCATTGTCAAAGACGAAGAGATCAGCTTCGACAGTTTGCCATGGTCTGGTTGGTATCTCGTGTTTAACAGTTCATCTGGATATTGAGATTTCTCATCGTTCTTCAAAGTGCAGTTGAGCACTGCAAGACATAGGGTGGACAATGTTGGTCGGCCTAATATGGCGGAGCCATCAGACTCTGTGACAAAGAACTCAGCATCGGCTGGTCTTCGCTGGTATGAGCAAGGTATACGCACAGCATCAACGTGAGGTGTGTTAGATCCCCCATATGCACAGAGGGTAGTCTTCTTGGGGATAGTTGTGCCATTCTGGGGAAAGCCCTGAGGGTTGAGCTTGCCTGGGAACATTCTTCTGAATATACTGTGATAAAACGTTTTCCTGGGCAGCTGTCTATCTTGGCTCTGAGAATGGCTGGAGTGTTCGGACGGTTGTCCAGTTGAATATCTATGATGACAAAGACTTCATCTCGCTCTTCTCTTGGGGTGAGGCCAGGGGAAGCAACCTGCACAATATCGAATGTCGGAGTCTCAAACCGTTCCTCCAAAGTAGGGGAGACTTGAGCGCATGCATGTTGCCCTGTGACAGAGTGCATCCGGCAGTCAGGTATGCCGGATCTCCATTGGCGGGCTCTGCGTAGCTGTCGAGTTTTGCTGGATGTGTGTTGTCACTGGGTGGATTTGCAAACGGCTTTCCTGTGTCCCCACTTGCATTTGTTACGTGGTCCTCCCGGTAACTACCTGGTCTTGGTGACCCCCGGACCGTGGGAGGACCCCGCCAGAAAGATCTCTGATTTAGACGCTTTCGGAACGCAAATCAATATGAAAGACACAACAATTCAAGTCAATAAGAAACCCCCACACCAAGGATCCGGATTAATGGATTATATATTCCCAATCAATCAACCACACTCAACAATCAATCAACAATATTACTCAGATGGCCATCTCATATATTTCCCCCCTTTCCCCACTCACGACCCCTCAATAGTCACTGTCCCTCACAATGTCTCTGGGCCCCTCCAGACCAGGGTGAAGGTCGACTTCTCCGCACACGGGCGGTTGAACGGACCCCTGGCTGACGTGCTCCAAACGTGCACGTCGCGTACCGGGAACAGCTGTTGCAGCACACACCTCCTTGTAAAGCAAAGCGGGCAAAGCAACGCGCGGCTCGCAAAGCGCGCGAGGCCCAAGGTGCGACCCGTACGTGTCCTTGTAGACGTTGAGGCGAACTGTGCCGGACGCTTGGTTCCATGCACGAACCCACGGCAACTTGACGTGTAATCGGTAATTACCCCGCGCAGGTAATTCCTTTCGCCAACCGGGCTTTCAAACGCAGCGTCCCCCACGCTGCTCAATATCGACACCGCTCGCGTCGGAGCTGGGCAAGGAAGAAGAAGATCGCCGCTTCTCCCGGACCTCGTGTCTTTTTCTTCTTCCGGTTCACTATCCCGTTTCCGGTCTCCTGTTATCCGGAGCCTCTCTAACCCTTTAACCACAACAACCTTTAATAGAATAAACATTAATAAGCAATGACATGAATAGTAACTCCTCTAAATCCGGGATCCGTAACACTCCCCCCCTTCAAGAAAGAAAGTTTGAACCCCGCGAAAACTTTCTGTGCCGGCCAACTTTGATAACCCAACCTGATACCCCAAATCATCAGTTCTCCCCGGGCACAATTATCGCATCTCAAAAATAAAGCAACAAACTTTCACCAAAACCCCCCCAGAGATTCCAAGGTAATTCCCTCTAGACCAAGGTGAACCACTTCTAGTTGCTCTTGGATGGAGGCCCAGCTGAGTACTCCCTACATGGACGCCTTAAGGAATGTGGGGTTCACGGTTAGTCCGGGGAGGAAAGTTCATTACATGGACGCCTTTAAGAACGTGGAGTTCACGGTTAGTCCATGTAGGAACGTTCCCTACCGGGACGCCTTTTAAGAACGTGGCGTTCACGGTTAGCCCGTGTAGGAGCCCAGGCTCGGCGGCTCCGCCGTATATAGAGTGCTTCAACTTCTCCGGACTCCTAACAGTTACGGTGGGACCCCTTGTCCCAGCAGTCCCCTGACTGGCGGTCTCCTTCTCGGCCAGTCCTCTGCCAATCATTCTTTCGGGAGATGCCCTAACTCTGGGAGCCTCCATAGTAATATCGGCTGCCGCCAACACCAAAACTACCGCCAAGTGGTCCTCTTCTGGAGACCTCTCGACGCCTACGAAATGCCTTCCCTTCTGTTATGGTCCGACCCTCCAAATCCTTACCATTCCAATTCTTCTCTGCCTCCCTGGAGTCTCTTGTGCTTGCAAACGTGACAAAGCCGAACCCTCTTGACCATTGCGTTTCCCTGTCTTTTACCACCCGCACTTCCACCAGAGGCCCATATCTGTTGAAGACAGAGGTCAGAACTTCTTCCTCTGTGTTGAAGTTCAGTCCCCCTACGAATAACTTGGAACTTTTGTCGCCATCCCGAGCTGGGGTGGTGTTATTTCCCCTGCGGGGCTCTTTACCCACCCTCGGGTTACCATAAATTTGCCCTCCGGCCAAATCATTCCCGATAATCACCGATACCCCCTCTACAGGAAGCGTGGCTTGTAAACCGACGGTGACCGGTCCTGACACCAAATCGGATTCCAAATGGATGACATGAAGTGGGGCACTAACACAGCCACCGATCCCTTGTAACCGAACACTATCACCAGTTGCGGTACTCTTTGACAATGGCAAAATGCCTTCAAGCATTAAGGATTGATGGGCTCCTGTGTCCCTCAATACCCTAACAGGTCTTGGCTTAGTCAAGTCTCCCTCGAGTGCGACAAACCCCTCATAAATAAATGGTTGGTAACTCTTCTGTGGGCGATTTCTTACGCTAGCCATCGCATTCGGAGTTGTAATAGTCGGACTCCGCTCTGGGTTGTCCCTTTTCATAAGGTAACAACTGGACATCAAGTGTCCAGGTTTTTTGCAAAAGGCGCAAGTAGGCCCGGAGGAAAAACTCGTGGTCTGCCTCGGGCCCCCCAGGAAATAAGTTTGTCTTGGGCCCGTAGCCCTCTGATTTCGAACAGTTGGGGTATCCGCGTTGTCCCCATAATCCTCTCGAGGCCGCCGCCATGTATTGTCGTTCTCCGCACCGGGTGTTCCATAACTCCCCTGCTGAAGCCTAGGTGAGGAGCTAGGTGTGTGGATCCCTATCCGGTGTGTTAAGGCATAATCATCTGCCATGGTGGCTGCGTCCCACAACTTTGGTACTTTCTTTTCCTGCAGGTACACTTTGATGTCCTCGTGGACACACTGTTGAAATTCCTCCACCAGCATCAGGTCACGCAATGCTTCGAAGTCGTTCCAGACTCCTTTCGACTCACACCACCGATCAAACATGTTTTCTTTCACTCTGGCAAACTCCACATGGGTCTCACTCTCCCTCTTCCTGGCATTCCTGATTTTTTGCCGGTAAGCTTCCGGAACCAACTCATAGGCTTTGAGGATGTGCTTCTTCAATACCTCATAATCTTGAGCGTCTGGTCAAATCCGTTTCTGGTGTTTGTTCCCCCTCCATCCCCTCCCTTACCTCAAACGGCTACACAGCTGACTCCGCAAGTGAAAAAGCTGAATGCCTCAACTCTGTGTTTGCCTCTAAATCTTGTGTCCCAAACCCATCCCTCTCTGTACCCACCATACCCAGTCGTACCCTGCTGCTCCTGGACTCCGTGTCCTTTCCTCCTGACAAGGTGGAAAAGTTTCTGTCAACCCTCGACTCTGATTCTGCAACTGGACCCGACGGCATCAGCCCACTGGTCCTAAAATCCTGCTCTGCTGCTCTATCTCACCCTCTCTCTGTTCTCTTCACCCTCTCTTTTGCTCAAGGTCAACTGCCATCTGCTTGGAAATCAGCCAACATCACCGCTTTGCACAAAAAAGGTGCAAAAACAGATCCTAGCAACTACAGACCAATCAGCCTTCTCCCAATTATCAGCAAAGTCATGGAATCCATCATTGCTTTGGATATGAAATCTTTCCTTTTCTCCAATGGCTTGATCTCTGATCATCAATTTGGTTTCAGACCAGGTCACTCTACTCTGGACATGCTGCTTCTGCTGTCTCAACAATGGATGGAGGTCCTCAATGCCAAACAGGAAATTAGAGCTGTCTCCCTCGACATATCACGTGCCTTCGACACGGTCTGGCACCCCGCTCTGCTCACCAAACTCTCTTCCTTTGGTATCCATGGAAATCTCCACGCATGGCTGGCGGACTTCCTCTCTAGTCGTCGTCAACGTGTGGCCCTGAATGGGTTTCTCTCATCTCCTCTTCCTGTTCAGGCTGGAGTTCACCAAGGCAGTGTTCTGGGCCCCGTGCTTTTTCTGGTCTTCATCAATGATCGCTCTGACTCTCTTGAAAATCCTCTCTATCTCTTTGCTGATGACTCCACTCTCTGCCGCTCCATTCCTCTTCCCTCAGATCGGCAGTCTGCAGCCTCCTCACTCTCTGAAGACTTGGACAAAATCACAGACTGGTCAAACAAGTGGAACATGTCTTTCAATCCTGACAAATCTCACACTCTTACTATGTCTCTCCGAAAAGATCGACTGGACAACCCTCCCATCTACTTTCGCAACAATCCTCTCCAAGAAGTTCTGTCGCTCAAGCTTTTGGGTCTCACTATCTGCCATGATCTTTCTTGGGAAAACCACATTTCCAAGCTGGCCTCCAAAGCCAGTCGCCGACTGGGCATCCTCCATCGTGCGAAGTTCTTCCTCGGCACACCTGAGCTCCTCACCACATACAAGGCTTTCATCCGCAGCTCAATGGAATACGTTTCTCCCCTATGGGCCGGTGCTCCTGCCTCACACCTAGCTCGGCTTCACGCTGTTGAAACCAAAGCTTTCAGAATTATTGGAATCTCCCGCGATGAAGCTATCTCTGAGGGCCTTTCACTCACTCACCGCAGGCAGGTAGGTGGTCTTTCTGTCTTCTACCGACTCCTCTCCGGCCATGCACCCCCAGCTCTCTCTGTGCTCTGTCCCCCAAATATTCCTACAGGTCGCACAAGATCTGCCAGCAACCCTCTGCTGGTTAAACTGCCGAAATCTCGGCTCTCTGCTCACCTTAACTCTTTCATTCCTCTTTTCTCCCGCCTCTGGAACAAACTCCCTCACTCCTTTCAATCCCACTCCTCCCTCCAGGTCTTTAAAACAGCTGTTCACCACCATCTCTTATCTTCCCCCATCCAAAACCTTGATCTTTTCTACCCCTGCTAATTCACCCCAGATCCACCTTGTTTGAAATTCCAACTTCTTTCCTGGAAGTCCTGGCAGTGTCCATATGTTTTATACCTCTCCCACTGCCCCCTTCCCATGCCCCCCCCCCCCAAAGCCCTCGTCCTCTCTCAGAACTCTCGATGTCTCCATGTCTCTCGGTCCCTGCTCTCAAATGTTGTGTTTGTGTCCTTCCCCCTCTCTCCCCATCTTGTCTACCACTCCCGATGTTATATGTTTTATGTGTCGGTTTGTCTTTCTGTGTGATTAATGTTCGCTCTTTCACGAGCCTCGATCTTGTATACAAAAATAATAATAATAATTTAAAAAAAAAATCTGCACATTGGTCCATTGGTAGCGCCGAATAAATCTCTTGAGCTTTACCCACGAGCACACTTTGCACTGGTATGGTCCAGGCCTCCTCCGGCCAGTTTAACTGTCGAGCCACTTTCTCAAAGTGTGGAAAAAATTGAGTGACTTCCTTTACACTGAAGGGTGGAACCAGCCTCACATGTCTGCCCACATCCCAGGTTTTCTGGCTAGGTGTCGACCCCGTCAGCAAGGGTGGTACCACTCGCCGTTCTCTCATTAAATCCAGCTCCTTGAATTTAATCTCTTGCTGAAGCGCCAGATCACGTTCCTTCAACTCCCTTTCGGCTTTTCTCTCCTCTGCTTCGAGTTCCCTGGCAGCTCTCCTCTCCTCTGCTTTTCTCCCTTCTAGCCTTTCCTGGAGTTCTCGTTCCACTCTCCTTTCCTCTGCTTGTTTCTCTTCTCTCCTCTCTTCTGCTTTCCTTTCTTCTTCTGCTCTTTCCTTTTCTGCTTTCCTTTCTTCTTCTGCTAACCTTTCCTGGAGTTCTCGTTCCACTCTCCTTTCCTCTGCTTGTTTCTCTTCTCTCCTCTCTTCTGCTTTCCTTTCCTCTTCTGCTCTTTCCTTTTCTGCTTTCCTTTCTTCTTCTGCTCTTTCCTTTTCTGCTTTCCTTTCCTCTGTTTTCATCCTTTCTAACCTTTCCTGGAGTTCTCGTTCCACTCTCCTTTCCTCTGCTTGTTTCTCTTCTCTCCTCTCTTCTGCTTTCCTTTCCTCTTCTTTGATCCGTTCCTGGCTCCGTAATTGCAACTCCAGTTTCCGGAGCTCAACGTCTTCTGGTTCTTCGGGTAGCCACTGCCAGGCTAACTCGTCCCATGTTCCTAATCCCACCATAGATTGTATCACCGTGGTCTGCAACTCTGCCTTCCTCAAATTAGTTCGGACCTCCAAGTTAAAATGTTTGGCCAATTTCAAGAGGTCCGCTTTTAGTAACGCTCGGAACTGTGCCTCACTAGGTGTTACCGCAAAGTTCTGTGCAACAAACGCCATGGTGACTATCGTTAACACCTGTTAACCTTCACCCAAGACTTTACCACAATTTCTCAAAAATTTACCAATTAATAATTAATTAATAAATTTTAATTAATAAAATTATTATTTTATTATGTTATACAATTTTATATCCCGGACGAGCCCCCAATTCTGTTACGTGGTCCTCCCGGTAACTACCTGGTCTTGGTGACCCCCGGACCATGGGAGGACCCCGCCAGAAAGATCTGATTTAGACGCTTTCGTAACGCAATCAATATGAAAGACACAACAATTCAAGTCAATAAGAAACCCCCACACCAAGGATCCGGATTAATGGATTATATATTCCCAATCAATCAACCACACTCAACAATCAATCAACAATATTACTCAGATGGCCATCTCATATATTTCCCCCCTTTCCCCACTCACGACCCCTCAATAGTCACTGTCCCTCACAATGTCTCTGGGCCCCTCCAGACCAGGGTGAAGGTCGACTTCTCCGCACACGGGCAGTTGAACGGACCCCTGGCTGACGTGCTCCAAACGTGCACGTCGCGTACCGGGAACAGCTGTTGCAGTGCACACCTCCTTGTAAAGCAAAGCGGGCAAAGCAACGCGCGGCTCGCAAAGCGCGCGAGGCCCAAGGTGCGACCCGTACGCGTCCTTGTAGACGTTGAGGTGAACTGTGCCGGACGCTTGGTTCCGTGCACGAACCCACGGCAACTTGACGTGTAATCGGTAATTACCCCGCGCAGGTAACTCCTTTCGCCAGCCGGGCTTTCAAACGCAGCGTCCCCCACGCTGCTCAATATCGACACCGCTCGCGTCGGAGCTGGGCGAGGAAGAAGAAGATCGCCGCTTCTCCCGGACCTCGTGTCTTTTTCCTCTTCCGGTTCACTATCCCGTTTCCGGTCTCCTGTTATCCGGAGCCTCTCTAACCCTTTAACCACAACAACCTTTAATAGAATAAACATTAATAAGCAATGACATGAAGAGTAACTCCTCTAAATCCGGGATCCGTAACACATTATACGTCGATTCCGAAGCGGGGCACTTGATTCTGGGGCCCTGGAAGTAATCCACACCACACCATTGGCAATGTTCCTTTCGACTGTTGAACAACTGGAGTAGTGTATATATGTTGCTTCTGGGACACTCTCATTTTTCCCATTGACTTACATGTTAATTTTTCCCCTCCCTCATTGCCCCTAAACACCTCTATTTCTCTCACCCTGTTCTTTACGAACCTTCTAACCTTTTGACATGTTATCCTTATTCATTAGACCACTTAAACAATGGTCCTTCTGTGTGAACCTGTGATCCTTCTGACCTTATGGACCTTTTAACCTTTTACTCTTAATATCATCTGGTGAATCATCTTTGACCCACTCAAACATCGATCCTACAAATATTTGTTTATGCGTGGGAAATAATTTAATTCTCTTGCCACTCCCTTCACCATCTAATATATTAACAAAAAAGATGTTTGAGTTTGGTTCTTTATTAAGATATTTTAACTGAGCTAAGATAAAATGGTAAACCTCCCTCAATGTTCTTGTTTGAGCGCCTCCAGTGCCACATACCATTTTTAAATTAAAGTATATATTTTCCTGGCAACCATCAAAGTTTTCCGTCCACGCAAAAATATTTCCATCTTTTTTACCCAATTCACCGGTATTTAAATTAATTCTCTTACTTGTTTTGTAAATTTTTTTACCAGTTGTCTTTTCAATTATACCTATTTGATATTTTTCACATTCGTTATGTTTACCATTTATATACCAAGGTTGATTACACCTCCACTCTTTAGTCTGGTTGGTACTTGGTTCTATCATTTATATAATAGTAAAAAGGCGGCGGTAGCCCGTTAAAATCCCTAACCCCCCTTTTTAACTTATCACTTATATACTGTACTTATATAACCATAAGGGAGACTATCAATTCCATTTTCTAAAATAAACCTCTTATCATCAAAAGCCCCCAATACTTTCTTATTCACCTCTTCTGAATATAATTTATGTTTATAACTTCTTATTCCATTAATCTTTCTAAACTCTTCTTTCTTTGTTGTTAAACAGTTATAATAATCCTTAAAGTTGATTGTTTCTTTAATGACATTTTTCTTTATGCCTTTTAACTTCTTATCAGTTTTTTCAACGTTATTCACAATGTATTTATAAGCATAAGCCTTAGACCTCAATCCCACAAATTCACTCATGACATTTCCTCCTAATTCATCCTTAAACTTTCCAATCACCTTTTTATTTTTAGAAGAGAACAACTCACTCTCTGGACTGTAATTACTCGTGTCATAGATATTAATGTCCTTTTTCATGTCTGAATAAACATCATCAGTATTAATTTGCAAAATAAAACTATCTGTATCCATATAAAGTAGATTAACATCATTTTGATATTTCTTCCTCAAGTTATTATAAAAGTAATCATACATTAATGACTTTGATAAATCAAGAATTGATGTTCCAATATAAATAGGTTTGTTCATTTCAATACTCTCTTTAATCAAATGGATCGCACAAAAGTTCTCAGTAAAGACCTCAGCTCTAGTAAAACTCGGTCTATTAATTAATTTTGATGCTTGTTCCCAAGATGTTGATAGTCTGATATTTTGTCTTTTCCTCACATTCTCCATGGTCTTACCAAAGACCGCATTATTCATCAATTTATAAAAGTCTTTCTCAAAATCTGTTTTTGACTCTGTTCTTCTTTGTGTATTAAAATCAATGTACCCCTTCAACCAATGACTTTGATTGAACTTTAGAACCCTATGGATATTCTCTACTCTTAGACCTTTTGATAAATATTGTCGCAAATTTCTTTGGTGTAGAACATAATTTTTCTTGTTATATAATGTAGTAAGTAATTTTTCTGTTGATTCACCTATATTAAATGATTGTTGATAATCACTTAACCACTCCTTCTTTGGACTTTCCTTTTCACAAGCAAATGGGAGATCTTTGTGTAGGTTATGAAGTTCCTCTGGATATTTCAAATCGACCTCAAAATAATAACCAACCTTTGAATCATCCAATTCTTTTTGTGTAGAGATACATACATCTTGTAAAACCTTTTTGTAATCTTTTTCCTTTACCCATCTAAGTTTTCCATAAGGAAGAGCCTGAGACATTGCCCAGCCATACAGGTTGTTCGCATCATAATACATCAAGTAGGAGCTCTCTACCGATGGATCATAATTTGGAATGTACTTGTTATTTGCTTTAGCATATCTCTTTGAACAGACTTGTGAAATTCCTCCTCTCTTTGCCTTTTCAATCATCAAAAGCATATCAACATCAGTTATCAAATCCAAAGCTTGTTTTGTCATTTTTAACATCGCGCTCCAAGCCAATCCAGGAGCAGTGTAATAGTGAGCAGGATCCAATCCATATCCAGAATGACAGATTGTTCTGAAAGCCTCAAACACATCAGCCAACAAAAGCACATCAGTTTTGAGGTACAAATCGTGATACTCACCAAGATTCTTAATGTTATATTTTTTCCAAACATTTTGTGCGTGTACATAATCTTTATCAGATATATGACTATTATTTAATTTGTTATAGAAATTTTCTTTTAAAGGAAGTTGTGTGTCATTGAATCTCTCAAATGAGTCCATATAGTCATAGGGGTAAATTCCCTTTTGTGTTAGAAAATCTTTATCTAAAAAATACTCTGAAAGACATGGAAACTCTTTTAGATTTTGAACCAAGTTAGCCAATGGACTTGCCATGAATTTAAATGTATCAAGAAATCTGATATGAGTAATAGGAGATGTGTGAATTGTTTTTGTGAATGAAATGTATTTCTGATCCGTGTTTGGAATTGCTGAGATACTTCCAGAAGTCTTTGAGAGTTCCTTGATAAATAGATGTGTATCATAATGAGCATTGTTATGAAGAAAGACAGGAATGAAAGAGGGGAGTTGATAATTAATATTACAACTTTGATGAGCCGGACCTCTATATTTACCAGTGAGATGACAATGGTCTCTAACCTTTAGACCTTTACCAATTTTCTCCTCACAAATATGACAGACATTGTTTTTTATAAATTCCCTTTTTTCTTTACTTGTTAAGGACATTGGTTTATTGGTTTCTCTCATTATCTTGGTTAATCGAACACAGTCTTTTTCTAGTCGTTTCACAAACTCCTCTGGGGTATTTGAGCCTCTTTACATCTCTAACTTGTTATATTTATCACCAACGGATGATTTGATATAATAACAAAAACCACAAGGAGTATGTTTTTGATATTTATTTGTGTATAATTCTTTTGGATCTGGAGAAGCAGTATCAATTTTTTCTAAAATACTTTCAAAATCAGCATATATAACAAATGGATGTTTTATTGTTTTCTTTTCATCTTTGAATGTGATCTTTGAGTCTTTTTTAGGCATGTTGATTGCCGTTGATTTATGTTCACCACAATAATTTGAATGTTTATCTAATCTTTCTTGTGTATGGAAGAAGTTAAGACAACGCATACAAATATATATTTTATTTGTTCTTTTACATACTTGTGGTTTTATTAATTTTGTAATATCTTTGATGTATGTATAATGTGAATTTTCGTCTGAATTAAAATATAGAAGATTAATATGAGTTTGTTTACAATTGTCAGAAAGCTTTAAAACCTGAATGTTGTTTGTTTCTGTTAGACCATAAACATTAACTGATAAATTATTCAACTTTTCAAATTTAGGAATATCATTTAAAGTCATCGGAAACTTTAGATCTTTCGTATTTAATGTATTCTCATATTTTTTATAATGAGATACTCTTTCATCATGAAAATGTGGAGGATGTAAGTGTGCTAGAATAGACCAGAGAAATCATTTATTGTCTTTATTTTTGATATTGATAACTGCTTTTCTATTTTTGATAACACTGGGTAAATCAATGTAAGAAGAAGCTTTTAGAGGATCTGATTTAAGAATATGAATGTCTATGTAAATAATTTTTCCTATATTGAAGCCACTTCCTACGATTGAATTATCCACATCTTGCTCTTGTTTAATAAGTTCATCATAGACTCCTGATGTTTTAAAATCTTGATATGAAGATATAATGTGTGGCTCAGTTCTCATGTATGGTGTATCTATAACTCCTTCGTCCTTTGTCATTTCTAATTTTACTCCCATATAAAATTTAAGTGGTTTCATTTCTTTTAGTGTTTTATCAATCAACGTTTGAACAGCAGGTTTAACTATTTCTACAGCATCAACTATAGACTCTGGTTCAGGAGGTTTGAAGCTAAAGACTCTTATTTTAATATGTCCTTTGAATGCACCATCAGAGTTTTTAATAGTAAACAATTTTGACAAGTGTTTGTTAGTTTTAAGATGGGCTTTAAACCCCTTCTTGAGGATGGTTGTTTTACAGACCTTACAATGTTTTGTTTTAGGTGGAAGAGGGGAAAGTTTGTTAAGAATGTTGTATGTATGTTTTGCGGTGAGAATATGTTGTTTATAATATTTTACTTCCTTCTCGCAAGTATCACAATAAACCATATTTATAGCGTGAGAAAACGTGTTTTATATATATCACTGTGCTTAAAATAAAACACTTTTGAGCTTTACAGCTCCGTTTTATATATATCGCTGTGCTTAAACTAAAACACTTTTTCACTCAGAATCATCTAAGTCATAACTATCACATGAATACTCAGAATCATACTCAGAGTCATCAATAAAGCTACTCTCATAACTATCATTTGAGCACAAACTATTAGTATCATAACTATCATCTGTGTTCAATGAAATACTATCATCACCATCGTCCGAGTTCAATGAAATACTATCATCACTATCGTCCGAGTTCAATGAAATAGTAAAATCTTCACTGCTGTAATGACTCATATTTAATTAGCAGAAAAAACCTTTCCATCTATACCAATATACTTTCTTTCATTAACGGATTCAATCTCTACATTTTTAATATCAAAAGTTATCTTTAAATAATCTCTAACTATCATAGAACGAAATGACATTTCACCAGAAATATTAACATCATTCATTTTACTTAGATCTACACCCTTTGGATTATTAAAGTAAATACAAATTTCTCCACGAGTATTGTTGATGGTCTTATCATTCTTTTTCAAAGTATCGTGGTCAATCACTTTTTCAAGCTTTGAATAAATTGCCAGGAGTAGAGGAGAAACTTTTGTTAGATTTACTTTAATGGATGTCTTTCCAGGTATAGTTAGAGCTCTTCCTTTAAATGAAATAGAGGGGCTCATGTTATTTTCCATAACTGGTTTTACCCAAAAATTTCCATATTTATCTTTGTTCAATTTAACATCTTTGACATATTTTTCTATATCTTCCACCGAAGTAGAGATTGATTGAAATTTGTCTTTTGTGCTTTGAAACATTGTATTTATTAATGAATAAAGTTGCATTTAGTTTAAGTAAAAATTTACTATATAAATATGATAAGTTCTGAAGGATATTTAGAATTTCCAGACTCTCCATATGATAAATTAGAGAATTGTCTGGCTTGTGATAGAATAGGGCTTAATAATGAGGGTTCATATAAACAATGTATTTTCTGTGATTTAATTTTAATTAATGATAATAAAAAATATATATATATATATAACTCTTTTAAATTAGAACCAAAAATGAATTACTTTACAAGATTATTAAGAGAGATGAATGTTAAGTATTGTGATGATAATACACCATTTCTTACAAGGAAAGAGACTATTTGTATTGAGAAAATGTATAAGGGTTTAATGATATTTATTATTCAAAATAATTTTAATGGAAATGTTAATACAAGATACAATATAAATAAAATAATGAATTATTTTGAAATTAAACCCGAACTCAGGATAAAATATAGAGTTGCTAAAATAGCTCAAAAAAAGTTAGATGACTTGTTTTCCAAATATATAAATGAATGATTTTTTACCCGTTTGGGAAAATAAGATAAAATTTAATAACCATAAAAACATTCCAAATTCATTGAGATGTCTAATAGTTGGTTCAAGCGGATGTGGAAAAACCTGTTTACTTTTAAAGATGCTCCTTGGTCCTAATTTTTTAGATTATGATAATTTAATAATTTTTACCAAGTCTAGTTTTCAACCCGAGTATCAACTACTCTCACAGGGTTTTAATGCAGGTCTTAAAAAGGAAGACATTATCGGTTTATTTAAACTTCAAAACAAACTAAATGATTATAACATTGAGGATATAATACAACTATTTTGTGATACACAGAAACCTAAACCAAAACCCATAACTTGTATTCTCAGTGATAATACGGATGATATACCTTCACCTCAAGATTTAGATAAATCAAAAAAGAACCTCGTCATCTTTGATGATTGTGTTAATGAGAGAAACCAAACAGTAATGGATAGCTACTATACAAGAGGGAGACATTCTTCTTGTAATTGTATTTATCTTAGTCAGTCATATTTTCAACTGCCTCGACGCTCAATAAGAAACAATGCTAATACTTTTATTTTATTGAAGTTAAATTCAATAGATGTAAATAATTTTTGGAGAGATAATTGCTCTACGTTATGTAGTAAAAAAGAATTTGAAAATTATATGAAACACACGATTGGAAAATATAAATATATTGTTGTGAAACAAGATGAGATATTAAAGGATGTATTTTTATTTTAAACATAATTACATATATAAATGACAACAATTATTATTAACCTTGTGGGTAAATCTGCTTCTGGAAAGAACTTTCATAAATCTAAACTCTTGAATAGTAAAAATGAAAAGATTGTAAGTTTTTAAAAAAAACACCCTATGATTCGTTTTGTGAGTACTACAACCAGAGCAAAGCGACCAGGAGAAGTAGAAGGGAAAGATTATTACTACATTTCAATGGAGGAACATATGCGATTGAGGAACGAAGGTCAAATATTTGAGGAGGTCTCTCTTGGTTCTACAAAATATTCACATTGTAAGAGTGAGTTAAATAAAGTAAAATCTAATGGTCTTGGGATTTTAGAAACTAATCCTGAAGGAATGAGACAAATTATTAAACAATTGTGTGGTGATGGAGTTAAGATTTTATCATTCGGTTTTGATATCGATGAGGAGACTCAACGCAAACGTATGAAAAGCAGAGATACAAGTATTAGTGAAGAAGAAATAACAACTCGTATTAATACCAATAAAGAATTTGATGAAATATTTAAAGAAAAAGATTTATTTCAACACATTTACTATAATGATGAAGAAAAGGAAAATTTTCCCATTGACCGTTACAATTCATTAAATGATATTTTTCAATAAATAAATACAGAAAATGAATACCGAAGAAAGAGCAAGAAAGTTTAAAGAACATCAAGAGTTGGTTTCAAAAGTTGTAAAGCAACAGGAAGAGATAAAGAAGAAACGGAGACAGAAACTAACTGGTGAAGAAGCCTTTGAAAGAAAACAAGAGAAATTTTTTAAACCGCTTTTAAAAACTCAACACCCTACAGTTCCCACGGTAGAATTTACTCCGAAAAAACTTCAAATGCTCAAAGATTTTAGTCAGATAACAAAACAAGAACTTGGAAAATTACAATATGATGATGAAGGATTATTTCGGAAACTTGAGGAGGTAAATCAACCCCCTAATTATGTAGTGGAAGCTCTTCAAAACAATGAATATTTGGCAGATTCAAAAACCAGAGCAGGTCTCATTCCAACAGAAGAACCAGCAGTGTTTCATCTTGTGGAAGAAAAGGTATTGATATTTAATGATGAATTGATGTTCTTGAGTTCTACTCAACCAAATGTTAAATTAACTCCAAGATTAATGTTTCTTCTAACAAACCCCGGATTCAGCGGTTCAAAATATTTTGAGGAACCACTTGATATGGAAAGAGAGGAAGATAGGGTATATATTGAGTTGCTAAATGCACTTGATTATGGAGTTTCTGTTGCTGGTAAAAGTAAGAAGAATGAGAAGGAGAAACATATTATTGATGCTTTAAGTAAGCTTGGTTCGGGTGTTAGTTTTCTTCCAAATGACCCATCACAATTAGTTAAAAGGCTATTATTGTTGTTAGGTAGTAAGAAGGCTGGAAACAACAATTGTTTTAATGAATCCTCAGCCATTTTAGATCAGTTGATGAACATGAAAATAATTAATAAATGTCAATACAAAGATATTTTATTAGATATTAAATAAGATGAGAAGCACAATTCTTAGTTTTAATTTCACAACGAGCGATTACACCGCTTCATTCCCTTACCCACTACAACTTGACCCCCTTACCTCATATGAGGCATCTTTATTGTCGATGGAAACTTATAATACCTTGTTTAATATCACAGAGAAAAACAACAAGTTTAGTTATAATCCAGGAAGTGGATATAAAACTATAACCGTTTCACCTGGAGCTTACGAGATTTCTCAAATATCTTCAGAAGTCTCTCGCCTTATGAAAGAAAAAGGTGATGAACCAAAAAATATTGTAATAGATATTCAAAAACACACTTCAAAATCAACTATTAAACTTAAAAATAATTATAAAGTTGATTTCACGATTGAAAATTCGTTTAGAGAGCTATTGGGTTTCTCTTCAAAAAAGATTGAAAATAACGGGACGTTTTACAGTGATAATGTTATCCAAATATCCTCCGGTATAAATTCAGTATTAATTCATTGTGATTTGATTGATGGTGCTTATAACGATGGAATAAGAACAAATACAATATTTTCATTCAGTGCATACTCATCCCCGATTGGTTATAAATTTAATATGGAACCAAAAAATCTTGTCTATTTACCTGTGTCAGGAAAAACCATATACAGAGTAAATTTTAGGATAACCGACCAAGATAATCATATGATATCCTTTAATGATGAAATTATATCCATCAGAATTCACCTACGTGAGGTTTTTCAATAAATAAATAATGGTTATTGTGAGAAAACACGAGTTGGGAAAATATAAAATAATTACAGGGTAGGGCATGTACCTTTCACCATACTATACAAGGTATGTGGGTAAAGGATACTATAAACCTAAGAGACAACGAGGTGTAGGTCATCAATTTCGAAATAAAGGAGATGGGATAATTGATACTCTAATGGGTATTGGTTCAACCATCCTTAAACATAAAGACCTAATTGGTTCAACTGCTTCTGCCGTGGGCTCCGTTGCGGGTGCTATAAAGAGTATAAAAGATGCTCAAAAGGAGTCTCATAAATTACAAGCAATCAAAGAAATAAAAAAAGGTAAAACTCAACTATCTTCACAAGAACGACAAAAAATCATTAAAATACTTGGGTCAGGGTTTCAACGATTTTAATACTATATAAATACAAGTATGGAAGCGATTGATAGTATCTATGATTTGGATGATACAATTATCATTTCAAACTCCACAAAAAAGGAAGACTATTTTAAGGTAAATGCTATAACTGGAACAGACTGGAATTCAAACGGAACAAAAAGTTTTGAAATAAATAATCAACAAACTTACTTGAATATAGCTGATAGTTTCTTGCTGTGTAAATTTAAATTCACTAAGGCTGCGAATAATACTAATGCTACACTCGTAAATGATTTCTTCTGGAAAATGTTTGACAGTGTCCGCCTGTATATTGGAACACAAGAGGTTGAAGCGGTTGATTATGTCTCTGCTACATCTGAAATGATGAAATTTACACTATATTCGTTTAGTGATAGAATGGGTAAGGGAGCTGTTGAAGGTTTTATTCCTGATATGTCAACGGGAACAAATGCTGACCCTGGTTATAGTCAAAGGAAGGCAATGTATAATGATGAAACAAAAGCAGTGAATAGTTTTACCGTAGCAGTACCTCTTAAAGGTATATTTGGATTTTGCGATTATGATAAAGTTTTGTATGGTCTTAAAATTAGATTTCAACTACAAAGGAATGATAATGTAAATAGGTTGCTTTTTGGGGATGAAAATGCTTTTGGAGACAACAATAAATTTGTTATTCATGATTTGTGTTGGTATATCAGTGAATATACTCCTAATCTTAAAACGGAAGAGATGTTAAATAGAAGACTTAACTCAAAGAAACCGCTAAATGTATCATACCTTAAAAGAAGATGTCAACACGTTAAACTGGAACACACTACCTACACTTGGAATTTGGGTGTTCTTCAAGGAAAGCCACGATACCTCTGGCTCATTTTTAAAAAACCAGATGGAGAGGACGGTACTAATAAGAATAATGCGCTGAGTGATAATGCTAAGGTGAAACAACTTCGGGTTTCTCTTGATGGCACATTTTATCCGCGAGATAGATTGGAAATTGATTGGGAAAAAAATGATTATGCGGAAGCCTACAAGTCCTACCAAAAGGTGTGTGAAAGTAATGGCAATAATGAACCTATTTTGGATATGGTTGCGTTTCAAAAACTTTATACAATCTACGCAATTGACCTGAGTTCTCAAAAGGAAACTATAAAGTCTAATCGAGTGGATACTTCTCTATACATTGAAAGAGGGGAGAGTGAAGAGGTTAATGCATATTGTTTGCTTTTGGAGGAAACAGAATGACAGATTAATACAGATAATGGTGTTATGATTAATATCACATAGGTTTTTTCTCATAAATAAATGGTTGGGGTATATGTTAATCAAATCAATCTTAATAAATTAACATCTTGTATTCAAAATCAAAAGCCTTGTATTATTAATGTTAATACAATTCAAAGAAAAGGAGCTGTAAGAATTGATGTTTTACTCACACACACACAAGTAAAAACACTAAATGATGTTGGATCTCTTAAAATTAAAATGACGAAACCTATGTTAAAGAAATATTCAATAGACGAGTCAAGAGGAGGATTTCTCCCGTTTCTAATTCCTTTATTTGCTGGTTTAAGTGCGGCGGGAGCATTGACTGGTGGTATTTCAGCAGCGGTAAAAACTGCTAACGAAAGGAAGGCACAACTAAAAGCTCAAAAAGAATTGGAAAGACATAACAAGGAGTTGGAGAAACAAATTAGTGGAAGTGGTGTAATTGTAGATTTTGCTCAAAAACTTGAAAGTCTACCTGATAAAGCTAGATTGTTGGTTGGAGATATGCTTTCCTCTATCGCTCAAGCGGGTGTTAAACTAACTAAACGGGGTAATGGATTGTATCTTTTTCATAAATAAATGGATAAATGTTTTAAACAATTTGGAAAGAATACAACGTCAAATATAGAACTTACTAAGTATTGTAAAACACTAAAAATTGATAATGTGGTTATTTGTATGAGAGATGAATTAATACATATAAATAAGAATACAAAGAATATTATTATGAATTTAGACACACAGAATGGTTCTCATTGGGTTTGTATTCATAATAGTCAGGATAAATATTATTTTGATAGTTATGGTATGCCACCACCTGTTGAAGTAATACAATTCTTACAGAATGGTGTTTATCAAACATTTCATGTTCAAGAAATTAATTCTAAATGTTGTGGTCAATTATGTTTATATGTATTATTTCAACTGAACAATAATGAAAATTTTTATGATATCATTTTTAATCTAATATAAATGACTTATGTTGGAAAAGATGGTTCTATCTTTGGAAAATCCTCTCAGGATATTGATTTATCAAATTATTATACAAAGGCACAGGCTGAACGACAAAAATATAGTGTAAGTAAAAATATTAATATGAAGAATACTTATAAATTAATCAATTATCCAAACCCTACAGATGCGAATGACTTAATTAGATTTAGTGATTTATCACAATATATATTTTTAAAGAAAACAGCACGTTTTGTTAAACAAGTAAAATTTACAACCACAACACCTGGTTATACTGACCATACACCTTTCCTCATTGAATTTAACTACCTGCTTACAATTGAATTTTATAAAGAAGGACATGTAGTTAATATGCGAATTAATAAATGGGGGTACGATATGCCTGATTTAGGGTATAATTGGTCTTTTTCAATAAACATAGAAGACCTACATGATTTTAATCAGTCTCGTAAAGAAGAATATTATCCACTTGGTGAGGATAAGGATTTATGTGGAAGTACAATTAATAAACAACAAATACATGGTTTTAATAAAAGAAAAATATATGATAGTATAGCGATGGTTAGCATGACAAAGAAGGAAGGTCATGAGATAAGGATAGAAAGCCAAGGAATACAAACCAATTTGGTAGTGGGAAGATGGGGTGGTATTACCTGTCATAATATTAATCTCACATATATTTCTGATACATAAATGGCAGGAAGAAGACTACAAGAGAATTATAATTTTTGTATTCAAGGATACCTACAAGAAAAGGGTGCTCGGTATTACATACCTTATGATTTGGAGCATATACATGGGAATTTTGTCATAAAAAACTGGCCTTATACTGATATTGTTAAACCCACAAATAGAGACTTGTTTAAAATATTAAATAAAAATGAACTTCTCAAAGTTATGAAATATAAAACTCTTTTAGAAATCGTCAATAAATCTTATTGGTATCCTATTATGAGAAAAATAATTATAGATACAAGAATATCTCAAAATCCAGATGAGTATATGTAGTGAAATTATACCAAGGTGAACCCAGGGGTGCTCGCCACGAAAGGGGCCATCTATAAGACCCGGGACAACCGGGGCGTGCGGACACTTCGGCGGGACTCACTGTGACATTATCCAGTAGTTTGAATGGTATGTACGCCCCCCCAAATACTGCGCTGATGCTGCGCTGCGCTAACCATTGTTATATTGAAACTTCCATTGCTGTACTTGAAATGCTCTGATTTAATGCCTATTGCTGCATGTATTGTTACAGGAGGTATTGCCGATCTAAATGATATTAAAGCCTACCCAGAGGTAAAGTCGTGTCTGCGCTTGATTTTCACGACATTTAATATCATTTAGTTCGCCGAATGGCTGACCACAAGATGATCGTGGTTCCGATTCTCGGAGCCGACCCTCAAGCTGAAGGATCTGCATCGGAGTTTGCTCACTGGCTCAACACGCTGCAGAATTACTTCGCTGCTCACGAGACAGAGCCAACCGCTGCGATACAACTGTCCGTGTTACAGTCCAAGGTCCATCACACTGTTTACAAGACCATTTCTCGATTTGAGACGTATGATACGGCCCTAGCCGAGCTGAAGCGCCTCTACATAAAGAAACGGAGCGCTGTGCACGGCCGGCATCAGCTCTCTCAGCGACGGCAACAACCGTCTGAATCGATCGATCGCTTCGCGCAGGAGCTGCGCTACTTATTGGCAGATTGCGTGCAGGACGTCCGGACTCACGAGCAAGTGCAGGACGATTTGCTCCGAGATGCATTCATATCCGGAATTAGTTCTGGAGTCTTGCGGCTCCGTCTCTTGGAGGTCGCGGAGCTGACATTTACAGAAGCACTACGGCTGGCACGCATATACACAGATGCTCGAGAACAATTGACCGCATATGATCACCCACGAGTCGTGGCGGGGACCTCGCAACTCGCTCGACCCGAGAGGGCCATCGACGAGGATACGGAGGAGGACCCGACCCCCACGACGGCCGAGTCCCTGGGTGCTCCGGAAGCGGACTCCGCATCCGGCCTCACTGCAGCCGCCGCTGCCAGGCCACGGCCTGCCCGGTATGCAAAATGTTATTTTTGTGGCAATCGGCAGCATCCCCGCTCTGAATGCCCGGCCCGAGAGGCGACATGTCACCTCTGCTCCACCAAAGGCCATTTTGCAAAAGTCTGCAGAAAGGCCGCCTGGGGCACGCATTCCCGAGCGACCTTGAATGGGCTCATCGCGGAGCCAACGGATCGAGCACCGGACGGGGCGCCTTGCACAGCTTTGATGAGCCGCTCTCCTCCTCGCGGGCCTCTGGCTTCTCGCCCGACCTTGGTGAGATACGTCGGGCCGCCGAAACAAATGGCGCGAACGCGACCGGTCACAGAGCATCCAACCTTGACTGGCTTTCAAACGCCTACTTCAAACAAGCGACATGCACCCACTTTGGAAATGCCTCTCGAAGTGCGGCAAACGCAGCACGTGACTCGAGCGCCATCTGATGACAGCTTTTGCGAATTACATGCTTCCCTTCTGGCATGTCAATCTGCAGATGGCAGAAATCTTTCTCACGTGGCTCGAGCGCCATCTGACGGTAGCTTTTGCGAATTACATGCACCCTCTTTGGCATATGACTCTGCAGATGGCAGAGATCTTTCTCCCGTGGCTCGAGCGCCATCTGGCGGCTGCTCTCACGACCACCCCACACCCACTCTGGCAAATGAAACTACCAAAGAGCCAACTGACTTCAATGCTCCTGCTGAGGCCCGAAGGATTGCAGCCGGCGTGGGATCCACCCGCGAGGCGCGATCTTCTCGCCCGGCCGGAACTATACCTGCCGGGTCTGCTGGCCTAGCGCAGGCCTTCATTCCGCTCACAGTCGCGGGCGTTTTTGCGCAAGCTTTGATTGATACGGGATCCACGGATAGTTTTATTGATCAGCGTCTCGTGCATCAACATGGGTGGCCGGTTCTCGGGACAACCCGCCGGATCTTCATGGCATCTCAGGGACTTCGGTTGAGCACAAAAGGGGCGTGTCGATTGAAACTTGTGATAAATGGACGCACGTTCCCGGACGTGTATCTCATGGTATTACCGGCCTTATGTGCTGACGTTCTGTTTGGACTTGATTTCCTTAAGCGGCATGGTCGTTTGGAAATAGACTTCGGAGGGCCAGACACGCTCGCTGTGTGTGCCCTCGCTCAAATGGACATGGAGCCACTCTCACTGTTCCCCAACCTGACCACTGATTGTACCCCTGTAGCCATCAAATCGCGGCGCTACTCTCGCGCGGATGCGCAATTCATTGCAGAAGAAACGGCCCTACTCTTGAAGGACGGTATCATAGAACACAGTAGGTCTCCGTGGAGGGCCCAAGTCTTAGTGGTGCGGAGTGAGGCCCACCGCAGGCGAATGGTAATCGACTATTCGCAAACGATTAATCGTTTTACACAGCTGGATGCCTACCCATTACCGGGGATGGACGCCCTGGTACGCCAGGTGGCCCTGTATTCCGTTTATAGCACTCTCGATCTACGTAGTGCGTATCATCAAGTCCCCATCTCTAGGGCTGATCACGTCTTTACAGCCTTTGAATCGGGTCAGCGGTTGTACCAGTTCACGAGACTTCCCTTTGGGGTAACGAACGGCGTCGCTTGTTTTCAGAGAGCTATGGATGACCTCGTTGCGAAGGAGCATTTGACGGATGTCTTTGTCTATCTGGACAATCTTACGGTTTGTGGGTACGACCAGGCGCATCACGACGCTAATCTAAAACGCTTCCTCGAGGTCGCGCGGAAATATCGCTTAACCATGAATGAGGCGAAGTGTCAATACTCTCTACGCACGGTAGACCTTTTGGGGTACACCGTGACCCATGGCTCCGTCTCTCCGGATAAGGAGCGTCTGCGCCCTTTGCTCGATATGGCTCCGCCTAGCGATCGGGCTTCGCTGAAACGCGCTCTAGGGCTGTTCGCCCACTACTCAAAGTGGGTGCAAAATTTCTCCACTAAGCTCCGCCCCCTCGTGGCCTGCGACACTTTCCCCATGGGCCCGGCCGCCCTGGCGGCCTTCGAGGGCCTTAAAGTCGACATTGCTGGCGCCGCTGTCGCAACGATTGACGAGAGTGCCTCTTTCGTTTTGGAGAGTGATGCCTCGGATCATGCGATAGCGGCGACTCTCTCCCAAGGAGGCCGCCCTGTGGCTTTCTTCTCGCGGACTCTCACCTCCGCCGAGCGGAGGCATTCGTCTGTCGAAAAGGAAGCGTACGCGATCGTCGAATCAATTCGGCGATGGCGTTCGTATTTGCTTGGGCGGAGTTTCCAAATCATCACGGACCAACAGAGTGTTGCGTTTATGTACGACACCTTACATGCTCAGCGCATTAAGAATGAGAAAATCACCCGTTGGCGTATCGAACTCGCCGACTTCTGCTACACCATCAAATACCGCCCGGGGAAGGATAACCTAGTCGCTGACGCCTTATCGAGGCCGGCCACTTGCGCGGGGGTCGTATCTTTGGAGGGGCTGCGCACTTTGCACAGCACTATGTGTCATCCCGGGGTAACGCGCTTCGCGCATTTTGTGCGCGCGGGCAATCTGCCGTACTCGATGGAGGACATCCGCCGCATCTGCCGTGATTGCGCGATCTGTGCGGAACTCAAACCGCGTTTTTATAGCCCCCCTCTGGGGACACTCGTTAGGGCTACTAGACCGTGGGAGCGCTTGGCGATGGACTTCAAAGGGCCGCTGCCAATGTCGAGCAACTCTCGCTATCTGCTCACTATCGTCGATGAGTATTCCCGATTCCCCTTTGCTTACACGTGCGGGGATATGTCGGCTGCCACGGTTATTCGGTGCCTGCAGAATTTGTTTTCTATGTTCGGGTATCCGGCCTACGTGCATACCGATCGGGGTGCGGTGTTCCTGTCCCAGGAGGTGAGGGGCTACTTGCTCCAAAATAATGTCGCTTCGAGCTACACCACCCCGTACCGGCCCCAAGCTAATGGACAGATCGAACGCTTTAATGGGATTATATGGCGGGCCGTCATGCTAAGCCTTCGGACCCTCGGCCGAGGCCTCGATAAATGGGCGTGGTCGCTGCCTGCCGCTCTAAACTCGATCCGGGCTCTCCTATGTACTGCCACCAACCAGACTCCTCACGAACGACTGTTCCACCACCCTAGAAGCTCCGGCAGTATCCAGTCTTTACCCAGCTGGCTCGCTGAACCGGGGCCCGCCTATCTCAAACGAGCGGTTCACACTAGCAAGTACGACCCCCTTGTTGACAAGGTGCAGGTCCTCCAGGCTAATCCCGAGCATGCCCGCGTGTTAACGGCGGATGGCCGTGAGTCTACTGTCTCCGTACGCCATCTCGCCCCTTGTGGGGATGACGACAGGCATATCGACGAACCCGTCTACGAGTCTATGGACTCTATCGAAGCTTCCCCTATGGAACTACCGCTGTTACTCCCGTCGTCCCCCGCCCCCATGCCCGAAGGCGCAGGGGCGCCCCCTCCGACTCCAACCTCCGGCGGCTATTCCGACGCGGGGGACTCCGGGCTAGGGGACGCCGTGCCCGGTAGTTTCCGAACACGAACTGGCAGGGAGGTTCGCCGCCCCGACCGCTACGGGTGGACCGACTGACGTGGATTGACGTAACCCTTTGGTTTATTGCTGATGCTTGCTTGCAAACTGCCGAGCGGTAGTATAGTTTTAACGACGGGGAGAATGTAGTGAAATTATACCAAGGTGAACCCAGGGGTGCTCGCCACGAAAGGGGCCGTCTATAAGACCCGGGACAACCGGGGCGTGCGGACACTTCGGCGGGACTCTCTGTGACATTATCCAGTAGTTTGAATGGTATGTACGCCCCCCAAATACTGCGCTGATGCTGCGCTGCGCTAACCATTGTTATATTGAAGCTTCCATTGCTGTACTTGAAATGCTCTGATTTAATGCCTATTGCTGCATGTATTGTTACAGGAGGTATTGCCGATCTAAATGATATTAAAGCCTTCCCAGAGGTAAAGTCGTGTCTGCGCTTGATTTTCACGACAGTATATGTATAATATTCTTTGGAGTTCAAACTCAAGGGTAGCAAGGGATGAGGAAGGATTGAAGAAGAGAAGGAGGAAAGAGAGAAAAAGGAGAAGGAGGAAAGGGAGAGGGAGGAGAAGGAGGAGAGGGAGAAAAAGGAGGAGAGGGAGAAAAGGAGAAGGAGGAAGGAGAGAAAAGGGAGAAGGAGGAAAGAGAGAAAAAGAAGAAGGAGGAGAGGGAGAAAAAGGAGAAGGAGGAGAGGGAGGAAAGGGAGCAAAGAGAGAGGGAGGAAAAATATAAAAAGATGGAAATCAGTGAGATTCGTAAAAGATTGAGTGTATTACAGCAAATAAATCAATCTCAACGCACCGAAGAGGAAATTAAAGAATTAACAATTCTTATGAAGATAATGGTTTCAAAAATAACAACGTCAATGTCTTCAATTTCAGGGAGGAGATTTAAACGAGAAAGTGGTGAAGAAGAAGAAGAAGAAGAAGAAGAAGAAGAAGAAGAAGGAAAAGATTATGTGATTGATGATGTTGGTGTCATTGACTTTAGTTAGTTTTTATTTGTAAATAAATGGAGGAGAGAGTGAAGGCATTCCTTAGAATTCTTTATGTTTTAAAAATAAAGATTGAAATGTATATGTTGAAAACCAAAAAGGTTTTGATACTCTGTCGGAATTTTTCTGATAAATAAATATGAGTTATTGTCTCAAATGTAAAAAGAAAACTAAATCTAAAAATATCTCTTATGTTAAAGCTAAAAATAATAGTTTATCAAAAAGGAATATGTCAAGTATGTGGCTCTAAAAAGTGCCAATTCATCTCTCCTAAAAGAGGAGGAGACATACAAAAGTTTCTGTCAGGAAGTAAATTTACAACAACTGCAATTCCAGGGGAATTACACCTTCCAGGGTATTCTTTCTGTGGTCCAGGAACAAACCTGGATAAAAGATTAGATGAGGCTGACAATCCTAAACCTTGGTCCAGACCAAAAAATAGGGTTGATGAAGTGTGTATGAAGCATGATATTGCTTATGGGGATACCACCACATTGGATGAAAAACATGAAGCAGACAGAGAAATGTTGTATAATTTGTCTTTGATACGAAATCCGACATTGAGAGAGAAAGTTGATAGGTTTATTGTGAAAAAAATGATAAGTGTTAAATTGAAACTTGGTCTTGGTTATTTCCCAAAAAACTATTAAACTCCAATGATGTTATCAAGACTGAGGAGCTTTTGGCTAATGAATTACATAAACCTATAATCACAAAGTTTAAAAGAAGGAAAGTTTATTCTAAATACACCGACCACATATGGTCCGCTGATTTAATCGAACTAAATAATGATAAGGGATACAGGTATGCTTTAACCGTTATTGATTTGAGGAGTAGATTTGCCTGGGTTGTCCCTTTAAAAAATAAAAGGGGTGATACTTTAATGTTAGCCTTTAAGCTAATATTTGATAGGGATAAAAGAAAACCAAAGAAACTGTGGACCGATGAGGGAACAGAGTTCTACAACAAAATATTCATGAAATTTCTTAAGGGGAAGGGTATTAAATTATACAGCACCTTTAATGAAGGAAAGGCAGTTGTTATTGAGCGTTTTAATCGTACTTTGAAAGAGAAATTATATAAAAAATTCACACAACTCGGTTCTCAAAAATGGGTGTATTTAATTCAGGATATCTATCTATAATTCCAGTAATCTCTGTGTGTTTGTTTGTTTGTACGTTTGTACGTTTGTCTGTGACCGCTGTTTCTCGACAACCACGGGTCCGATATACTTTAAACTTGCCAGGTATATTGCTGGGGACCCGAGGATGTGCCTTTTCAAGGTTTCATATTAATCGGACAATTACTTACCGAGCTATGTCCAAAAAACGATTCAACCAATCAGAGAGCAGCGAGCTATCGCGTGTGCCGAACGTGGCGGACACACTCTGCCTCGGATGGCACATTTGAGAGCGTATTCATTTATTTCACGTTTGCAAACTATGTTGCCGCTATGTTGGCGTTAAACTATGTTTTAAAACTAATAAAAACAATTTCATCTAAATAGAGGGGGGGGGGGGGGGATTGTCACTGTACTCGCAAGCCGTTCGCCGTTCGCTTTGGCGTTGCGAATGGACCAAAACATTTCATGCACCAAACCATTTCATGTAAAGCGTTCGCCGTTCGCTTTGGCGTTGCGAATGGACCAAAACATTTCATGGACCAAACCATTTCATGTAAATAGAGGGGGGGATATAATTTTAGATATAGATATAGTACGGGCATGCCCTAGTTGTAGATGATTACAACAATACAGTTCATTCATCAACAAAATCAAAACCATCAGAAACATTTACAAAATTAGAATATGAAAAGGAGATTAATTTGAGAAAGCCCAAGTTCAAAGTTGGTGATATTGTAAGGATATACAAATGGAAAAGCCATTTTGAGAAGGGTTATACACAAAAATGGACTAATGAATTATTTATAATCGTTGATGTAATGGCTACAAACCCTTGGACTTACAAATTAAATGATATAAATCGAGAAGAAATCTTGGGTTCATTTTACTCGCAAGAATTACAAAAAACAAAGCTAATAATTCATTAAACAACATTTCTATTCACCCCACCCAGATTAGCTAATTTAATTCGTGGTAATAAAAAAAACAAAAAAAAAAACATAAGCCACGCCCACACCGACCCCGCCCACACCGACCCCGCCCACACAGACCCCGCCCACACCGACCCCACCCACACAGACCCCGCCCACACCCATCACCCCCCACCCCCCGTGCTTTCCCCCACCCTTGATCCCCCCTCATCCCACCCCCACCTTCCCCACACACACAAGGGGAGGGGAGGGGTGGGATGGGGGGAATCAAGGGTGGGGGAACGCATTCTCCCTTCCTTCTAACCTTTATTCTTTTCTTGTAATTAATAATTAAATAATTCTGGACAAAGCATATATATATAAATAATATTTTAAACAAAATCTTTATATTTTTAATACATTTTTCTTGAGGTATTACACATTTAACTTCTTCCCAGCACAAATCATCAATCTCTTCCCAACATAAGTCAAAGGTAGTTTCAACAGCAGCAGATATCTTCAGGTTTGGAATCTCTTTCTGTCAAAGGCAAGAGGGGTAAAACAAGGAGATAAATAAATGAATGATATACCCTGAATCACCTCCCACAATGCGCAGGGATATGGTGTACCTATTCGAAACGGTGTACCCACACATTGACACACACATGGCCAAAATACAAAACATACACACATGCTTACCTCCAAAAAATCAAGCTTAGCGTTCAGATCGTTGAGATGAAAATTAAGGATATCACAGGATGACAGGAAATAACCATTCCTATGGAGTCCAAAATCGTCCCACTCCAAGCTTTGGTCTTCGAGGCTGCAAACAAAATAAGGAGAAATTACTATGCTGAAGTAAGCTTGACAAAACATCACACACATGCACACACACACACATACACACACATACACACACATACACATTCACACATACACACACACACATACATACACACACACACATACACACATACACACACAAACATTCACAGATACATACACACACACACATACACACACACACACACATTCATAGATACATACACACAAGAACACACACATACACACACACATTCACAGATACATACACACACACATACACACACACAAACACATACACACACGAACACACACACACACACACACTAAGGCAGCGTCGTTTAACACAAATGTATTAATATTTAGTATCTTACCTTGCATATGAATCTTCCAAGAACGGTGAAACAGGCAAATGGTTTAAATGCTCATTCGCCTCGTTGTAAATCTCTTTCGGAAAAACTTCATTTTCTGCCAAGACCAGGTCATTTTCAAAACTTGAATTGCTGTAATAAATATATATATATATCATGTCATATAAATTTAAATTAATCACATACAAAGCTCTCACCAACAGTTCAATTCTGAATGAAACTTACCCTTGTGAGTATTCTTCATCACTGGAATAAGACAAGTTGTCGTTCATCTTCGTCGATTCACAATGTTTAAAATTGAACTGAATACGGCTTTTTATAATGTAAAATGTATTCACGGAAGAGAACTGGCTGACAGCATTTCGAGGAATCTCAAGGCGTGTGTGAAAACAGGAAACGAAACAATGAAAACTTTCTGGGAAGTTATCCAAGTCAGTGAAACAACGTCATTTCTCAAAAGCGAATAATTAATTTTAAAAAGGTTTGAGTATGGTGATGGAAGTTGGAGGAGAATTAAATTATTTCCCACGCATAAACAAATATTTGTAGGGTCGTTGTTTGAGTGGGCCAAAGATGATTCACCAGATGATATTAAGAGTAAAAGGTTAAAAGGTCCATAAGGTCAGAAGGATCACAGGTTCACACAGAAGGACCATTGTTTAAGTGGTCTAATGAATAAGGATAACATGTCAAAAGGTTAGAAGGTTCGTAAAGAACAGGGTGAGAGAAATAGAGGTGTTTAGGGGCAATGAGGGAGGGGAAAAATTAACATGTAAGTCAATGGGAAAATGAGAGTGTCCCAGAAGCAACATATATACACTACTAACTGGACAGCGTAAACTGCAGTGTCCTTAGTGAACTGTTCTAGATGGGTCCGGGTGGCCTCTTTGGTAAGAGCCAGGTCTGCCGCATTGTCCAAAGCGAGGGACTCATCCTGGCCAAGCAGTGTATTTGGAGTCTCTCATTCCTGGTGCCGATTTTTGGCTGTTCAATTCGACATTCTTCCAGCTCTTTAGTGGTGTCAAATCTGCACTTTTGAGCCTGCAGCCATAATCTCATCATAAATTCATGTTTGTTCTTCATAGTGCCAGAATCATAAATTCAGCAGACTCATGTTTATTCTTCTGCAGATGGAAACGGTTGAGTCGGAAATTGGTTCTCGGCTTTATATGTGTTACAAACTTCTCCCATATTTTATTTGTGTTTTTTGTGATCATCGTCAGACAGGTCCCACAAATTGTACACAGTTGTGTGTATGTTACTTGCTCTTCTGGACTCATCCCAGCGAAGGGTCCCCTGAGTACGAGTTCAGCATACTTCTTGAAAGTGACAAATGCAGAGGGCAGGACTGGGACCTTCCAATTTATTTTAGCTGGTTCAACGCAGAACATATTAGCCATGCTGACCATAGGAGAATGTGTGCATCGGTGGAAAAAGGCGTCTGCAAAAAGAGTTGCCAATGGCACCCTGTCCCGAAGCAGGCCCGAAACGGGGGTGGGAGATCGTCAACAAAAATGTGCTTTTATCCTGTTGGTGTGGTTTAAAAGTTGAACATTACTCCCACCATATGATATATCGGGACTGAGCGAGGTGAAGTAATAACCACGGGAAGAGCATGCACACAAAGGACCATGAGGCGGATACAGTTGATTGCCAGAGGAGGTGTATTGAAAAGTGCACAGGAAGAGGAATTACCATACGTCATGAGTACAATACAACAACAACAACAACAGGCATTTTAAGGCCATTTTCCCTGCGAGAGCGGGCATTAGCCTTGCGGTACCCATGACAATCTTCTCCATTTTGCCCTATTTTCTGCATCTCTCCTTGTTAACCCCCTTGCCCGCATGTCTTCTTCCACCATCTTTAGCCAAGTCTTTCTCGGTCTTCCCCGTCCTCTACGTCCTTCTACATTCATTTCCATCACTCTTCTCAACCAGTCATTTCATCCTTCCTCAACACATGACCAAACCATCTCAACCTGTTCCTCTTCACAGCATCAATCACAGGCTCTATTCCCATCATCTTTCGCAATTCATCATTTGTCTTCCTCTCTCTCAACGATACTCCGCACATCCACCGAACCATTCGCATTTCCACTCTTTCCAGCCTTCGTTGCTGCTCTACGTTCATGACCCATGTCTCGCTCCCATAAATCACAACACTTCTCACACATGCAGCATACACCTTTCCCTTCAGCTTCAACGACACTCCCCTCCTCATCAGCACGCCACTCAGTTCCTGAAACTTCTTCCATGCACATCTCACTCTTGCAACCGTTGCCGAGTCTGATCCACCTTCTCCATTCAGCATGTCTCCGAGGTAGCAAAATGTTTTCACACCTTCCAGCTTCATGCCGTCTCCAAGATCCAACTCAACATTTCCTCCATCTGTAGCTCCCTCTGTGCACACCTTATACTTGAATGTAGCTGCCACACTGGTTAATGACCCTCTCAGACCACTAAATTTTTGATGAACCCACTCAGTGTACATTGTACATTGAATGGAATTCACTCCGACACCCTTCTTGCACACACAACGCACGGCCACTTCTCAGTTCTTTCCACCTCACCACATGCTTTACCACTTGCCATCACCTTCGTCTTTCTGATATTCACCTTCAGACCTTTTGTCTCCATACATTCCTTCCACTTGTTCATCTTCTCCTTCAGTCCATCCATACTTTCTGCAATCAACACCACATCATCTGCATACAACAACTCCCACGGCAAATCCTCCTTTACATTCCGAGCCAGCACCTCCAACACAGCTACAAATTGTAGTGGACTTAGTACCGACCCCTGATGCGCTCCCACCTTCACCTCAAACTCACCACTGTTCCCGTCCTTCGTCCTTACAGCTATGCACGCTCTCTCGTACATTGCCATCACGACTCTGATCAACCATTCCTCCACTCCTAACTTCCTCAATGCCCATGTCACTACTTCGCGTGGAACCCTATTGAATGCTTTCTCCAGATCAACAAACACAAGAAACAACTTCTTCGTCTTCTCCATGTACTTCTCCTGCAACTGCCTTGCAATAAAAAGCACGTCTGTCGTTCCTCTTCCTGGCATAAATCCAAACTGCATTTCGTCGATCTTCACCTTTTTTCCTTATCCTCCTCTCCAACACCCTTTCCAATACCTTCATTCCATGCTCCAATAACTTTATCGCTCGATACGAGCCGCAGTCCAGAGGGTCACCTTTCCCCTTGTATAGAGGGACGATGGTACTCAGTTCCCAATCCACTGGAATGCAGCCTTCTTTAACCACCAGATTACAGATCTCTGTCATTCTCTTCACACCCCAACTTCCCGCTGCTTTCAACCTATCTCCCACAACTCCTATCGGCCCTTCCCCTTTTCTACAATAAACTTAACTGAACTTATTACTTAACTTAACTTTTAAGTACAATAAACTTAACAAAAGCACAGAATTATAAGTGTTGTAAGAATCAGATCTACCAACATTGTGCCAAGTGTAGGTTTAATTCAGAATCTATCTCTAGCAATACCTGTAAGAAACCAACAAGCCACATATCAGTATACAGTAATCATAGAAGTAAGTAATGGTTTTGCAATTAGTACAAGCAAGCTTAGAACCTAGAGTAACACGCACCATCTGAGAATGCACTACATCACACAGAGTAAATGTCACAGGAATCCTCGGAGCGCTGTCCAGTCAGAATTCTTATCGGAGCCTCTCAGTGGACAGAGTCAGCATAACACCTGGGTTCAACTTGGACACAATTTCATTACATTCTCCCCACCGTTAAAACTACACTACCCCCAATGGCGGAAATCAAGCTAGCATAGAAACATTAGTTAGCAGCAGAGTAATATCAGGTAGCAGCAGTCCATGTCAGTCAGTCCAGCCGTAGCGATCGGGGCGGCGAATTTCTCTCCCAGTGCGTGTCCGATAGGCACCAGGTGCCACATCCACAAGACCGAAATCCCCCGCATCAGAATGATCACCTAACTCGGGTGATGGCGGTGGCCCCACAAAGCCATCCGGATCGGGAGCCTTTTGCGGTGGGATAGCCGGTAGATTCTCCATTGTCGGAATGACCATGCCGTAGTCCAGCTCAACAGTATCCCCACATGGGGCAAGATGACGTACCGAGACGGTAGACTCACGTCCATTCGGCATCAGCACTCGAGCGTGCTCCGGGTTGGCTTGGAGAATACGAACCTTGGTGATGAGGGGTTCGTACTTACTCGAGCGAACCGCGCATTTGAGGAAAGCTGGTCCGGGCACAGCCAGCCAACCCGGCAAAGGACTACCACCTCCAGAACGATGCGAAAAATGAAACATACGGTCGTGGGGAATTTGATTAGTAGCGGTGAACAATAAAGTCCTGATCGAGCTGAGCACGGTGGGTACCACCCAGGTCCATCGGTCCAACCCTAGTCCATTAGACCTAAGTGTCAGTGCAATGGCTTTCCAAATAATGCTATTAAAGCGTTCCACCTGTCCGTTCGCCTGGGGCCGATACGGAGTAGCATAGCTAGAAGTGATATTCCGCTGGAGCAAGAAGTCTCTCACATCCTGGGACAAGAACACTGCTCCACGATCAGTACGGACATAGGCCGGGTTCCCAAACATAGAAAACAACTCCCGCAGACACCAGATAACTGTGGCAGTGGTCATATCGCCGCACGGGAAAGCAAAGGGAAATCTGGAGAACTCATCAACTACCGTGAGAAGATAACGAGAACTGCCCGAAGCCGGTATGCCCGGACAAGATGGTAGATGGCAGGGGCCCTTTGAAGTCCATAGCCAAACGCTCCCATGGCCGAGTGGCCTGGACCAGCGTACCCATCCGAGGTTTGTAGAAGCGAGGTTTGAGTTCAGCGCAAACAGAACAAGTGCGACACAGCCGATGAATATCCTCAATCGAATAGGGCAAATTATGACTGCGCACATAATGAGCTAAACGCGTCACGACGGGATGACACAATGTGTCATGAAGGTCGTGGAGATCCTCAAAAGAGGTGAGGCTCGCACACACCAGTGGCCGTAATAAAGCATCCGCTACTAGGTTATCCTGCCCCGGGCGATACTTGATAGTGTAACAAAAATCGGCCAACTCAATCCTCCAGCGAGTGATTTTCTCATTCTTAATGCGTTGAGCATGGCGCGTGTCGTACATAAAGGCAACACTCTGTTGATCCGTGATGATCTGAAAACATCTGCCAAGCAAATATGGCCGCCAGCGCCTCATCGACTCGATGATGGCGTACACCTCCTTTTTGACAGATGAGTGTCGGCGTTCCGCAGGGGAGAGAGTCCTTGAAAAGAAGGCCACAGGTCGCTCCCCTTGCGAGAGTGTAGCAGCTATCGCGTGATCCGACGCATCGCTTTCCAAAACAAAGGACTTGTTTTCATCAATCGTCGACACAGCGGCGCCAGCTATGTCGGACTTCAGGCCATGGAAAGCGGCCTTAGTTGTGAGCCATGGGGAACTGTTTGCAATCCACAAGTGGACGTAGCTTCTCAGATAAATTTTGCACCCACTTAGAGTAATGAGTAAAAAGCCTGAGAGCACGCTTCAAAGATGTACGATCGTGGGGCGGGGCCATGTCAAGCAAGGGTCACAGTCGCTCCTTGTCCGGAGCGATAGAGGCATGGGTCACGGTGTACCCCAGGAGATCTATCGTTCGAGCGGAATAGCGACATTTATCCTCGTTCATAGTCAGTCGATACTTGTGCGCAACCTTGAGGAAGCGTTTCAGGTTAGCATCATGATTCGCTTTGTCGTACCTGCAAACCGTGAGATTATCCAGATAAACGAAGACATCAGTTAAGTTCTCCTTAGCAATGAGATCGTCCATAGCCCTTTGGAAGCAGGTTACCCCATTTGTGACCCCAAAAGGGAGACGGGTGAACTGGCACAACCTTTGTCCGGATTCAACCCCGGTGTAGATGCGATCGGCCTTGGAGATTGGAATCTGATGATATGTGCTTCGAAGATCTAAAGTACTGTAGACCGAGTATTGTGCCACCACTGCCACCTGTCGAACCAGAGAATCCATTCCCGGGAGGGGGTAGGCGTCCAATTGTGTAAACCGATTAATCGTCTGCGAGTGGTCGATTACCATGCGTTTACGATGCATGGCGGTCTGCACCACCAAAACTTGGGCCCTCCAAGGCGATCGACTAGGTTTGATAATACCCTCCTTTCGTAGTCGCTCCGTCTCCACAGCAATGAATTGCATGTCAGCTCGGGAATAGCGTCGCGATTTAATGGCAACCGGTGTACAGTCAGCAGTCATATTGGGGAACAGCGACAGTGGTTCAATTTCCATCCCTGCAAGAGCACACACAGCAAGAGTATCAGCACCACCAAATTCCATTTCCAATCTCCCATGCCGTCGGAGAAAATCATGTCCCAGCACCACTTCCGCACATAACGCTGGTAAGACCATTACATGCACATCCGGAAACATGCGACCATTAATCACAAGCTTTAGGTGGCATTCTTCCCGAGTGCGGAGCCATAGCCCTTGGGAGGCCATGAAGATTTGACGTGTTGTCCAGAGAATCGGCCACCCATGCTTTTGAACGAGTCACAAATCAACATAACTATCCGTCGATCCCGTGTCGATTAAGGCATTTGCATGTTGCCCCGCAATCATCAATGGAATAACCGCGCTGGACAAGCCAGGCAGTCCTGCAGCCATTGAGTCATCGAGAGGGGGCATTCGAGCCATGCGTGTGGATCCGACGCCAGCAAGCGTCTTTTGTGAAGTTAAAGCCGAATGTGGGTCAGTCGAGCCATCGATAGGTGGCGCTCGAGCCACGCGAGTAGATCCGACGCCAGCTCGCGTCGATCGTGAGTGTAAAGCCGAACGTGGGTCAGTCGAGCCGCCGATAGGTGGTGCTCGAGCCACGTGTGTAGATTCAATGCCAGCTCGCGTCGATCATGCCAAAACCGGACGTGGGCTGGGCGATGAAAGAATGCCAGTCAAGGACAGGCGGGCCGTGATCACGCCTGTTCGCGCCACTTGTTTTGGCAGTGCTTCGTTCACCGTCAAGGTCACGTGTGCAGCACAGGGCCCACATGGAGGGGCGATCCCAATCAAGGCCGCGCGTGGCGCCGGTCATGATTCGGGCGGAGAGAGTATCACATTCAAAGTCGAGCGAGGTCGCCGGCCCCGCGACGAGTGACAAACTTTTGAAAAGTATCCTTTCCGAGAACACGAATGACATTTTGCGTCTCTAGCCGGACAAATTGACCTTAAATGGTCTGGTTCCTGCAGAAAAAGCACGTAGCATTATTTCTGGCTGGGGGAGCGGCCGCGGGGGCGGCTGTCATACTCGGGTCAAAATCCTCGAGAGTGTCCATTGTCCCCGATTCCGGCGGAGGGGCAGCATCCATGTGCTCCGCGGTAGCTCTCTCTGGTTGTGTCGTGCCAGTTAAACCTGCAGTGACGTACGGTCGATCGTACGATTTGGCTTGAACTTGAGCTTCTTGGTACAAGAGCGAGAGCTTATGAGCTCTCTCCAGCATCAACTCTGTTTCTTCCTCAAGCAATCGTTGTCTGATGACTGGGGAATAAATCCCAGAAACAAAAGAATCCCGCATCAAATCATCAGAGACTTGTGCAGGGGTTCGTGTCTCAGTTGTACAGCCCTTCCCTAATCGGCGTAGGTCTTGAACGAAATGGTCTATGGTCTCCGATGGATCTTGTCGCCGAGATGCGAGCAGATATCGAGGATAGACCATGCTTCGAGTCTTGATGTAGATGCGTTTCAATTCCTCCACAGCCGCATCGTACATAGTGCACTGGGTTATGCACGTGTAGACCGTATGGTTCACGTGGGAGTGCAGCACCGCGAGCTTAGTTACATCGGCGAGCTCCTCCTGTGCTTCCAGATGGCTGGTCAGTAAGTTCAGCCAATGCAGGAGCTGAGCAGACGCGTCCGGTGCCTGAGGGTCTGCTCCGAAGAATGGAACTTGTATTAACTTGTGAGTCATGATGATCCCGTTCAAGACAGGAGACGATTCTGAATTAATTGTTGTAAGAATCAGATCTACAACATTGTCCCAAGAGTAGGTTTAATTCAGAATCGATCTCAAGCAATACATGTAAGAAACCAACAAGCCACATATCAGTATACAGTAATCATAGAAGTAAGTAATGGTTTTACAATTAGTACAAGCAAGCTTAGAACAAAGAGTAACACGCACCATCTGAGAATGCACTACATCACACAGAGTAAATGTCACAGGAATCCTCGGAGCGCTGTCCAGTCCGAATTCTTATCGGCACCTCTCAGTGGACAGAGTCGGCATAACACCTGGGTTCAACTTAGACACAATTTCATTACAATAAGAATAAATCATTTTCAAGTTATTGTCGCACAGAATTATTGGTAATTGCAAAGATCCATTGATAATTCAGTGGTTGACACTGGAAGTACAGCTGCACAGGCCATAACGCCAAAAGGCTGTGATCTTGAGATCCCCCATAAGAGACCAACCCCACTAGACTGCTTTTGACACACTGGACTATATTGAACAATTAACATTCATTTTTAAGACCACCTTTTACCACAGTACAATTGACTGAACTTGTACCTGCTTCACTTAAATCCACATTTTCATTTAAAATGGTATATTATTTCAGAATAATGTTGAAGATCAGGTGCGTGGCACTCATAGAGTCATAGACACAAACACAAAGACATGTCCAAGGCTGGAGTTGTGCAAGATGAAGGGGATGTGAAAAAACTGAAACAGCAGCTAAAGCATGTCAAGCTCTTTGGACATTATAAGGATCACATTGTGAAACTATCACCAAATGACGGAGAAACTGAAGACATCACCAAGCCACTTTTGAAGGGAAAATATCAAGGTCGGGACAGATTGATTTTTTTTTTTTTTGAGAAACAGTTAAATATTATACCAGCGAAATAGGTTTCCACGAGAAGCTCACAAATGTCAAGACTCTTACTCTTGAACACATGCTCCAGGTACAAATGACATCCAGGTCAACGCCACGGAAGCTTGCAAAATCAGACAGAAACCTTTCCCCAAGACTGCTTATTGCTAGAGATGCAGGTCGAAAGATTGATTTGAGAGGTCTACTTCACCATGAACTGTCAACAGTTCCATTGGGTGTGGCTGATACAAAGGGAGATATTGGTAAATCAGAAAAAGCCTCATTCGGCAAGATCCTTCAAGATGTACAAGCAATAGTCCAGACTATATAAATACTAGCAGGTTGCAAGAAATTTGGAGACCTTGCCGATAACTTTTCTGCCTCCGCTTTCATTCACCTGGGACTCCATTGCGAAAGAGCAGATGCCATTTTTGTCAGGTGCAGACCACAGCCCATCAGGTCTTCTACATAGAAAAAGAACAGGATCAGGAAGGTAAGACATTTGCCGCATTGTCGATAGCCGTGATGTCCCAATCGTTTCAAATGAGAAAACTTCATGTCCTTGAGGGAAGTCAAAGCAAACCTTGCTCAGTTATCAAAACATCTTTTGACAAAAGCAGACTCACTTGTTGGCTGTGAAGTAGTGGTAGGAGGAGGATTTGCTGACAAGGAATACATACAGGCATTGCCAGGATGAAACGTTCCCTTTCTACATAAACTCTTGAAGAAGGAGATGTGAGATGAATTCTTCATGTGATTGGTGTTTGTCTGGAGGGATTTGAGAGGCTGGTTGTTGTTCGCAGCGACAAGGATGTCCTTGTGCTCCTTGTTCACTTTTTCAGCCAGCTAAGAAAAGAAGTTGGGTTTTGATTTGGGACAGGGAAGCAGTGCCATTTTGTCAAAGTGCATGAGATTGACCTAACAATCCCTATCCGCAGAAACCTCCCTGCTTTTCATGCAATGAAAGGCTGCGATAGTCGGCAGCATTTATGGCATTGGAAAGGAATGACCATGGAAAACATTTCTTTCCAATCCAGAACTCCTGAACAATCTTGGAATTGGTGATCATACTGGAGACACAGCAGCTGAAACTGAAGCGTTCGTCTCTCCCCTGTTCTTGCTCAAATCTCAAGCAACAGATGTTAACGGGCAAAGAGCAGGCTATTGCAGAGGGGGTTAAGGGAACTGGACATGCTGCCACCGATGCATGATGTCCTCCAGCAACACATCATGAGAGTGTGGAAGAATTCACAACAAGGTTCAAACAATAACTTTAATACAACAGAGTCGATACATTTATATTATGCATGCATGGAGAATCAGTAACGCACTGAACGGCATGAAATCCTTCTACTGGCTCCTTCAGTTCTTCTCCTTATATACAAAATGTAGATGGGTGGGTGTCACTTGATGAGGAACAGCAATCGAGCTTTCTCGAGGCCCCAGTCAGATAAGAAGGAGTCAACCAGAGTTAAGTATTCTTAAGAAAGTTTTGTGAAAACAAAGTTTAGACAGCCAGGGAGATTGACCGCTCGCTCCACAGTGGAAGAGCAGAGCAGAGTTCAGATAGCAGAGAACAAACACGAGCCAAGGTGGAATGTCAAAACACAATAAAACACTGTCAGTAATTCCACAGTCTGAACATGCATTTTTCAAGTTTTTGAGGTTCTGTGCTACCTCTTCACTTTTGAGGTTCTGCGCTACTTCACATGATTCTTGAGATTTGATTCTAGGGAAAAACAGTCCCTAGTGATCCCTTCCACAGCTCGCTCTTGATTTCCATATATTTATCGATGATTTATGCAGTAGATTAGAATTTACCATATTATGCTCTTCATCCTACTGAAATATATATATATATATATATATATATATATATATTCGTGGATCACTTCTTATTAAAGAATTCTGTGAGTTATGGTGGACTGGAGCTAGAGTGTCGAGTTCTATCTGGTTTGTTTAAAGATTCTGGGGCTGTGAACTTTAGATGCATTGAAATCCATTGTTTTATTACCAATGGAATGTGTGTTTAGATTTGTGTGCATATGTCTTCATTCACCATTGTCCTACTTCTGGTCGTAAAGTTGTTTTCAAGCTCTCCTGATTGGTTGACCTCTGGTAACCATTGCCAAAGGCCTTGGGTACTCACTCTCCCTTCCCTTCTAAGCTGGCCACAGTGCAGTTTTCTTATCTTATGTCTTTCAAACCCACAGTAATTGATTATTGCCAGAAGTCTCACCACTTCACCTACCCCTTCATGTTTTAGTATAAAAAAAGCTCTGATCCAAGCATAAGATCAGAAAGAGGACCACGAGTTGTATTTGCTCATACTTTGTATTGTTTAAACCTCTTCCCCTTGTGCATAAATAAATGTTTCAAACTCCGAACCCTCATTCTCTATCTTTTCTTTAATGCTGATCGTACTGAATTCAAATCTTCCTTGGGTCGTATTTATGGGATATCGGAGTTGACGTTATGGCGACTGAGACAATGGTGTGTAGGTTTTTGAGCTCTTCAGATGCAAGGTGGCGGCGATGCTAGGCAGCACATCCAGCAACGTGAGTTAGGTCGCCGGCACACCAACACAGGTGTTCAATTCACCACTCAAATCGCCCATGTTCATGTGCTGGTAGCTCCACAAAGAAGGTGTTAGAGTTTAGTGCGACGGCTGCTTCTTCCACTCAATCATGGGGAATAGCCACAAGATACAGCCATCTCTGTTGTTTTATAACAGTTCTCTGTGTAGAAGTACAACTTCTAAAAATTATTCAAATGATGAGACCATCCCTGTGAGTGAGTTTACTTGCAGCTAATTTCAACTCTGTTCGTACCCTCTTCCCATTTCAGGAAAACACAAAAACAGAAACAAACACAGAAACTTTGTTGAACTAATTAGAGACTTAACATATATTATATAATCTTTAGCAATATGGAATGCTAATAAAGATGAAGCTGTAATACTTGGAGCAAACTGCATTTGAATCATAGAACATGTGTATCCATTATGCTAGAAATAATGTGAAAAGAGCTGTATTCATTCCAAAGTTCTGTGCAGTGAGAAATGCAATACTCTCTGTGGAGCTGGAAACTGCACACTCAGCTATTTCTTCCGAAGCAATAATCTCCCCTCAGAGATTAAAACCAGATATACTTCATTTACTTTAGTCTCGTCCCCGCTGGGATCTGCAGTTAAAATAATTGCCAGATGGTGCCAGATCAACACTTTACCCAAGAGAACGCCTGCCTCAGCTCAAAGCGGTAACCCCTCTGACCCACATCTTTCAGTTTGACATCACAAAACATACCTACCGGTTCTCATGGCTTGCATAATGTGAGACAGATGTTCTGGAGCCAGGCTGACTGTGACCTTAGCGACCCATTAATTTCCCTTGACCCCTTCTTACCAACATCAAAGAGAAACCCAGCTATAAAATAACTTAACTCTCCAGAATCGAGAAGAGACTCACCCAATCTGTTGTTTTGCTGTGTATCCTGTATTGTAACTTGGTTTCAATCGAGTGAGCTGTTCCAGTCATATTAAATGTTTACAAGTGGTCAATATGTGTGGACATCTTGTCCAAGGACGCATCGACAACGTATCTTTTTCTTCCTCATGTGAAAATTATTCACTTTTTGAGTTAAATCGTTCGTTGATGTTATTCAAAGACAATATGGAAGTGGCGTTCGCTTTCACGAGGTGACGCCAATGTGAAGAATAAGATTGACTTTATCACAAAATTACCCACTTAAAATAGCAAATCAGAAAAAGACATCATATCTATTATGTAGGGTATCAAGGGATAGATTAGCATTGATGTAGTCTGAGCATCTGAGTTCCCCTTTCAGTACTGTAGAAACCCGAAATTCATGGGGGATACGTTTCTGAAAAATGCTGCCAATGTCAAATCTGCATTCTTTCAATGAGAAAACGGGAGATAGATTCCCGCGGTTCAAGATTCATCAGGGAAAATTTCAAAATTTTATGAACACGAATGCACATGATTACAGTTTCATTTAAAATGCTTACAAAGAAAAGAACAACAACAGCAGGTACTGTTTCCAATTTTTTGTGAAGATATGGTACAGTACAGTATGATGTAACGTTTGATGATGATGATTATTTATAATGTATTAAACTCAAAATACTCCTCTGAATGGGACACAGGTGAAGGTGCTGACGAGTCATGAATCAAAGGAAATGCAGGCGATGGCGCTGAAGATGTGGAGGTGGAGGGACCAGAGTGCAAAAAAATGGGCGATTGTGAGCTGTTTCGCTGAGTGCTGCAGAAATCTGTGTACCTCTTTGTATGGCAGTAGAACATCATCCAACCCCCTCTTAAACTGGAGGTACCGCTCCATCATTGAGTCGGCATCTTGCAACCTGTCAGCGACTGTCTTCATATCCTGCAGAACATCAGCGAGGAACTTGATGGTCAGGTTGGGCCTCGCCATCTCTTCCTCCTCTTCTCTGCCAGACTCCTCCTCAGAAACCTTAATTATGGCCTCCAAACTCCTCCTCAGTCAGCTCCTCACTATGCGAGGAGATGATCCCCTCCAATTCCTCAGGATGCATGTCGTCGAAGCCATCGCCTCCCATCTCCCATGCCAATCCGGCAATTGTCGGCCTCTCTTGCATGGCGTCAGGAAAGCCTCTGAAGCCTTTCACTGCCTGTGGCCATAAATTGTGCCAGCAAGCAATGATGGTGGAGGCTTTGATCTCGTTCAAAGAGACCTTGATGGTGCTGATACAGTGCACGATGTTGAAATCCTTCCAACATTTCCTGACGCCAAGTTCAGGGGGTGAGCTCTGCCGAAATAACTGCCGAAATCTCGGCTCTCTGCTCACCTTCACTCTTTCATTCCTCTTTTCTCCCGCCTCTGGAACAAACTCCCTCACTCCCTTCAATCCCACTCCTCCCTCCAGGTCTTTAAAACAGCTGTTCACCACCATCTCTTATCTTCCCCCATCCAAAACCTTGATCTTTTCTACCCCCGCTAATTCACCCCAGATCCACCTTGTTTGAAATTCCAACTTCTTTCCTGGAAGTCCTGGCAGTGTCCATATGTTTTATACCTCTCCCACCGCCCCCTTCCCATGCCCCCCCCCCCCCCCCAAAGCCCTCGCCCTCTCTCAGATCTCTCGATGTCTCCATGTCTCTCGGTCCCTGCTCTCAAATGTTGTGTTTGTGTCCTTCCCCCTCTCTCCCCATCTTGTCTACCGCTCCCGATGTTATATGTTTTATGTGTCTGTTTGTCTTTCTGTGTGATTAATGTTCGCTCTTTCACGAGCCTCGATCTTGTATACAAAAAAAAAAAAAAAAAAAAAAAAAAAGCTCAATAGCATCCAAGATGCGATGGAAAGTGTGGAATTCGGAAATGATACATCATAATCATTTCAACCCTGCAGTCCCCTTTGGCATTGGAGCAGAGGAGAAGAGATATCCGGTTCTTGGCAACATTGAAGCCCCATGCTGTCCTCTCTCTCATTTCGAGATGAGCTTCCTCAAGGTCCGCTGAAGCACACTCGCCTGTGAGCTTTACATTGCCAAGACCGTACCACTGCTTAAAGTGGGTAAACCATCCCCTGCTGGCTTGGAAGGGCCTGGGGCCACTCATACCCGCATCACTTGTACCCACATCCCTCGTGTTTGCAACACAGCCCATGCCAGCCAGACGATCGTACATTTATTTGGTTTTTCAAAAATCAGAGGTCCGCTTGAAAGAATGTTCCTCTGGGCATTGTCCTCTACCCACACAATTACTGCCTTCTCTATTGCTTTGATGTGAATATCCTTGGTCTGGGCAACGACGTTGGTGTTGGCTACTGCACATGCCACAACACTTTCACGAATCGCCTTCTCGTTTTTCTTTATGTAGCACACACTTATGTCGCACACTCATCTCGTTCATGCAATAGTGCCTATCAACGAGGCCACACTCTCAGCTCTTGATATTCATTCAAGCAGCTCCACTTTCTGGCTCAAGGCTCGTGACTTTTTTCTGCCTTTTGGGGGTGCACACGCCTCCTGCACAACTCATACGCTTCGGACCCATGATCGAACGATGTGCACAAAAGTTCACGAGGGTTAGTAATCGCAGCATGTCAAAGGCAGCAGGATGAAAAGAAAAAAAATGAAACACAGGACAAGCTGCACATAAATAGTCGTGCAGGGGTTGTGGGTAGATTGGGGATGGGTGGGTATTGTGACCATTGTTTATGGGTGATGGTGGCAGGGGATGGTTTAGGTGCACATGCAGCTGCTTTATGCGTGACACATTTATGCTTTATTGAAAATGCTTTTGGAACTGTTCGGTGCGCGACTGGTGGGAGATGTTTTTGCGACCACGAAAAACTGAATACGCAAAGCACAGGACCGCAAATGTATAAGCAGGTCACAGTTTACAAACCATAAATACGCAGATTTGAATGAACTAGGGCATTGCCCGTACTATATCTATATCTAAAATTATATCCCCCCCCTCTATTTACATGAAATGGTTTGGTCCAAAGCGAACGGCTTCCGGAGTTTGGTAAAGAAATCGCCATCGCGTGCACAAACGCGCAGGAAAGCGAATGAATCGCAAATTCGTTTTTATTAGTTGTAAAACATAGTTTAACGCCAACATAGTTTGCAAACGTGAAATAAATGAATACGCTCTCAAATGTGCCATCCGAGGCAGAGTGTGCCCGCCACGTTCGGCACACGCGATCGTTCGCTGCTCTCTGATTGGTTGAATCGTTTTTTGGACATAGCTCGGTAAGTAATTGTCCGATTAATATGAAACCTTGAAAAGGCACATCCTCGGGTCCCCAGCAATATACCTGGCAAGTTAAAAGTATATCGGACCCGTGGTTGTCGAGAAACAGCGGTCACAGACAAACGTACAGACAGAGATTACTGGAATTATAGATAGATGTCGAACCCGCAAATATCGGGGTTTTTACTGCACTCAGAAAGGGTTTTCCTTATAATTCCTGTTGTTCTGAATATCGCTGTCTCCCCTTGTTAACCCCCCTGCCCGCATTTCTTCTTCCACCACCTTTAGCCAAGTCTTTCTCAGTCTTTCCCGTCCTCTACTTCCTTCTACATTCATTTCCATCACTCTTCTCAACCAGTCACTTTCATCCTTCCTCACCACATGACCAAACCATCTCAATCTGTTTCTCTTCACATCATCCATCACAGGCTCTTCACTCTCTGCAGACCTGGATAAAATTACAAGCTGGTCAAACATGTGGAACATGTCTTTCAATCCTGACAAATCTCACACTCACACTATCTCTCCGAAAACACCATCTGGAAAACTATCCCATCTACATTCTAAACAATCCTCTCGACGAAGTTCTGTCACTCAAGCTTTTGGGTCTCACTATCAGCCATGATCTTTTCTAAGAAAGCCGCATTTCCAAGCAGGCCTCCAAAGTCAGTTGCCAATTTGGCATCCTCCATCCTTGGCATTACTGAGATACTCACCACTTTAAAGTTTCATCCGCAGCTTGATGGAGTACTGCTTTCCCCTCTGAGCTGGTGCTCCTGCCTCACACGTAGCAAAGCTTTCGGCTGTCGAAACCAAGGCTTTCAGGATCATTGCTATCTCCTGCGATGAAGCTGATTCTGAGGGCCTTTCACTCACAGCAGGAAGGTTGCCGGTCCTTCAATCTTCTCTCCGGCCTTGCACCCACTGCTCCCTCTGTGCTCTGTCCCCAAAATATTCCTGCAGGATGGAGAAGGACTGCTAGCAACCCTCTTTGGTGAAAATGCCAAAAGCAAAACTCCCTGCTCGCCTTAACTCTTTCATTCCTCTTTTTTCCCGCCTCTGGAACAAACTCAAACACTCTCTGTAATCCCTCTCCTCCCTCCAGGTCTTCAAAACAGCTGTTCACGACCAGATTCTGCCAAAATCTCGGCTCTCTGCTCACCTTCACTCTTTCATTCCTCTTTTTTCCCGCCTCTGGAACAAACTCAAACACTCTCTTTAATCCCTCTCCTCCCTCCAGGTCTTCAAACAGCTGTTCACCACCATCTCTTATCTCCCCCCATCCAAAGTTTTGATCTTTTCTACCCCCGCTAATTCACCCCAGATCCACTTTTTTGAAATTCCAACTTCTTTCCTGGAAGTCCTTTCAGTGTCCACATGTTTTATACTTCTCCCATCTCCCCCCCCCCCCCCCCAAAGCCCTCGCCCTCTCTCAGATCTCTCGATGTCTCCATGTCTCTCGGTCCCTGCTCTCAAATGTTGTGTTTGTGTCCTTCCCCCTCTCTCCCCATCTTGTCTACCGCTCCCGATGTTATATGTTTTATGTGTCTGTTTGTCTTTCTGTGTGATTAATGTTCGCTCTTTCACGAGCCTCGATCTTGTATACAAAAAAAAAAAAAAAAAAAAAAAAAAAGCTCAATAGCATCCAAGATGCGATGGAAAGTGTGGAATTCGGAAATGATACATCATAATCATTTCAACCCTGCAGTCCCCTTTGGCATTGGAGCAGAGGAGAAGAGATATCCGGTTCTTGGCAACATTGAAGCCCCATGCTGTCCTCTCTCTCATTTCGAGATGAGCTTCCTCAAGGTCCGCTGAAGCACACTCGCCTGTGAGCTTTACATTGCCAAGACCGTACCACTGCTTAAAGTGGGTAAACCATCCCCTGCTGGCTTGGAAGGGCCTGGGGCCACTCATACCCGCATCACTTGTACCCACATCCCTCGTGTTTGCAACACAGCCCATGCCAGCCAGACGATCGTACATTTATTTGGTTTTTCAAAAATCAGAGGTCCGCTTGAAAGAATGTTCCTCTGGGCATTGTCCTCTACCCACACAATTACTGCCTTCTCTATTGCTTTGATGTGAATATCCTTGGTCTGGGCAACGACGTTGGTGTTGGCTACTGCACATGCCACAACACTTTCACGAATCGCCTTCTCGTTTTTCTTTATGTAGCACACACTTATGTCGCACACTCATCTCGTTCATGCAATAGTGCCTATCAACGAGGCCACACTCTCAGCTCTTGATATTCATTCAAGCAGCTCCACTTTCTGGCTCAAGGCTCGTGACTTTTTTCTGCCTTTTGGGGGTGCACACGCCTCCTGCACAACTCATACGCTTCGGACCCATGATCGAACGATGTGCACAAAAGTTCACGAGGGTTAGTAATCGCAGCATGTCAAAGGCAGCAGGATGAAAAGAAAAAAAATGAAACACAGGACAAGCTGCACATAAATAGTCGTGCAGGGGTTGTGGGTAGATTGGGGATGGGTGGGTATTGTGACCATTGTTTATGGGTGATGGTGGCAGGGGATGGTTTAGGTGCACATGCAGCTGCTTTATGCGTGACACATTTATGCTTTATTGAAAATGCTTTTGGAACTGTTCGGTGCGCGACTGGTGGGAGATGTTTTTGCGACCACGAAAAACTGAATACGCAAAGCACAGGACCGCAAATGTATAAGCAGGTCACAGTTTACAAACCATAAATACGCAGATTTGAATGAACTAGGGCATTGCCCGTACTATATCTATATCTAAAATTATATCCCCCCCCTCTATTTACATGAAATGGTTTGGTCCAAAGCGAACGGCTTCCGGAGTTTGGTAAAGAAATCGCCATCGCGTGCACAAACGCGCAGGAAAGCGAATGAATCGCAAATTCGTTTTTATTAGTTGTAAAACATAGTTTAACGCCAACATAGTTTGCAAACGTGAAATAAATGAATACGCTCTCAAATGTGCCATCCGAGGCAGAGTGTGCCCGCCACGTTCGGCACACGCGATCGTTCGCTGCTCTCTGATTGGTTGAATCGTTTTTTGGACATAGCTCGGTAAGTAATTGTCCGATTAATATGAAACCTTGAAAAGGCACATCCTCGGGTCCCCAGCAATATACCTGGCAAGTTAAAAGTATATCGGACCCGTGGTTGTCGAGAAACAGCGGTCACAGACAAACGTACAGACAGAGATTACTGGAATTATAGATAGATGTCGAACCCGCAAATATCGGGGTTTTTACTGCACTCAGAAAGGGTTTTCCTTATAATTCCTGTTGTTCTGAATATCGCTGTCTCCCCTTGTTAACCCCCCTGCCCGCATTTCTTCTTCCACCACCTTTAGCCAAGTCTTTCTCAGTCTTTCCCGTCCTCTACTTCCTTCTACATTCATTTCCATCACTCTTCTCAACCAGTCACTTTCATCCTTCCTCACCACATGACCAAACCATCTCAATCTGTTTCTCTTCACATCATCCATCACAGGCTCTTCACTCTCTGCAGACCTGGATAAAATTACAAGCTGGTCAAACATGTGGAACATGTCTTTCAATCCTGACAAATCTCACACTCACACTATCTCTCCGAAAACACCATCTGGAAAACTATCCCATCTACATTCTAAACAATCCTCTCGACGAAGTTCTGTCACTCAAGCTTTTGGGTCTCACTATCAGCCATGATCTTTTCTAAGAAAGCCGCATTTCCAAGCAGGCCTCCAAAGTCAGTTGCCGATTTGGCATCCTCCATCCTTGGCATTACTGAGATACTCACCACTTTAAAGTTTCATCCGCAGCTTGATGGAGTACTGCTTTCCCCTCTGAGCTGGTGCTCCTGCCTCACACGTAGCAAAGCTTTCGGCTGTCGAAACCAAGGCTTTCAGGATCATTGCTATCTCCTGCGATGAAGCTGATTCTGAGGGCCTTTCACTCACAGCAGGAAGGTTGCCGGTCCTTCAATCTTCTCTCCGGCCTTGCACCCACTGCTCCCTCTGTGCTCTGTCCCCAAAATATTCCTGCAGGATGGAGAAGGACTGCTAGCAACCCTCTTTGGTGAAAATGCCAAAAGCAAAACTCCCTGCTCGCCTTAACTCTTTCATTCCTCTTTTTTCCCGCCTCTGGAACAAACTCAAACACTCTCTGTAATCCCTCTCCTCCCTCCAGGTCTTCAAAACAGCTGTTCACGACCAGATTCTGCCAAAATCTCGGCTCTCTGCTCACCTTCACTCTTTCATTCCTCTTTTTTCCCGCCTCTGGAACAAACTCAAACACTCTCTTTAATCCCTCTCCTCCCTCCAGGTCTTCAAACAGCTGTTCACCACCATCTCTTATCTCCCCCCATCCAAAGTTTTGATCTTTTCTACCCCCGCTAATTCACCCCAGATCCACTTTTTTGAAATTCCAACTTCTTTCCTGGAAGTCCTTTCAGTGTCCACATGTTTTATACCTCTCCCATCTCCCCCCCCCCCCCCCCCTAAGCCCTCTCCCTCCCACAGATCTCTCGATGTCCCTGCTCTCAAATGTTGTTTGTGTCCTTCCCCCTCTCTCTCCACATCTTGTCTACCATCTAACACTCCCCTTATTATATGTTTTATGTGTCGGTTTGACTTTTTGTGTGATTAATGTTAGCTCTTTCACGAGCCTTGTATACAAAAAAAAAAAAAAATCTCTTATCTTCCCCCATCCAAAACCTTCATCTTTTCTATCCCCGTTAATCCACTCCAAATCCACCTCCTTCAAACTCTGTTTTCTTTCTTGAAAGTCCTTGTAGTGTCCGATCTCTTGTACATTTTGTGGAGTGTCCATTTTGTTACGAGGCCAGAGGAGAGGGTATTGCATTTGAGTCAGTTTGTATGTTTGTCTGTTTGTTTGTCTGTGTGTGTCCGCACAGAATAAATATGATATTTTTTGCAACTGTTGGTCCGATTGACAGGAAATTTTCACTATAGGTGCACCTCCTCCTGTATAATTTTTTTAACGACAATGATAACGTCATTGGTCTCATGGTACGGGCGCCATCTTTGAAAAACCGAAAAACTTTGCACCTCCACATCTCTGAAAGCACTGCATAGAAACAATGGAGACATGGCTCATTTTATAGAACTCCCACTCTCCATGTGGAATGACGTATGTTCATGATGATGTCATAGGTGCCTCCATTATGACGTCATAATTCGACAAGTACAAAACTTCATTCGATCAAGACGAAATTTATTGAGCGTCATCTCGGGATAAATTGGTAGAGAAATTAAAATAATGACGACGTCATCCATATTTGTTTTAACACAAAATCCTGAAAAAAACACTAAAAACACATCCTGGCGAGGGTCTGCAATCTCTGATTACTCTTTCTTGTTTATCCTGCGTACCCCTCCCCAACCCTCTCCATTCCACATATCTGATGACCCTGTTCACTACTGTTGTTGTGCTGCCCTCTCTCTCCCCCCCCCCCCCTTTGTCCCACACACCCTTTATTATATGTTCTTTGTGTTAGCTCTAATACAAGCCTCCACTTATTGTACAAATAAAAAAATCTGCCAATTTTTCATCATTCGGTGTGAAGACATAGATCATCCATGTACAGGAGATGTGTCATCTGTCTCGTTTCTTTAGACAGTTTTCTGTTGCATGTGAGATAGTATCCATGCCCTTGTTCATTGATGAGGTTACTCATTGGGTCCAGAGCCAGGCAAAACAGGAGGGAGGTTAAGGCTGTCACCTTGTAAAATACCACGTCGTATATTTCCTCCTTGCATTTCAATCTTTCTCTCTTTGGTTATACTCCATATACGGGCTTTTGGAAGTGGGAGGATATTCTCCCTGAGCTCAAAATCTCCATCTCCTTTTTCGGTAAAGGATCATTTTTCATGAACCAGATTGTGAAACCTCATTTTCATAGCTTTGGTCCAAAGAGTCTTTTTACAATCCTCAATTAACCGCTGACAGGCTCCAATTGTAGCTCTTTTGTAGTGATATTCCCTGGAATGATCATCAAGAACTCAGTTAGGGTTTTCTTGATCATTCCTGTTGCGCCGTATATCACCGGTACAATTTCACTTCATTTTCCAAGAAATCTTAACCTCATTTTTCAGTTCATGGTATTTGAGCATTTTCTTGGTTTCCAAAGCATTTAATCCAAAGTCATTGGGAACCGAAACCTCAATCAACAATGCTGTATTTTCCTTTTTGTGTTTGCGCACGATGTCCGGCCGCAATGCTTTGTTTGCAATGTCCACACTTGATGGGATCAACTTGTCATGCCTGAGCAATATGTGACATTTTCAAGGATCAGATTTGGTTTGTGTTTCCATCATTGTTCTGGAATGGGAATGTTGAAATGTTTACAGATGATTTATTACTCTACAGATGCTGTCATGTCTGTTCCAACACCAACAACTGTCAACATGTCTTTGTACAACTGTTCCAACAATTATTTTTTTATATCCCTAAAGGAGATGACTGTACTTTCTGTTTCTACTCCACAAAGCCTGCATTTGTCCAATTGGCTCAATCCCACCATTTTCTTGAAGCCATTCGTGGCATGCCCTTGGTCTTGGGCATTTATGATGACTCGGTCTCTATCCCAATTAATTTGATCTCTTCTTGGCCATTTGTGGAAGTGTAAAATTTATCTATGAATCGAGTGATTTATATGAGCCACAACTTGTCAAAATCGTGTGTTTAGAACCTACTTATCTTGTGTACAAGTTTTTATGACTTCCATAAAGCAGTTAAAAGTTGTCTTTTGTAGGCAAGTTATCTCTAGCATTGGGAAGAATGGTTTTATATTACCATTACAACAGCGTGAAATTTATACTATTTACCGTGATACATATAAGTTTATACATTTTCTATATACGACACAATATATCCATATATTCTATATAATATTTCTTTATGACTAAGGGTGATATGGTGCTTTGAAATATGGTGTTGGATCGGGTATTCCCAAATGATAAATAATTCTGCACAACATCGAATAATGATTCAGAAAATCTCGTTGCGTTATGTTTTTAAAATACACTCACATATAGACATAAAATATTTTTGCACTGAGTTCAATAAACAGGTTGTACAAAGATATAAATTTGAAAAATATTGTTTTCAAGGCGAAGGCGCCACGATGACTGATCCATGAGAGGGGTGGATTAGCATTCACTTAACTTGTTTACAATTTCCATTGTGTTTGGTAAAAAAACTAATTTCCATCTTCACAATGCTCTGCATTTTAAATGTTTGCTTACAATATTAAGGTGAAAGAATGTGTTCCCTCCCACCCACATGAATGGTTTTGCTTACGTAACCTGTGGGGGATGGGTTCACATGTACCTTTCTTTCTTCCCACTTGCTCCGCATACAAGTTGGTCTTATGACTGGTTTTTAAAGTCTTAAAATTGCGTATGGAATTGTCAATGCAGTCTTGTTTGTACAAAAAACAAGACGAGGCAACAATTCGGAAATAAATACCTGTAATTCATACAGTTGCATACAAGTTTGCTTCAGCAGGGTAGCTATCTCTGGCATTTCGAGTTTTAAAAAAACGAGACGTTCTCAGTAAATCTTTTCAAACGCAATAATTAAAATTGTAGACATCTACTGAATTATCAGGACAGTTATGCTAAAATCCTGTGAAACAATAATGTTAAAGATGAATGAATTACGGATAACATGCAGGTTTGAAATTATAACCTGATGTGCTTCAAAAAAAAACTCATTCATGTATTTCTAAGATTATATTTAGAAGTTTAGTAAGTAAAATATAAAACGTTTTTTGTAATTTACATTTACATAGTATGAAGTGAATGACTTTCACATGTACTTGAAGTCTCCAAGCAGAATTGGGAGAGTGTTGGGTCCGCAGAGTCTGGTGCGAACAAAAGAAGAACACATCTTCCTCATTAAGGATATTTTAATATGCATTCCTAAATCTCTCCCCACTCAGCGGGATATCCCTCCCACCCCAATATTTCATTTGACCAATTACATTGTATCCCTCGATCTTTGCTCCCTCCCACCCACATATTTCATTGATCAATCCCCACTGCCATATCCCTCCCACCCACACTTTGCTCAACCAATCCTACTACTCTCCTCCCCCTTCTTCATACGACCAATCCCATCTTCGCTCCTTCCTTTCCTTGCCCCTCCCAATTATTTCTTTGTTTCCAGCAGGTATAAAAGACATGTTGACAATTTCGGCTACTAGGATTTTCACTTGGTTTGTAAATACTGTATGTTGATATTGTATACTGTGTATTTGGTGTATCCTTATGATGTTTTCTTTGATGTACATCTCTACTGTGCCAGGATTTTCACTTCGGACTTTGATTTAGGATTTTATTGTGTATCTTGCAATGTGCTTTTTGTGATTTGCAGTATGTTCTTCTTAGTTAAGAAAGGGTTTATTGTTTCTTAATGCGTATCTTCTTGTAAACAAAAAGTGATATCCTCCTCGGGAATAAAAAATTGTCAATCCTTCTTCTGACAAAAGGTTTGGACATTGAATTCTTGATTCATCAATTACATACTGTCCAAATTCCACAACACATTCCAGTGAGCCTTCCCTGCCGATCCCTGTTCTGTCAAGCTCGTTTTTTTAAATCTTCCTGCTCTTTTGTCATTCTCCCATTTGTCAGAGTATATGTGCTGATATGTATTTTTTATTGTTTTCCTTTTTCTTCTTTGCGAGCATTGGGACTGTATTTGTTTCTGTTTCGTTTTCCTGTGTCGTATCCTGCACTTACACCTGTTTTTGTAAGTATTTTTTTTTTTGTATACTGAATCGAGGCTCGTGAAAGAGCTAACATTTACTTCACAAACAAATCAACCAGACAAACAAAATATATAAAAAGAGGAAGCGGAAGACAAGATGGGGAGAGAAGGGGAAGCACACAAACACAACATTTGAGAGCAGGGAGATGTGTGGGAGGGAGAGGGCTTAGGGGGAGGAGGCGTGGGAAGGGGGGGGGGGGGGGTGGGAGAAGTATAAAACACAAGGACACCAAGTAGTCAGGTTCACTATGTTTTTTCGTTCAAAATGTTGGTAGATTAGCAGCAAAACTATACATTTTTGGAATATTCAGAGCATGAGGAATCCAAAAATTAATGTTTACATTTGCGTAGACACCTTTGCGAAAATGACACTCAGGACAGTGATGAAGATCTGTAAAAGCATATTCCTGAACGGTATAGACCTCGTAGATCCTGTGTATAGGACTTATAGTTCAATCTGATACTACCTATAACTTCCTATAACAACCTATAACTTCAAAGGACTTGCAATATCATGTATTATGTAATACAGTTATATCACAAATATGAAGACAATGGTTTTCAATCACCTTTGTTTGTTGCTTTTCTATAATCCTGAGCATTATTTTGAGGCCTTTATTGGATTCCTTGACCCAGAAAACATAGGATTAGCGTATTTAATTAAGTCTCTAGGTTGACTAGAAGCCGAGATCGCGCAAAATATGTATTTTATGGCGGCCATTTTCAAAATCCAAAATGGCGGCCATGCAGGTGTCTGTGCAAATGTCAACATTGATTTTCAGATTCTCCATGCTCTGAATATTCCAAAAATGTATAGTTTTGCTCATCTACCAAAATTTTGAACGAAATTATATTTGTTAACATAGTGAACCTGACTAAAGGACTTCCAGGACAGGAGTTGGTATTTCAAAAAAGTGGAATTGGGGTGAAATTAGTGGGGGAAATCGATTAAGGATACTTTTTACTTACTTAGGATACTTAGGATTAAGGATACTTTAAGGATACTTGATCGTTTCTAAATCGATTAAGGATACTTTTTCTGATTTGTTGTTTTCTTGCTCATGTACAAATCTCATTTGATAGCCTGTTGAACTTTTCACATACTTTGCCAGTCCTACACATGGTGTTCTCTGTGCACTTGGTTCAGCTCCATCAGACCGCCTCCTCCTCATCTGAGAAAGTAAAACCTCAGAATGCATTGTTTTTTTTGTTGAATAGCTTCGTTAGAGGTTTCCTTATTTTGGTGTCGATGTTGATGATGTGGAAGATTTTTTATTCAACATTCACATTCAGACACGCACACACACACAAGGATATATATATTTATGCTTGCGTGGCTATACATAGACACATACAATGTAAATGTCGTATTGACATACAAGGTAAAACGTACTTTTTAGAATTGTTTGCAAGTGAGTGGAAAACTATCCTCTGTTCGGATTGGATTGAAGCAAGCAGCTGGCTGGCTGTGCTGTGGAGCTTCGGGGAGTGGAGTGGACAGGTTCAGGTGTTGGGCAGCTGTTGAATGGATTTTAAGAGAGGGGAAAGTAGTATTGTTCCTTTGCAGGTCTGAAGCTGGGAAGAACATATCAGGTGAAGTGAATGTGTGACTTTTAAAAGAGAACAGTCGGAGAAAGCACAAGCCAAGTATATTAATTGCACCATTGCTCGGGAAATATGATCCCTTCCACTCTCGAAATATAACAAAGCACATTCCAGCCGAGCTGGGGAATACCGTGTGAATGAATTCAACAGCTGAACTCCTGAGATAATTTCTCGAGGGCAGGGGACCAATAGGATATCACTCTATGTACTTTAAAAGCAAACAATTTTCTTGGGTTGTCAAATAATGTGCTATTCCAGCATTTCACAGGAATGTTAACCAAGGCCAAGACCTCACAGCTGTTAAACATCAGTTCCTCCCACTCTCACTCACTCCTGAAAGAGTATATATACAGAGCTCTTTGAGCTGGATTTCAGAAGTGCATTCAGGTGCTTTCTCCATGCAAAGCACGTTAAGATGTATAACAACTTTGTTTGCAAAGTGTAAATAAATATTTAAATGAATGGTTCAGACCAACTTGTTTCTGGTCTAACTAGAGGTACGAGTTTTCCACGACAAGTGCGAGGATGTTACAGAGTAAAATGTGGTTAAAGTGGATAATCATGTTTGGTTGTAAGGTAGTGGAGACAATATTGTGTCAAAATCAATTCTGCTCTGAGTGTGGTGTGTTGGGAGCAGCCCTGGTGAGATGGCGGGTGGGGTGAAGGCCAGCAACCACCGCGGGGAGTGTTTTGGGAGATCTGTAGAGCTGCAATCACAATAAACTTTGTACTGAATTGTGAAATGCAAACATCTCGCTGGCGACATTTGTTTTATTATTAATACGAGGTTTATATGTTCCATCTTGAATGTTATTGAAAGAGTATACCATTTTAAATGGACGTCGATTGAAATTATAATGTTGGCAAATTATTAATTGTATTGTGGTTAATAAAATGGCATTAAAACTGAATATATGTATTTTCATACAAAGGTCAAGATGCCCTTGGCGCCAAACTGTCTACGTTCCTCTATCTGTATGTGGTAAAACCTTTGATCTACTGTGACATAATACAAAACATTGTATCTGCATTTGGCCTTGATCATTATGTAATCGGTTTTGTGCTGGAGTATAAAAGCGAGACTTACTGGAGCATACAGTGAGAGAACATCCCAGGAAATGCCATGATTGGATAAATAGTGATTGGCAAAATTTAACGAAATGTGTGAGGTGTTTTCTCCTGCTTGCATTAATTAACTTTTAAATCTGTAACATCTCTTTGCAAGTGTTAATAAACTATTGAACTCTGTTATTCTTGGAACTTGATTGGTGAAGACTAATTAATTTTATTGATTGAACTCTGGAATACATTGAACCTGACAGAAGAGCGAGGGGAAATTCCCCCAAAATGATCTGCAATTGTGGCCAGTTCATAATTACACCGCCGTACTGGAATACCGATACTGCAAGTTGGTCTATAGCTTTGATATTGTTCGCCTAGCAGGCTGAGCTGAGTCGGACGTCCTGTGTATTTGATTGATTCTGTTGGATTTAGCGTGTGCTGTCGTGTTGTGCTTTGTGTGAATGATTGTGATGGATCCCCGTTTCGTTTCCTGGCTTATGGCGGCGTGTCTGCCCGTGAGATTTGCAGTACTTTGGTTTTTACTCGCCACCAAGTTGAAAATTTCGAACTGTAAGTACCCGCCATGTTTTTTCGTTGAGCCTCACGCAGCCCCGGTGTGCGCCTCTCAACAAGACGGTTCTTTTCCCCGTCTCGCCCCACCGCTCGTCCCACCGCTCGTCCCATCGCCCGGCCCATCGCACGCCCCACCTCTGCACACACCGCTGTATGTACCGAGCTCGACCAGCCGCTCTAACTCCTCTATCCCGAGGCCTATTCGCTACACTCGGCAAAAACTTTTGTCTTTAAACAACACCACTCGATTGACTCCTGGACTTGTGTCAGGCCTCAGAGAACTTGAAATCGGCGTTGGTCTCCTGAGAAAATGCACAAAGCGAGGCGGGAGGAGAAAGCAGAGAAAAATACCGATTGTGATTTCTCTTCGCGACCAGCGACGGCCCGGCCCACATTTTAATAATTCCTGCGAAAAAGTGTCCCCTGTCAACTTCAATAACCTCATCTATCCCTGTAGAACATACACAGCACCAAAACCACACCGTTCTGACCTGTATCTCGCCTTATTCAACGCTCGGTCTGTAAGTAGTCCTGACAAGCGAACCGAAATTACCTCTTTTATTCAAGATAATGATATTGACATGCTTTTTCTGACCGAAAGTTGGCTCCGACCCAGTGGCGACGAAGCGAGGTGTGCTGATCTCACCCCACCTGGATACACCCTGCAGTCATTTCCTCGCTCCTCTAGGGGGGGGGGCATGGCTGTTATTTACAGAGACAACTTCTCTACCTTTGTCTCCTTCACCACGACATTCCAAAAAGGAATGAGGACGTGCCGAGAGACAGTGGCTGAAGACTGGCCTCACAGTCCATAAACAGTTGTATAACATAGCTAAAAGACTCGTCATAAAAATCATTCTGAAAGCAAAAACGTCATATATTTCTGATCGGATTACTAGGAGCTCCTCCTGCAAGCAACTGTTCAGCATTACCAACCGCCTGTTTGCCACCAAAAATAAATCCGTTCTTCCCACTGTGTTTCCTCAAAACGAACTACCCCAACGCTTCCTGCATTTCTTTCACAATAAAATTCAGTCAATAAGAAACAATCTTGACAAGCAGTCACTCCTTTCCTTCGATGATGCTGAACACTGCTTTCACGGACAACCTCTTAGTTCGTTTACTCCTGTTATTGAGGAAATTGTCAAATGTACAATCCTCAAGTCAAACACAAAAACATGTGACCCCCTTCCCACCGATTTGTTTATTGAGTGTTTGGACACCCTCCTCCCATTTATTACTGCAGTTATCAATGATTCTCTGACTACGGGTTCATTTCCGCTTCTCTTTAAACAAGCTCTTGTTAAACCACTTCTTAAAAAGCCCACCCTTGACTTTAACGACATGAAAAATTACCGTCCTATCTCCAACCTGTCTTTCCTGTCAAAGATCACAGAAAGAATTGTGCTATCACAGATGAATGACCATCTAGTTTCAAATAATCTTTTCAATTCTCGCCAGTCAGCATATAGACCAGGCCATAGCACCGAGACCGCTCTCCGAAGAATAACCAATGATCTTCTGACCTCTCTTGACTGTGGTAAGGTTTCCGTTCTTGCTCTTTTGGACTTGTCTGCCGCCTTTGACACGATTGACCATAGTGTCTTAATTCGTCGTCTTGAAATCACATTTGGTATAACTGGTACTCCCCTTTCTTGGCTGATGTCCTATCTTACTGATAGAGTGCAAACAGTTGTTGTCAATGGCCAGAAATCAGCCCCTTCTCCGCTTTCCTTTGGCGTTCCCCAGGGCTCAGTCCTGGGACCTATCCTCTTTCTTTTGTACACTCAGCCTCTATTTGATTTTGTTGCCAAACATTCAGTTGATCACCACGCCTTTGCGGACGACAATCAGCTGTACAAAGGAAGCACGATTCAACAAATCGTGCCCACTGTTGAAGTGTTAGAAGGCTATATTGCCGACGTGAAGGCGTGGATGACCCAAAACAAACTTCAGCTGAACGATGCTAAAACAGAGTCTATGATTGTAAGATCGCACAGATGTCCTCTACAATGTTTACTTCCTACCATTATTCATGTTGGTGAAAGCGATGTAAACTTTGTTTCATCGGCCAAGAACCTTGGTGTGGTTTTCGACTGTAACATGCCATTTTCCAAGCAAGTACTTCAAACTTGCAAATCAGCATACTTTCAGCTGCGAAAGATCGCATCCATTCGCCACTTTCTTACTCCTCAAGCTGCTCTAACTCTGGTCTGTGCCCTTGTCCTCTCAAAGCTAGACTATTGTAATTCTTTGTATCCTGGCTGCCCTCAGTTTCTCTTGGATAAGTTACAAAAGGTTCAAAACTCTGCCGCTCGTTTTGTCTGTAAGGTGAAGAAGTCTGACCATGTTACTCCGCTTCTTGAATCTTTCCACTGGCTGCCTGTCTCTGCTCGTGTGCAATACAAAATTTGCACACTATGTTATAAATCATTGTGTGGAACGGGACCTCACTATCTCTCCGATTTGCTCACTCTCTATGGACCTCGGCGACGGCTTCATTCAAGCGACGACTATGACCTCAGAGCCGCCGCGCACCAGCACCAAGTCGTTTGGCGAGAAATCCTTTTCCTTTGCTGCACCTCTGCTCTGGAATGACTTGCCTTCCTCTGTTCGACATGTTGACTCTCTTCCTGCCTTTAAAACCTCCCTCAAAACCTATCTCTTTCACAAGTCTTTCAAAGTCTAAGTCCTGTTTTCTCTTTGGTTTGAGGTGGGACAGAGATCGAGAGTATGTCTGTGTACATGTGCGGGGGAGGGAGGGGAGGAGGAGGGGGAGTACACATCTGTGGGTTTTGAATGGGGAGGGAGAGGAATAGGGCAAGAGTGAAGGTGTGTCTGTGTGTGTGTATGGTTGTGTGTGTGTGTGCGGTGTGTGCGTTCGCATGATAATGTAAAACGCCATGAGGGTAGTTTACTCTGCTTGATGGGGCTATATAAGACTCCTTTATTATTATTATTATTATTGTTCATCGGAAAGAGGGATTACTGCAGAATAGTGTTATTCTGCTAAATAACTTTTTGCTGATTATTATACGCATTTTTTGTGTTGCACATAGGGACCTTCTTCCATTCCAAGGTATTTGTAGGATGCTTCGTTTTCTAGTTCCTGGATTGTTGTACTTTCAGATTGAGGTCGTGTGTTCTTTTTGTTTTACCATCTAGAAATGTGCATTTGGCACATTTGTCAAGACCAAATTCCATTTGAATGTTCTCCGAGTGGCGCTTTACTTGTTCGAGTTGATCTGCTAATTTGTTATAATGTGGTGAACACAGTTTTAGATCATCCATGTACAGTAGATGTGTCACCCCTACAGGTTCTTTGGTCATTTTCCTTTTGGGATGTTCAATAGTATTTGTGTCCTTGTTCATTGATGAGGTTCTTCAGTGGGTCCAGAGCCAGGCAAAGCAGGAGGGGAAAAGGCTGCAAGATACCGTGTAAGATTTCTCGTCTGTGTATTCTGTGAAGTTGAGAAAAATATGACGAAGAAGCAAATAGCTCGCTGCGCACAAACACATTTAGGGCTTCTTTCCTGCATGCATTATTTGATGTCTCCTTAAAACTGATAATCGAGTAAAGGCTTTAAGACACACAGAACACTGGTGTGGCTTCTCTCCTGTGTGTTTTCTTTGATGATTCCTTAACTCTGATGATTGGTTGAAGGCTTTAGGACACAAAGAACACTTGTAAGGCTTCTCTCCTGTGTGTATTCTTTGATGTCTCCTTAAAACTGATAATCGAGTAAAGGCTTTGAGACACACAGAACACTGGTGTGGCTTCTCTCCTGTGTGTTTTCTTTTATGATTCCTTAACTCTGATGATTGGGTGAAGGCTTTAGGACACAAAGAACACTTGTAAGGCTTCTCTCCTGTGTGTATATTTTGATGACTCCTTAAAACTGATGATCGAGCAAATGCTTTAGGACACAAAGAACACTTGTGTGGCTTCTCTCCTGTGTGTATTCTTTGATGATTCCTCAAATTTGATGATTGAAAAAAGGCTTTAAGACACACAGAACACTTGTGTGGCTTCTCTCCTGCATGTATTATTTGATGTCTCCTTAAATGTGATGATCGAATAAAGGCTTTAGCACACAAAGAACACTTGTGTGGCTTCTCTCCTGTGGTTATTATTTGATGTCTCCTTAAATGTGATAATTGAATAAAGGCTTGAGGACACACAGAACACTTGTGTGGCTTCTCTCCTGCATGTATTATTTGATGTCTCCTTAAAGTTGATGATTGATTAAAGGCTTTAGGACACAAAGAACACTTGTGTGGCTTTTCTCCTGTGTGTATTCTTTGATGGTTCCTTAAAATTGATGATTTATTAAAGGCTTTCGGACACAAAGAACACTTGTGTGGCTTCTCTCCTGTGTGTATTCTTTGATGATTCCTTAAATTTGATGATTGAGTAAAGGCTTTAGAACACAAAGAACACTTATGTGGCTTCTCTCCCATGTGCTGTCTTTGATGAATCTTTAAAACTGATGATCGAGCAAAGGCTTTAGGACACAAAGAACACTTGTGTGGCTTCTCTCCCGTGTGCAGTCTTTGATGAATGTGTAAATCTGATGATCGCATAAAGGCTTTAGGACACAAAGAACACTTGTGAGGCTTCTCACCTGTGTGTGTTCTTTGATGATCCCTTAAATGTGATGATCGAGTAAAGGCTTTAGAACACAGAGAACACTTGTGTGGATTCTCTCTTGCATGTATTATTTGATGGTCCCTTAAATGTGATGATCGAGTAAAGGCTTTAGAACACAAAGAACACTTGTGTGGCTTCTCTCCCGTGTGCTGTCTTTGATGAATGTGTAAATCTGACGATTGAATAAAGGCTTTAAGACACACTGAACACTTGTGTGGCTTCTCTCCGGTGTGCTGTCTTTGATGAATGTGTAAATTTGATGATTGAGTAAAGGTTTTAGGACACAAAGAACACTTGTGAGGCTTCTCACCTGTGTGTGTTCTTTGATGATCCCTTAAATGTGATGATCGAGTAAAGGCCTTATGACACAAAGAACACCTGTGTGGCTTCTCTCCCGTGTGCTGTCTTTGATGAATGTGTAAATCTGATGATCGAGTGAAGGCTTTGGGACACACAGAACACTTGTGTGGCTTTTCATCTGTGTGTGTTGTTTGATGAATGTGTAGATTTGATGATCGAGAAAGCTCCTTGTTGCAAGTAGAACACGTGGAAGGCTTCTCGCTCGTGTGGATTGTTTGTCGTTTTAAAGATGACAACGTTATGAATGATTTGTCACACAAAGAACACTTGTCTGGTTTCCCACTTCCTTGTATATTCTTGAGAGTCTCTGTGCAACATTTACGAGACATGCTGCGAAATGTGGCAGTATCTTGAGTAACTGTCTGTGTCATGGGACAATTGAAAACTTGTGCGATGAGCAACTGGGAACAGTTGGAACAAGAATCCAGTTTCATTTGTTTCTCTGTAAAGACAAGTCACAAAACGCAATAATTCACACTAATTTGTCCATATTTGATAAGTATTTTTCAAGTTAATTTGAACGTCATCCTTATTTAAACTTTTTTTATATTTTTTTGGGATACAGCATCGAGGCTCGTGAAAGAGCTAACATTTATCACACAAACAAATCAAACAGACAAACAAAGCATATAATAAATAGCACCGCAAAGCAGGCGTAACCCCTCAGCCCATGCATGGTGGAAACCAATTTCAAGATGGCTGCCATGGCGGCCATATTGAAAATCGCAGCGTGCCCATTTTCGAAAGAAACCTTCCTCCACTCAACCCCAACACACACTGCAAAAAATGGATTTAATTGGACAAGCCGTTCTGCTTGAAATTGACGACAACAAATTTCAAGATTGCTGCATTGGAGGCCATATTGAAAATCACAGCGTGCCCATGAACCTTCCTCGACTCAACCCCAACACACACTGCAAAAATGGATTTAATCGGACAAGCCCTTCTGCTCGACATTGACGTTTAAAAAATTTCAAGATGGCTACTGTGGGGGCCATATTGAAAATCGCAGCGCGCCCATTTTCGAAAGGAACCTTCCTCGACCCAACCCCAACACACACTGTAAAAATGGATTTAATCGGACAAGCCGTTCTCCTTGAAATTGCCGGAAACCAAAAGTTGACGGACGCCCGGACGACAATACCCCTTAGCCCAATTTGGGCTGAGGGGTGAAAAGGGGAGCGGTAGACAAGATGGGAAGAGAAAGGGAAGCACACAAACAAAATATTTGAGAGCAGGCACATCGGGAGATCTGTGGGAGGGAGAGGGCTTCGGGGAGGAGGCGTGGGAAGGGGGGGGGCGGGGGGGAGAAGGATAAAATACAAGGACACGGCAAGGACTTCCAGGAAAGAAGTTGGCATTTCAAAAAAGTGGATTTGGGGTGAAATTAGCGGGGGTAGAAAAGATCAAGGTTATGGATGGGGGAAGATAAGAGATGGTGGTGAACAGCTGTTTTAAAGACCTGGACGGAGGAGTGAGGGAGTTTGTTCAAGAGGTGGGAGAAAAGAGGGATGAAGGAGTGAAGGTGAGAAGAGTCGATTTTGGCAGTTTAACCATAAGAGGGTTGCAGGCAGATCTTGTGCGATCTGTAGGAATATTTGGGGGACAGAGCCTCTGCTGGGAGAGCAAGGCCGGAGAGGAGTCGGTAGAAGAGGGAAAGACCACCAACCTGCCTGCAGTGAGTAAGTGAAAGGCCCTCGGAGTTAGCTTCATCGCGGGAGATTCCAATGATTCTGAACGCTTTGGTTTCAACAGCGTGAAGGCGAGTTAGGTGTGAGGCAAGAGCACCAGCCCAGAGGGGAGAGCAGTATTCCATTGAGCTGTGGATGAAAGCCTTGTATGTGGTGAGGAGCTCAGGTGTGCCAAGGAAGGACTTCGCACGACGGTGGATGCCCAGTCTGCGACTGGCTTTGGAGGCCAGATTGGCAATGTGGTTTTCCCAGGAAAGATCACGTCAGATAGTGAGACCCAAAAGCTTGAGTGACAGAACTTATTGGAGAGGATTATTCAGAAAGTGGATGGGAGGGGTTGTCCAGTCGGTCTTTTTGGAGAGCCATTGTACGAGTGTGAGATTTGTCAGGATTGAAAGACATGTTCCACTTGTTTGACCAGTCTGTGATTTTGTCCAGGTCTGCAGAGAGTGGGGAGGCTGCAGATTGCCAATCTGAGGGATGAGGAATGGAGCGGCAGAGAGTGGAGTCATCAGCAAAGAGATAGAGAGGATTTTCAAGAGAGTCAGAGAGATCACTGATGAAGACCAGAAAATCACAGGACCCAGAACACTGCCTTGGGGAACTCCAGCCTGAACAGGAAGGGGAGATGAGAGAAACCTATTCAGGGCCACACATTGACTACGACTCGAGAGGAAGTCCGCCAGCCAGGCGTGGAGATTTCCATGGATACCATAGGACGAGAGTTTGGTGAGCAGAGCGGGGTGCCAGACCGTATCGAAGGCATGTGACATGTCAAGGGAGACAGCTCTAATTTGTTGTTTGGCATTGAGGACCTCCATCCATTGTTGAGACAGCAGAAGCAGCATGTCCAGAGTAGAGTGACCTGGTCTGAACCAAATTGATGATCAGAGATCAAGCCATTGGGGAAGAGGAAAGATTTCCGATCCGAAGCAATGATGGATTCCATGACTTTGCTGATAATTGGGAGAAGGCTGATTGGTCTGTAGTTGCATGGATCTGTTTTTGCACCTTCTTTGTGTAAAGCGGTGATGTTGGCTGATTTCCAAGCAGATGGCAGATGACCTTGAGCAAAAGAGTGTGAAGAGAACAGAGAGAGGGAGTGAAAGAGCGGAAGAACAGGATTTTAGGACCCGTGGGCTGATGCCGTCAGGTCCAGTTGCAGAATCAGAGTCGAGGGTTGACAGAAACTTTTCCACCTTCTCAGGAGGAAAGGACACAGAGTCCAGGTGCAGCTGGGTACGACTGGGTACAGAGAGGGATGGGTTTGGGACACAAGATTTAGAGGCAAACACAGAGTTGAGGCATTCAGCTTTTTCACATGCGGAGTCAGCTGTGTAGCCGTTTGAGGTAAGGGAAGGGATGGAGGGGGAACAAACACCAGAAACAGATTTGACCAGACGCCACAAGGATTTGGAAGAAGGAGACAGATTTGAGAGTTCGGTCTTGAGAACGGAGAGATATTGTTTCCTGGCTCTCCTGAGGGTGGACACACACTTGTTTCGGGCTTTGTGAAAGGAAATGAGATTTCCTTCCTTTGTATTTGCTTTCCAGCTGTGGAGGACTGCACTTCCGGTCCCTCGGGCGACGAGGCTTGCTTCGAGCTCTCCACGGCATCGAAGTTTGAGTGTTTTCCCATTCGTGTCTTTGTCGGGTTTCCGCTGGTTGTTTTGTTGTGTGTGTGTTGTTGCGTATATCTGTTTAGTTTTGGTTTTGTGTTTGTTGCGGATTTGTGTGTGATTGGTCGTTTTTTTATTCGCGCATCGTGCGCGGCCTGGTCTTTCCGGGCTCCCTTCCCCCCGTCGGTGTTTTGTGAGTGTAAGTTCTTTCCTTCATAGTATTTGCTTGTTTCTTTGATTTTATTTTCTCCCCCCTGCCTCTCGCGGGCATCTTACCCTTTGTCCGGCGTTTTTAAAAACAGGACAAACGGATAGACAAAGAATTCTATATTGATTCTTTCTCTCCTCCCGGACACGTGCTTGTTCGCTCTCCTCCTCGTCTCGACTTGTGCTCCGCCCCCTGTATCTCGTTTTTCTTCCGCCTCTGCTCCTTCTTTCTCAAATCCACGTTCTCGCTTGGAGACTTTTCCCAGATTGTTTTTCATGGTTTTCATGGTTCTGTTTGGATATTGTTGGAATATGTTTAAACCGCAGCCGTGATGCTGACGCCGCCCTCCCCCCCTAGAATTTCCATGTTTTAAACGTTTCCCAGTGTGTACCCTGGTCAGAATAGGTACACCGTATCTCTGCATGTCGTAAGAGACGACTAAGAGGGTTGGCATCAGGAAGGGCATCCGGCCATAAAAAACATTGCCTCAAAAAGAGAACCATGACAATTACAACTACATATGGGCAGGGTGCAGCCCAAAGTGGAGATCGGTTTCTGACGTTTGGGACATGGAATGTAGGGACAATGACAGGGAGATCAGGAGAAGTGGTGGAAGTATTGGTCAGAAGAAGAGTGGACATATGTTGTGTGCAGGAGACGAGATGGAAGGGAAGTGGTGTGAGAATGGTGAAGGGTAGGCAGGGACAGAAATACAGGTTTGTGTGGCAAGGGTGCCCGGAGGGCGTGAATGGTGTTGGTGTCCTGTTTTCTGAGGAGTTTGTAGACAGTGTGGTGAGTGTGACTAGAGTGAGTGATAGGTTGATGATGGTGAAAATGATGATTGGAAAGCTCTTGGTGAACGTCGTCAAATATGCTCCGCAGGTTGGTCGAAGCGATGAAGAGAACGACAAGTTCTGGTGTGCGATAGAGAAGCTGATGGAAAACGTGAAAGATGAGGAAGTTGTTGTGGTGGGAGGAGACCTGAATGGACATGTGGGAAGGAGTATGGATGGTTTTGAAGGAGTTAATGGGGGGTACGGATATGGTGTGAGAAATGGAGAAGGTGAAAGGATTTTGGAGTTTGCTGATGGAGCTGATTTGTTGATTTGTAATACTCAGTTCCAGAGAGAGGATAATAAGCTTGTTACATACACGTCAGGTGGGTCGATGACAGCGGTTGACTACCTGATGGTGCGTAGGCAAGATAGGGGGCACCTCCGGGACACAAAGGTGATCCCGGGGGAGGAGGCTGTTTCACAGCACCACTTGGTTGTCTGCAACGTAAGGGTGAAAGGTGCGAGGAGAGCTCGGCGGGTGAAGTACCAACCGAGAATGAGGGTGTGGAGGTTGAAAGAGGTGACAGTAAGGGAGGCATTAAAAGAGAGGCTGAGTAGGGTAGAGGATGATGTGGTTGAGCTTGAAAGTGGTTGGATGTCAATGAAAGCTTGTCTGTTGGGAGCCATTGGTGAGGTATGTGGATGGACAAAAGGACCACCGAGGCACTCGGAAACATGGTGGTGGGATGATGAAGTTGGAAAAAGGATTGACGAGAAGAGGTAGAAGTTCAAGGAGTGGCAGAAGGCGAAGGGTACGGGAGCAGAAACAGCAGAGCATGAAAGTTATAGGGCAGCCAGGAGGGCTGCAAAGAAAGAGGTAGCAAAGGCACAGGAGGCATGTAGGAGGATGTTCGGAGAACGCTTGGATTCAGAAGAGGGTCAGAAAGCAGTATTCACGATTGCAAAGCACATAGCGAAAGAGAGGTGTGATGTGATGGGGGTGAGTTGCTTGAAGGATGAAGTGGGACAAATCGTTGTCGACCCAGATGGAATTAAAGGAAGATGGAAAAGATATATGGAAATGCTGTTGAATACAGAGAATGAATGGGATGGCAACATAGAGAGTAACCCAGTTTTAGGACCGGCAGAGAAGATAACTGAGAAGGAAGTTGAGGAAGCGATAAAAGCAATGAAGAGTGGAAAAGTGGGAGGGCCGACGGGAGTTGTGGGAGATATGTTGAAGGCAGCGGGAAGTTGGGGTGTGAAGAGAATGACAGAGATCTGTAATCTGGTGGTGAAAGAAGGCCGCATTCCAGTGAATTGGGACCTGAGTACCCTCGTCCCTCTATACAAGGGGAAAGGTGACCCTTTGGAGTGTGGCTTGTACCGAGCAACAAAGTTATTGGAGCATGGAATGAAGGTATTGGAAAGGGTGTTGGAGAGGAGGATGAAGAAGAAAGTGAAGATCAACGAAATGCAGTTTGGATTTATGCCAGGAAGAGGAACGACAGATGCGCTTTTCATTGTGAGACAGTTGCAGGAGAAGTACATGGAGAAGAGGAAGAAGTTGTTTTTTTGGGTTTGTTGATCTGGAGAAAGCATTCGATAGGGTTCCACTCAAAGTATTGACATGGGCATTGAGGAAGTTAGGAGTGGAGGAATGGTTGATCAGAGTCGTGATGGCAATGTACAAAAGAGCGCGCACAGCTGTAAGGACGAAGGACGGGAACAGTGGTGAGTTTGAGGTGAAGGTGGGAGTGCATCAGGGGTCGGTACTAAGTCCACTACTATTTGTAGCTGTGATGGAGGTGCTGGCTCAGAACGTAAAGGAGGGTTTACCGTGGGAGGTGTTGTATGCAGATGATCTGGTGTTGATTGCGGAGAGTATGGATGGACTGAAGGAAAAGATGAACAAGTGGAAGGAATGTATGGAGACAAAAGGTCTGAAGGTGAATATCGGAAAGACGAAGGTGATGGCAAGTGGTAAAGCATGTGGTGAGGTGGAAAGAACTGGGAAGTGACCGTGTGCTGTGTGCAGGAAGGGTGTCGGAGTGAACTCCATTCAATGTACAATGTGCGCTGAGTGGGTTCATCAAAAATATAGTGGTCTGAGAGGGTCATTTACCAGTGTGGCAGCGACATTCAAATGTAAGGTGTGCACAGAGGGAGCTGCAGATGGAGGAAATGTTGAGTTGGATCTTGGAGAGGGCATGAAGCTGGAAGGTGTGAAAACATTTTGCTACCTCGGAGACATGCTGAATGGAGAAGGTGGATCACACTCGGCAACGGTTGCTCGAGTGAGATGTGCATGGAAGAAGTTTTGGGAACTGAGTGGCGTGCTGATGAGGAGGAGAATGTCGCTGAAGCTGAAGGGAAAGGTGTATGCTGCATGTGTGAGAAGTGTTATGATTTATGGGAGCGAGACATGGGTAATGAACGTAGAGCAGCAACGAAGGCTGGAAAGGGTGGAAATGCGAATGGTTCGATGGATGTGCGGAGTATCGTTGAGAGAGAGGAAGACAAATGATGAATTGCGAAAGATGATGGGAATATTGCCTGTGATTGATGCTGTGAAGAGGAACAGGTTGAGATGGTTTGGTCATGTGTTGAGGAAGGATGAAAGTGACTGGTTGAGAAGAGTGATGGAAATTAATGTAGAAGGAAGTAGAGGACGGGGAAGACCGAGAAAGACTTGGCTAAAGATGGTGGAAGAGGAAATGCGGACAAGGGGGTTAACAAGGAGAGATGCAGAAAATAGGGCAAAATGGAGAAGATTGCCATGGGGACCGCAAGGCTAACCCCCGCTCTAGCAGGGAGAATGGCCTTAAAATGCATGTTGTTGTTGTTGTTGTATTTGCTTTCCAGGAGGCGAAGGCAAGTTGTTTCTGGGCAACAGCCTCACCACAAGATTCTGTGTACCATGGACGAGGGGAAGGGTAAGACAACTGAAGACGAGAGGGGATAAATCTGTGCATGAGAGAGAGCAGTTTGCTTTGGAAGAATTCCCAGGATGAGTTGATGTCAGAGGCCAGAGAGATGGCAGACCAGTCCAGATGATTTATGGCTGCTTGAAGACTATGCCAGTTGGCCTGAGTGAAATGCCAGACTCAGACACTGAGGAGGCTCTCCGAGAATGGTCAGAGAGATGTCCACTTTAACAAGCACATGATCAGATGAGCCGATTGGAGCAGAAGAAGAGCAGCAGACATTTGCAGGGAAGTTAGTCATAACGAAGTCCAGAAGAGAAGATGCTCCGTTGACTGAGATCCGGGTCGGGAAATTGACAGATTGTGTCAGTCCCAGTGAGTTGCAGAAGTCCTTTGCTGAGGAGCCATGGCTGGTGAGAGAGGTACCCACACCCAGCCAACTGGCATGGTGATAATTGAAATCACCACATATGAGGAAGAGAGAGTTGGGATGAGTAGATAGAAGTTGGTCCATATTATCAGACAGCGAGATGTCGATGGAGTCATCACTGTTTGGTGGACGGTACAACACACACATGAACAAAAGGTGGGAGCGTCAGGGAAGCCGTAGCCAGAGGTATTCCTGGGGGTGAGGTGGAGAGAGGGCAGTGCAGGGCGAGTGAGGAAGAGAGTTTTTGATAAAGATAGCAACCCCACCTCCAGGACGAGGCTCAGGTCTATCATACCGGAGGAGGGAGTAACCCGGGAGAGATACTAAGGAATCAGAGACATCATGAAGGAGGAAAGTTTCTGTTAAGCAGATCACGTCTGGTTGGTCAGAAGCAACCTGTATGGAGAGATCAGTTAAGTTTGAACGAAGGCCCCGGATGTTTGAGGTCCATACCGTTAATGAAGAGGAAGGGGGAGCATCGGAAACAGAACAGGGGGGAGGTGGGGTAGGGTAAGATGTGGAAGAGGTAGGGAGAGCTGTTGAAGGTGTGTCAGAGATTTCAGAATAGCTCGGAGAAAGGGAAGGATGGGGCGGACAAAAGGTTTGATGGTGATTGGGTGAGGCACAATGAGGTGTTATTTGAGGAGGGGGAAGAGCGTGGCAGAAGGTTGGGTGAGATGGAGGTGAGAGTTGGAAGGGGGAAGAAGCAGGGAGGATGCTTTGAGGAGGAGGGGTGAGAGGGGGGAAATGGAGAAGAAATGACGGTGGGGAGATTTGAAGGGGAGGGGCGAGGGGGAGGTTTATGAAGGGAGGGGTTAGGGGGAGTTTAGGAGGGAAGGGACAAGGGGAGGGATTTGAAAGGGATGGGATATGGGGGATATTTGGAGGGGAGGGGTGAGGGGGGAGTCTAGGAGGGGAGGGGCGAGGGGAGTCTTGGAGGGGAGGGGTGTGGGGGAAGTTTAGGAGGGAGGGGGCAAGGGGGGAGATTTGAAAGGGATGGGTGATGGGGAGGATTTGGAGGGGAGGGGCAAGGGGGAAGATTTGAAAGGGATGGGTGATGGGGAAGATTTGGAGGGGAGGGGTAAGGGGGGGAGATTTGAAAGGGATGGGTGATGGGGAAGATTTGGAGGGGAGGGGCGAGTTTGGATTTTACAAAATGTATGATTAATGGGAAACGAACATTTATTGCAAAATGGGTTTCTTGTGACCTTCGAGTCAAAAATACGTTTAAGGACGCTTGAGGGGGGGGGGGGGGGTGTGGAGTGCAGGTGAGTTTAGGGAATGTATGAAAGAGGAACTGTGAGAGATGGAATTTTTTTTCTTTGGAATGAATAGATTTGGTGAGCAAGTCGAAAGCACCCTTTTCAAGAAGAAGAAGAAAAAGGTGTTATCATATACGACAGAATACAGTACTGCAGGGGAAAGTTTAAACATTTTAAAATTGAACAGTGAAAACTATCTGGGGAAATGGGGGTGAAACACGTGGTCAAAGAATGAACGAACGAATAAGAACAACGAATAAGAACAAAGAAGGAAATGTTTTCTTGTTTTTTTTTTTTGTTTAGATTTTAAACAAGAACGTATGGGATGAAAAGATTTGGAAAAACAGAGAACGAAAGTAATTGGAGCACAATCGACCGCTGAGAGAAAAACAAAGCCTCAAGGTCGGACACGGTACTAGTCCTCAAAAAATGTGGCACAAAATAACCGATGATTTTTTATACAGGTATGAAAGATTCACACCGAGAATCTTCCTAGGGACACACTATAGGTGCACACACCGAAAGATAATACAGTTTCGACAAAAATACAATTGTGAACAATTACTTAACTTCGAAAACGTGGAGAACGTGTACAGCTTCGAAAAACCGTGCCGTCGCCGCCAAGATCTCGCGAGATTTCTTTTGGAGGGAGAGGGTCCAATGAAGATTCAAAAAAGGAAGAATTTTGGAACTGGCCAATGGAAACAAACAGTTAATGAGGACACACAAACTACCTTCACAAAGGTTGTTCTGTCATTCTGGACAGCTTCTAACAATCAGAGATTTTTCAGACCAATAACAGCTTCTCTGTGCTTCCCATGGCAGTTAACATTCTTCGATCAACATTCTGTTGAATCCATCCATTGCTCGACCCCTCCACCAATCACTCGTCCTTCAGATGGGCAGGCAGCATCCTCATCCCTCTCTTCATACCTTGAAAAAAACCACACTTGGAATACGTTTTTCAAACCCAAACAAATGTCGCACTCTCTCTGAAAGGACCATGTGGCAAACCCTCCCATCTACTTTCTAGGCAATCCTTTTGAAACTCTTGGATCTCACTATCAGCCATGATCTTTCCTCCAAAGCCTCTGAAGCCTGTTACCAACTGAGCATCCTCCATCATACAAAGTCCTTCCTCCTATCCACTTACAAGGCCTTCATCCACATTTTGATGGAGTAGTGCTCTCCCCAATGGGCTGGCTCCCCTGCTACACACCTTGCTCAACTTGCTACCGTGGAAACAAAGGCCATCAAGATTATTGGAATCACTCGCATTGAAGCCAAGGCGATTGGTCGATCACTTTTTCCATTGCAGACAGGTCTGTGGTCTCTCTGCATTCTACAGATGGTCTGTGGTGTGGTAAGAATTGTTTTGTGTCGAAATAGTGAGGTTAAAACAGTAATCGTGAATAAAAGAGTAATCGTGAATAAAATGGAATCCAGAATGTTATCATTCTGCAAGCTGGTCATCAATAGGAGAGATGGTGATGTTAGATATCGATCTGATCAGAAACTAGAGTTATTGGATACACAACTCAAGCTGAACAAGAAACGGCAGTAGAACAAAAAGGGGGTTCTGAGGCAAAACCTCTCCACTGGACTCGCATACACTCGTTCGCATACACTCGTTCCAATCGCTTTCGCTCTCATTCCAATAGCTCTAGCTCGTTCCGCTCCCTATCGCTCGCTCACCTGCTCAATGTCTTATCTCCGAATCCCCCTTTTTATTCTACATGTGGGGGGGGGGGGGGGGGGGAGGTGGAGGGGCGGTATGGGATGGAGGAGGGGGGGGGTGATTATTGTAGAAAATCGTTCACATTATTCACACCAATCATATTTTCATTATACTCGAACAGCAAATGAACGAATATTTGTTGATATTCTATTTTAGGGAATAGCTTAATTTTCTTATGGCTTTCGTTGCCATCAATTATATTTACAAAACATGTATTGAAACTTGGCTCTTGGTTTAAATATCGTTCCTGAGCAGAGATGATATCATAAACATCTTTCAATGTTCTGCTCTGAGAGCTTCCTCACCCACATATCATTTTAAGATTGCAGTAAATTATTTTTCCATCGATCTCTTGACATCCATCAAATATTTTTAAACCCCTCAATCTGTATGGTTTATTTAGGCTTGTTTTGGTTAACTATTCAATAAGTTTTTTTTTTTATATTTACCACATCCGTTGTTTTCCATTTCAATACCAAGGCTGTGATTTTCTCCACTCTTTGGTTTGGTTATTGCTTGTTGGTTTGGTTGTGCTTGGTGGTTTGAATACCATGGGTTGAATTCATTTGGTTTGTGAAATCCCTTCAGTCTGGAAAAAAAAAAAATGCCGCGCACACCCTGCAAAAACGGAATCGTTCTCAGTTTTGCGTTTTTTCTCTCCAAAAAAATCACACCCAGATTTCCCACAACGAAGTCAGAGACAGAGCAGGCAGAGAGCGTGTCATTTCTCAAAAAAAGCATTTAAATTCCTATTTAAACCCAGAGCCAGAGCCTAGAGCAGTTAAGCACATTAAACCCAGAACCCAGAGCAGTTAAGCACATTTTGAGCCTCGACAAACTCGCAATGATCCTGATGAAGGATTAACCTCTCTGATGAAGAAGATAATGATTTTATCTCCACTCAACAACAATATTGGTAAGTTTAATGTTCCTAATACGAGTCTCATACATCATTAATTGTGAAATGATAAACCTTGTATATTAATAATTATTTATATTTCTTTTTATTTACAGTATAACAAACTCACTCAAATGCAATGCAGACATTTGAATGAGCTTCCAAAGCAATTCCATTCAATGCGTCAAAACCTCCGCAAGGATTTGAATGAGTGTGTTAATGAACTTCCACCGAAATGGAAGCCTCAGGTTATTTCAACAAATTCTCCCAACGTTGACAACTTGGAGGCATGATTTGAACAATTATGCGAAAGGTATCGTAATAATAAAAACACACGTTAAATGTGAGGTGTTGGGTCAACCTTGGGAGGACTTTTTAAACTCCATTTCTGTGGATGTTATCTTTCGGCATCTCAAACGATGTCAACCACCAAGATCCAGATGTGCCGTCTTTCATGTTAATCAACCAACACAAAATACCACAGGTAATTAATGATTCATCAATGTGTAGTTTCTCGTATGGATGTTAAACTGCGAAAACTTTGAAAAGCTAACGCATCCTTTGCGGTGTACCAACAGGCAAAGATGACTCACCCTTGGCACACAAAGAAACAATCGTTTTCATTAAACCAAAATTATATCCTGATTTTAACGTACTAGGGCATGCCCGTACTATATATATATCTAAAATTATATCCCCCCCCCTCTATTTACATGAAATGGTTTGGTCCATGAAATGTTTTGGTCCATTCGCAACGCCAAAGCGAACGGCGAACGCTTTACATGAAATGGTTTGGTCCATGAAATGTTTTGGTCCATTCGCAACGCCAAAGCGAACGGCGAACGGCTTGCGAGTACAGTGACAATCCCCCCCCCCCCCCCCCCACTCTATTTACATGAAATGGTTTTAATTAGTTTTAAAACATAGTTTAACGCCAACATATGGCATGCCCGTACCCGTACTATCCGTAATGGCGCACGCTCTCACAGGAGCTCCGGAAGGTCGCATATCGCAGGAAAGCGAAAGAATCGCAAATTAGTTTTAATTAGTTTTAAAACATAGTTTAACGCCAACATAGCGCCAACATAGTTTGCCGACGGGAAATAAATGAATACGCTCTCAAATAATAATAATAATAATAATTCATTTATTTTGTATAGCGCTTTAACAGAAGCCCAAAGGCGCTTTGACAGAGTGGAAAACATAATGCATAACAATACATGAAAACAACAATTGCAAAAAGACAAGAATCAAGAAAACAAACAGCAGCGATATACGGCATATATATAAGACAAGAATCAAAAAGACAAGACAAGAATCAATAGGGAAATATTTAAAGCAAAAGGAGGGAGAAGGAGAAGAGATAGTCAGGGGTTAAATGCTGTGGGTTGAATGTTGAATGCAGCGTTGAACAGGTGGGTCTTTAGTGATGTTTTGAATGTGGTGAGTGAGGAGGAGTCTCTGATGGTGTGAGGTAGTGAGTTCCAGAGGGTGGGAGCAGCGATGGAGAAGGCCCTGTCCCCCCAGGATCTGAATTTGGTCCGGATGGAGGGGGTCAGGAGGTTGGTACCAGCAGAGCGGAGGTTGCGGGTGGGAGTGTGTCTGGAGAGGAGGTCAGCCAGGTAGGATGGGGCCAGGTTATGGAGGGCTTTGTATGTCAAGAGGAGGATTTTGTACTGGATTCTCTGGGGGATGGGGAGCCAGTGAAGCTTGTAAAGGACGGGGGTGATGTGGTCACGGGTCCGGGAATGAGTGAGTAGACGGGCAGCGGAGTTCTGAATGTATTGGAGTTTATTGGTGATTTTTGAGGGTGAACCATAGAGGAGGCTATTGCAGTAGTCCAGACGGGAGGTGATGAAGGCGTGGATGAGGGTTTCTGCAGCCGTGGAGGAGAGGGATGAGCGGAGACGGGCAATGTTTTTCAGGTGAAAGAAGGCTGACTTTGTGATCTGTTTAGTGTATTTGTCGAAGGAAAGGGTTTGGTCAAAGATGACGCCAAGATTCCGGATGTGAGGGGAGGTGGATACTGGGATACCGTCGATGTTGAGGGCAAAGTTATGGGTGGATTTTGTGAGCGTTTTTGGGCCAATGATGATTATTTCAGATTTATCACAGTTAAGCTTGAGGAAGTTGATTTGAAGCCAGGATTTTATTTCAGTGATGCAGTTTGTCAGGATAGAGTGGGTGTCGGTGGAGACGGACTTGGTGGAGATGAAAAGCTGGATGTCATCAGCGAAGCAGTGGAATTGGAGACCATGACGGCGGATTAAGTGACCGAGCGGGGACAGGTAAAGGATGAAGAGGAGGGGGCCAAGAACTGAACCTTGGGGGACACCTTGGGGGAGGGGAGCAGTGGGGGATTTGCAGTTATTGATGGAGATGAACTGGCATCTGTCAGAGAGGTATGATTTAATCCAAGAGAGGGCAGTGCCGGTGACGTTAAAGGTGGATTCAAGTCGGGTGAGGAGGATAGTGTGATCGATGGTGTCAAAGGCAGCGCTGAGGTCGAGGAGGACGAGAATGTTGAGGTTGCCAGCGTCAGAGGAGAGGAGAAGGTCGTTGGTGATTTTGAGGAGAGCAGTTTCAGTACTGTGGTTGGAGCGGAATCCGGATTGGAATGTTTCATACAAGTTATTGGCAGAGAGATGATGTTTGAGTTGAGTGGCTACAGCGCGTTCCAAAACTTTTGACAGAAAGGGTAGGTTGGAGATGGGTCTGAAGTTGTTTAGGGTGTCAGGGTTTAGACCAGGTTTTTTTAGAATGGGGGTAACAGCAGCAATTTTGAGGGAAGGTGGGACGATGCCTGTAGACAGGGAGGAGTTTATTGTTGCAATGATAAGTGGAGAGAGAGCAGGGAGGGAGGCTTTGACAAAGCTGGAGGGGATGGGGTCAAGAGTGCAGGTGGCAGTTTTCATTCCTATGAGGAGTTCAGAGAGGTCAGTAGGAGAGATTGGGGAGAACCGAGACAGGGGATGGCAGGACAAGGGGGGGGCAGGTGGTTGGAGGGGGAGCGGGTGCGGCGGTGGTCAAGCTGTTGTAGATGTTGTCAATTTTGCGTTGGAAGAAAGAGAGGAAGGAGATGCAGTTGTCTACTGTGAATGACTGGGTGGTGGTGTTCAGGGGGCGGAGGAGTTTGTTTATTGTCGAGAAGAGTGCTTTTGGGTTTCCGGAGCCAGAGTGGATAATTTGAGTGTAGTAGGCAGAGCGGGCGCGGGAGAGGGCATCTTTGTAGTGTTGTATGTGGTCCTTGTAGGCTTGGGAGTGGACTGTGAGACCCGTTTTATTGCGGAGTCTTTCAAGTTGGCGAGCACGAGTTTTCATCAGGTGGAGTTCAGGGGTAAACCAGGGAGCAGAATGGGTGAAAGAAACTGTTTTGGTTTTTACAGGCGCAAGCTGGTCAAGGCAGGAGGAGAGAGTGTGGTTGTAGTAGTCAGTGAGGTCGGAAGGGGTGTGGAGGTCAATGAAGGGAGAAGTGGACATTTTTTCAGAGAGGGTGGATGAGAATGAGGTAGGTGAAAGAGCGTTTAGCTTACGGAAGTTGATTGTGCGATAATGCCTTGGTGTTGGGGCGGGGATGTTGATGGTCAGAGTGATGGCTAAGTGGTCAGAGAGGGTGAGGTCGGAGCCATAGAGATGGTGCAAATTTAATCCAGTGGAGCAGACAAGGTCCAAAATGTGACCACGGATATGGGTAGGAAAGTCGACATGTTGAGTGAGGTTAAAGCAGGTGAGTAAATCAGTGAAGTCAGTGGTTATTGTGGAGTCAGTGGAGTCCATGTGGATATTGAAATCACCAAGGAGGAGGATTGAGGGGGAGAGGGAACATAGCTGGGTCAGAAAGTAGGAGAAGTCAGACAGGAATGATGGGTGTGGTTTGGGAGGGCGGTAGACGACAGCCATGACTGACTGCGTGTGACCAGAGAGTTTTAAAGCCAGGTGTTCAAATGATGGAGCAGATGAGATGGAGATGAGGTTGGTCTTGATGTCTTGACGGTGGATAACGGCAATTCCACCACCTCGGCCCTCCGAGCGTGGTTTATTGACGTAGGAATATCCACTGGGTGTGGTGAGGTTGAGTGTGTAGTATTCCAGAGGTTGTTGCCAGGTTTCGGTGAGACAGAGAAAGTCCAGTTTGTTATCCAGGATGTATTCGTTCAGGATGAGGCATTTATTGTTGAGGGACCGGGTGTTGAACAGGGTGAGCTTGATGTTGTTTTGAACAGCAGGGATGAATTCAGGTGATTTAGCCAGGGTTCGTAGGCAAGAGGTGCGATCGTGTGGGTTGCTGTGACCAGGTGCGCTGGGACGAAGAGTGAGAGTGCGCTGAGCCGACCAGAGGACGGGGATGGAGTGACCTGATTGCGAATAAACAAACTTGCGACCGGAGCCACGGTGAATGTACCTGGGTCGTCGGAGGAGTCCATTTGATTTGATGGCAGAGATGCATGATGGGGTGGAGCGGGTATTGAGCAGAAGAAGCCTTGCGGCGGAGTACTTCAGAGCCATGCCAGGCAGGAGCGAAGGGACGAGTACGAGGCCAAGGTCGAGGAGGCAAAGCGGCAAACGCAGCGGCAAACGCAGCGGCAAACGACTGCAGCCGCTAATCAAGACCACAGCGGCAAACAAGGCCACAAGGCCACCGGCAAACAAGGCCACGGCCACAAACAACGGGAGCGGGCCTTTCGAATTCCGTATTCCGTACCATCAAAAGCAGATTCCGTTATCCAGCCGGAGAACACGCGGCACGTGCGGGTGTGAAAAGGCAGGACAGGTGTGAGATGTCAGGTCAGAAAGGTAGAAGCGGACCCTGTACATCCATCCAGTCGGAGAAGCGGCGAATATGCAACGCCAGCGTCCTCTCGCAACCGAACCCGGAAGTCAATGTGCCATCCGAGGCAGAGTCTGTTCGCCACGTTCGGCACACGTGATAGCTCGCTGCTCTCTGATTGTTTGAATCGTTTTTTGGACATAGCTCGGTAACTACTTCTGCGATTAATTTAAAACCTTGAAAAGGCACATCCTCGGGTCCCCAGCAATATACCTGGCAAGTTTCAAGTATATCGGACCGGTAGTTGTCGAGAAACAGCGGTCACAGACAAACATACAAACATACAAACATACAAACATACAAACAAACATACACACAGAGATTACTGGAATTATAGATAGATAATATAATGTATATTTGTTTTGCTTACAATTATTTGATTATTAATTATAAAAAGAGAATAAAGCAGATGAAAAAGGGAAGGTGCACTCCCCCCAACGACCCGCCCTCTCCCTCATCCTATCTCCCTCATCCCATCTCCCTCCCCTCCACTCCCCGTGTGCATGTGGGGAAGGGTGGGGGTTTGATGAGGGAGGGGGTGGGTCAAGGGTGGGGGCGCACAAGGGGGTGGGGGATCATGAGGTATGTGGGCATGGTGTGCGTGGGTGTGGTTTGTGGGCGGAAGACAGAAAGAGGGGGAGTGAACATTTTTATTATTTAATTATTTGATTTTTTTTCAATTTTTTATCATCTTTGTCTTTTGTAATTCCTGTGAATAAAATTAACCTAATATTTCTTCTCCATTTAAATCATATAATTTATAAGTCCAGGAAACTCAATTACATCAACAATTAAAGAAAATTCAATGGTCCATCTCTTTGTATAACCTTTTTCAAAATGACTCTTCCACCAATATATTCTTATGACATCACCAACTTTAAACTTTAGTTTTCTCAGATTAATCTCCTTTTCATCTGGTAATTTTGTAAATGTTTCCAATGGTTTTGCTTTTGTTGATGAATGAACTGTATTATTGTAATCACCTGCAATATCCTGATACCCATTTTTGTGAACAGAATTGAGTGAATTTTTTATACGAGCAACGGTACCCGCCCTACTGGCGAGGCTTCAATTGGGAGGCCCAAATGAAAAGGCAAAATATCAGAAATTGAAGGCTTTTTTATTTTTATTTTAAACGATTTATATAAACATCCGTTAAATCATATCACACGCAAATCATCAAAATCTAAACAGTATTTGTAAAATTTCAATAAAAGCCACATCACTGTTCATATCGGTAAATATTATTCCATTGTGTTTGGAAAAACTGAAAAATTGGAAAAATTGGAAAATCAATATAGCCTATTTTACTCCAGGGGGTCCCAGGATTACCCACCCAAAATTTCGTTGCGATCGGTTCAGCCGTTTTTGCGGTACCTGGGAACAGACAGACAAGACAGACAGACATTTGGCGAATTATAGCAAGATAGCCTCTCTTTCAAAGTACGATTAAAACACTCAATTACAACTGCCTTTCCTTAGTTAAATGTACTATACAAGGTAATACCATTAACTTTAAGGAAATTCATAAATGTTTTTATTATAGAACTCTGTTCCCTCATCAGGCCATAATTTATTTGGCTTTCTCTTGCTTTTATTAAATATCTGTTGGAAGGCTAACATGAGGGTAATGCCTCTTTTATTTTTCAAAGGAACAACTCATGCATATCTACTACTCAAATCAATAACAGTTAAGGTGTATTTGTATCCCTTATCATTATTTAGTTCAATTAAGTCAGCGGACCAGATGTAATCAACACCTTTGGAATAAACATTCCTTCTTTTAAACTTTGTGATTATAGGTTTATGTAATTCATCAGTGAAAACTATTTGCTCATCAGTCTCAATGACATCATTAGACCTTAATAGTTTTTTGATAACCAATTCATGTCTCAATTTAGCACTTATTGTAAATTCCAGTTGTTGTAAATTTACGACCTGACAAAAACTTTTGCATATCTCCTCCACATTTTTGTTTGGAGATGAATTTGCTCTTTTTAGTGCTACAAACCGAACATATCCCCCTTTGTATAACCCAATTATTTTTACTTTTCACATACGAGATATTTTTAGTATTGGTTTTCTTCTTACATTTGAGACAATAAATTATCGTCATTATATTTATTTATGAGAAAAATTCATACAGAGTGCAAAAACCTTTTTGGCTTCCACCATATGCATTTGTAACTTGATTTTTAAAACATCAAGAATCCTCCGGAATGCCTTCACTCTCTCCTCAATTTATTTAAGGAAAAAATTGTAAAGATTTAACCAAAGTCAATCATACCAACATCATCAACTACACAATATTTTTCTTCTTCCTTATCTCCACTTTGTCATGTATTTCTCCCCCCTAAAATTGAAGTCATTCTTGAAAATATGATGTTCATTACACTTTTAATTTCTTTATTTTCTTCGTCAGTGCATCGAGTTTGATTTATTTTCCGTAATATCTCCAAACCTTTACTAATCCCACTGGTTTCCATATTTTTCTTCTCTTTGTCTCTGTCTCTCGGTCTCTGTCTCTGTTTCTCGTGCGACCCCTGCTGGTTGTCGGTGTGTTTGGGCGTGGCAAGATGGCGGCTGTGCATATGTGGTGAGGTACCTGCTGCTCTGCTGTTCTCTCCTTTTGTCCCTTTCTGCGTCGTGTTTCACCTTTCTCCTTCTCCCTGTTTGTTTATCTGCACATCTTTGCTCTGCATTTGTGCCCCAACACCTCCCTTTTGCTCAGACCCGGGGGCTTTGACCTTCCCCCCATCCAATCAAAATTGATAATCATGATTACCAATTATACGTAACCACTGACACCTTGAAATGTTTCGAATGTGGTAATTTCGGACAGCTGAAACGCTCCTGCCCAAAAGCCGCTTCGTCGAACGATGGGACAAACCGTGTAAACAAGGATTCCTCTTCTTCTTCTTTTTCTTCGGCTGTTAAGGAAACATTTTCCATGTCCGGTAATGACGATCAGCCTTGCCATCTCGGTAATCCAAACAGCACAACGAACGTCGGGGATGGTTTCAACATTGTTCCGTCAAGGAAGAGAAAGATCTTTCCTAAAGGTCATTTAACTCAGAAAAAGGTAGCATTTAACAATAAGCAACCTGTCGGTAACAACCCCCCAGTCGTGACCGATGCCACTCTACAAGGCTTACCTGGGACAAACCCTGTACCAACAGCCAAGTTTTTGTTTTTTTGGATACAAGATCGAGGCTCGTGAAAGAGCTAACATTAATCACACAAAAAGTCAAACCGACACAAACCGACACATAAAACACATAAGATACAAAATAAGGGGAGCGGTAGACAAGATGGGGAGAGAGGGGGAAGGACACAAACAACATTTCAGAGCAGGGACATCGAGAGAACTGTAGGAGGGAGAGGGCTTGGGGGGAGGTGGGAGAGGTATAAAACATATGGACACTGCAAGGACTTCCAGGAAAGAAGTTGGAATTTCGAAAAAGTGTATCTGGGGTGAATTAGCAGGGGTAGAAAAGATCAAGGTTTTGGATTGGGGAAGATAAAAGATGGTGGTGAACAGCTGCTTTAAAGACCTGGAGGGAGGAGTGGGATTGAAGGGAGTGGGGGAGTTTGTTCCAGAGGTGGGAGAAAAGGGGAATGAAAGAGTGAAGGTGAGCAGAGAGCCTAGATTTTGGCAGTTTAAACATGAGGGTTGCTGGCAGATCTTGTGTGACCTGTAGGAATATTTGGGGGACAGAGCACAGAGAGAGCTGGGGGAACAAGGCTGGAGAGGAGTTGGTAGAAGACAAAGACCACCAACCTGCCTGCGGTCAGTGAGTGAAAGGCCCTCGGAGTTAGCTTCATCGCAGGAGATTCAAATGATTCTGAAAGCTTTGGTTTCAACAGCGGGAAGCCGAGCTAGGTGTGAGGCAGGAGCACCGGCCCAGAGGGGGGAACAGTATTCCATTGAGCTGCGGATGAAGGCCTTGTATGTGGTGAGGAGCTCAGGTGTGCCAAGGAAGGACTTCGCACGATGGAGGATGCCCAGTCGGCGACTGGCTTTGGAGGCCAGCTTGGAAATGTGGTTTTCCCAGGAAAGATCATGGCAGAGCATGAGACCGAAAAACTTGAGCGACAGAACTTCTTGGAGAGGATTGTTGAGAAAGTAGATGGGAGGGTTTTCCAGTCGGTCTTTTCGGAGAGACATAGCAAGAGTGTGAGATTTGTCAGGATTGAAAGACATGTTCCACTTGTTTGACCAGTCTGTGATTTTGTCCAGGTCTGCAGAGAGTGAGGAGGCTGCAGACAGCCGATCTGAGGGATGAGGAATGGAGCCGCAGAGAGTGGAGTCATCAGCAACGAGATAGAGAGGATTTTCCAGAGCGTCAGAGAGATCATTGATGAAGACCAGAAAAAGCACAGGGCCCAGAACACTACCTTGGGGAACTCCAGCCAGAACAGGAGGGGTGATGAGAGAAATCCATTCAGGGCCACACGTTGACTACGACCAGAGAGGAAGTCCGCAGGCCAAGCATGGAGATTTCCATGGATACCATAGGAGGAGAGTTTGGTGAGCAGAGCTGGGTGCCAGACCGTATTGAGGGCACGTGATATGCCAAGGGAGACAGCTCTGATTTCCTGTTTGGCATTGAGGACCTCCATCTGCAGAGAGTGAGGAGGCTGCAGAGGCAACATGCCCAGAGTAGAATGACCTGGTCTGAATCCAAATTGATGATCGGAGATCAAGCCATTGGAGAAGAGGAAGGATTTGATATCCGAAGCAATGATGGATTCCATGACTTTGCTGATTATTGGGAGCAGGCTGATTGGTCTGTAATTGCAAGGATCTGTTTTTGCACCATTTTTGTGTAAAGCGGTAATGTTTGCTGATTTCCAAGATGCTGGCAGATGACCTTGAGCAAAAGAGAGGGTGAAAAGAACAGAGAGAGGGTGAGATAGAGCAGCAGAGCAGGATTTTAGGACCCGTGGGCTGATGCCGTCTGGTCCAGTTGCAGAATCAGAGTCGAGGGTTGACATAAACTTTTCCACCTTGTCAGGAGGAAAGGACACGGAGTCCAGGAGCAGCTGGGTACGACTGGGTATGGTGGGTACAGAGAGGGATGGGTTTGGGACACAAGATTTCGAGGCTAACACAGAGTTGAGGCATTCAGCTTTTTCACGTGCGGAGTCAGCTGTGTAGCCGTTTGAGGTAAGGGAGGGGATGGAGGGGGAACAAACACCAGAAACGGATTTGACCAGATGCCACCAGGATTTGGAGGAAGGAGACAGGTTTGACAGTTCATTCTTGACTGTGGAGAGATAGTGCTTCGTGGCACTCCTGAGGGTAGACACACCTTGTTCCGAGCTTGGTGGAAGGAACTGAGATTGCCTTCAGTTGGATTTGCCTTCCAAGAGGCAAAGGCAAGTTGTTTCAGGGCAACTGCCTCACCACAAGATTCAGCGTACCATGGACGGGAGGAAGGGTAAGACAACTGAAGACGAGATGGGATAAATCTGTGCATGAGAAAGCAGTTTGCTTTGGAAGAATTCCCAGGAAGAATTGATGTCAGAGGCAGTAGAGATGGGAGACCAGTCCAGATGATTGATGGCTGCTTGCAGCCCGTGCCAGTCGGCCTGAGTGAAATGCCAGACTCATCGAGTGAAATGCCAGACTGTTATTCCACAAAGCAATGTTCACACGGTGGGAGAGCACACAGATGTTATAACTCATGCAGATCGGTGTGTCAATATTGATGACTATCGATATGCAGGACTATACAAGCTTGTGTGACTCAGAAATTAAAACTGACTGATGAATCTGACCTGGAGGAAGCAAACAGCCAGGTGGAAGCAGTAGAGAAGCTTGCCAGTCAAGGTCCTACTTCCCCTGAACAAATAAGACTTTTCTTGCAAAATACATACAGGAAACGCAATTTAAACGAAACGGAATACTTTCCAGATTTACCGTCCTTCCTTGAGGGTGCTCAGGCTATTGTACGCAAGCCTGACTCATTCAACTTTCGTCAGACACATTGTCACTGTGTAAAAAAATTGATCGCCAAGGCGAAAAAGACTTTCAGTCAACAATTCCCTTTTTGATGATGTATCTTTTTGAAGCTTTTATTTTCCTAATGGTTAGTTTCAAGATTGGAACAGTAAATGTCAATGGTGGTGGAAGTTCACTCCGCCAGATCCAGACCAAGCAGCTGATAGACGCTAACGGTCTCAACATAGCTTTGTTACAGGAGACCCATGCCATCAGATTTGTTCAGGCCCAGTGGCGACTCATTAAGGATAAGGAGTGTTTCTTTAGTAACAGCTCCTCGTCTAAGGCAGGAATCACGTTTGTCTTGGGGAAAGATTTCCAACTGACCTCCCTTCAATTTACGAATATTATTGATGGCCATCTTGCCTCTGTGGCCTTCTATATCAGTCAGGTCAAGTTTACAATCCTTAATGTGTAGGCTCCAAGCAAAAATGGTGAGCGGATCTCTTTTTTCGCTGAACTGAGAAAGTTCCTCCAAACACTGGATTTGCAGACTTGTCTAATTATTGGTGGTGACTTTAACTGCACTGTTAATGCCTCATGTGACCGAAACGGGCCAGAACCCCAACCATGTACCGCAAAACGTTTTGCAAACATCATTGCGAAATATAATCTCCATGATGTCTGGCACTTGCAGCACCCTTCTGAACAATCCTGCACATGGTGTTGTTGTTCAAACAACCACATTTCACTTGCGAGGCTTGATCGCATTTATGTAAATTCTCACCTATTAGGCCAAAAAATATATATTGCTGGTCTCTGGTCAGACCAAAGTTCCAGAATTGATGCGGCGATGCGGTTTTTTTTTTCTTTTCTTTTTTTGAAAACCATGGATTGCACATATAGAGGTTTTTTGTCGCCTCATGTCTTGCGGTCCTCCTCATCTGCTGTGGTGCCGTCCAGATAGAAATTAAAGACAGCCAATGGGACTTGTAGGCCTTTTTTTTTGTAAATAATGAACACAAGCTTAAGTTATTTTAAAATGTATTTATTCTGAAAATCATTAAGTTCTTCAAGCATATTATAGACTGCCATTTCGTTCTCGAGATCGCCTCGCCGTACCGTTAAACATTCCAATGCGTCGATCGCGTCAACACTGCGCATGCGCAACTGGTCTAACAGGCCGATGGTCTCCCACGATCTCTTCTGCCAGTCCACCAGATTATCACAGACACTTACAACTTCATGACAAACGAGATAGGATCCAGTCCTAACTAACGAGACCACCCGCAGCTCTCTAGGCCTTCTGGTTGCTTCACACGAACCCGACAAAGAACGTCTTCGTTTCAATAAATGACAATATCTAGCCGATAGAGGGCTTGCATCGCGTGAGCGTCGTCCATGGCAACCGGTTCCGGCCGCCATCTTGGGTGGCATAAACAACATGGCGGGAGAGCTGTCGTTTGATCAGACGGACCTGTCAGTTTACGCCCGTAGCTTGCCCGTCGAGGCGTTTTCGCGGTATTGCGAGAAACTGAGGCTGGGTCATCTGCCTGTGGACCCGTGTGGACCCACAAGTATGCCACACACACTCCACAGTCCACACGTACGCCACACACACTCCACAAGTACACCACACACACTCCACACACCCTCCACAACCACTCCACAAATACGCCACAAGTATGCCACAAGTATGCCACACACAATCCACACGTACGCCACAAGTACGCCACACGTATGCCACAAGTACTCCACAAGTACACCACACACACTCCACAGTCCACACACACGCCACAACCACTCCACAAGTACGCCACAACCACTCCACACGTACGCCACAAGTACGCCACACGTATGCCACACACAATCCACACGTACGCCACAACCACTCCACAAGTACGCCACAACCACTCCACACGTACGCCACAAGTATGCCACAAGTATGCCACACACAATCCACACGTACGCCACAAGTACACCACACACACTCCACAGTCCACACACCCTCCACACGTACGCCACAACCACTCCACAAGTACGCCACAACCACTCCACACGTACGCCACAAGTACGCCACACGTATGCCACACACAATCCACACGTACGCCACAAGTACGCCACACACACTAAACAAGTACGCCACACACACTAAACAAGTACGCCACACACACTAAACAAGTACGCCACACACACTAAACAAGTACGCCACACACACTAAACAAGTACGCCACACACACTAAACAAGTACGCCACACACACTAAACAAGTACGCCACACACACTAAACAAGTACGCCACACACACTAAACAAGTACGCCACACACACTAAACAAGTACGCCACACACACTAAACAAGTACGCCACACACACTAAACAAGTACGCCACACACACTCCACAAGTACGCCACACACACTCCACAAGTACGCCACACACACACTCCACAAGTACGCCACACACACACTCCACAAGTACGCCACACACACACTCCACAAGTACGCCACACACACACTCCACAAGTACGCCACACACACACTCCACAAGTACGCCACACACACACTCCACAAGTACGCCACACACACACTCCACAAGTACGCCACACACACACTCCACAAGTACGCCACACACACACTCCACAAGTACGCCACACACACACTCCACAAGTACGCCACACACACACTCCACAAGTACGCCACACACACACTCCACAAGTACGCCACACACACACTCCACAAGTACGCCACACACACACTCCACAAGTACGCCACACACACACTCCACAAGTACGCCACACACACACTCCACAAGTACGCCACACACACTCCACAAGTACGCCACACACACTCCACAAGTACGCCACACACACTCCACAAGTACGCCACACACACTCCACAAGTACGCCACACACACTCCACAAGTACGCCACACACACTCCACAAGTACGCCACACACACTCCACAAGTACGCCACACACACTCCACAAGTACGCCACACACACTCCACAAGTACGCCACACACACTCCACAAGTACGCCACACACACTCCACATGTACGTAGCCAAATGCCTAATCCTGCTTTTCGCTTCGCGAGCGAAGGTAACAACCTCATGAGCCATATTCTCACCTGAGAGCTTCAGTCAAGGCAGCTATGAATCCGTTTTAGCGTTGTGTCGTCCGGAAAACGGTAGAATGACGATCCCGATCCCTTATGAAATCGGGCTGTACATCCGACAGCACAACAACTCTTTACCATCGTGTAGGGGGCAATTTATATGCGAGACGAGTTTCAAATTGCCGCCATTACGTATGGTGGCAGAAGCAATGTTTTGCCACCCAAGCGGTCACTTGACTAAGATGATGACGTCACATGCAACTTCCGGATTAGATTCATGACGTCACAGCACACAAAACTACTCATATCTTTGGAACGGCTGGTTGGATTTGGACAAACTAAACGCAGTTTTGTAGGGGAGAACCGTGCGCGAACGTCGATACCAAATTGGGGGAAAAAACAATTGTTGACGCGCAGGGTCAGAATCCGGAAATATCTTTTTCTCGGCCTTACATGGATTTTGCAAATCTGCTATCGTGCCTTCCGGTTTCTCTGATCACTCCCAAGCTCGAGCATTCGTTCAACTCTCTAAACCGTGTCCAGGGAGTTATCACTGGAAATTCAACAATAGTTTAATAGAAGACTTAAATTTTATTCAGGCTTTTGAATCTTTCTGGACAGATCTCTTGGAACAGAAGTTAAGCTGTTCTGTTAACCCATGGGTGTGGTGGGATCTAGTAAAAACCCAAATCAAAGGTTTCTGCCAACAATATTAGAGCTTCTCAAAAAGGGCCTATTATGAAGCAAAAAAATGATTGCAATCGGAGATTTTACATCTCCAGAGGGTCACAGGACAAAATAATAATGTGCAAAGAGTCTTAACCGAGAAAGTCTTTATTGAAAGAAATAACAGAGAGGAATGCACATGGTGCCTTCGTTCAGATGAGGGTTCAGAACCTGAACAAGGCAGACATACCAACTAGGTATTTTTTTTCTTTAGAAAAACGCCTTCCTAATAAGGTACTCTTTCAATTGCAATTGTCAGACTCATCCATCACTTTCACCCAATCAGTGATCAAACTTTTCGCAAAGGAATATTTCTCTAAAATATATTCGATGGAGCAAATAAATCCTGTTAGTGTCGCCTCTATCGCCAGTGTTGCGTGAAGGTGGACGTTCCCACCCTGAGGGGCCCATTACCTTGGACGAACTTGGCACCGCTCTGCACACCCTTGCTGTTGGGAAAGTGCCTGGAAAGATGGACTTACAACTGAATTTTATCAGAAATTTTGGCATTTATTGGGTCCTGAACTCAACACCTTGAACGCAAGCCGCCAGCTTGGAGACCTCCCTCAGAGATGCCGACGGTTCATTCTCACCCTCATCCCAAAGAAAGGAGACTTGCTCTATATTCAAAACTGGTGCCAAATCTCTGTTGTGCACAGAATATAAGATATTCCCGAAAGCCCTAGCATCACGACTTGCTCCTCATATCTCCTCATTGTTGAAAGAATTGGCATCAATTTGGTTTCAGACCAGGTCACTCTACTCTGGACATGCTGCTTCTGCTGTCTCAACAATGGATGGAGGTCCTCAATGCCAAACAGGAAATTAGAGCCGTCTCCCTTGACATATCACGTGCCTTCGATACGGTCTGGCACCCCGCTCTGCTCACCAAACTCTCCGCCTATGGCATCCATTGAAATCTCCACGCATGGTTTGCGGACTTCTTCTCTAGCCGTAGTCAACGTGTGGCCCTGAATGGGTTTCTCTCATCTCCCCTTCCTGTTCAGGCTGGAGTTCCCCAAGGCAGTGTTCTGGGCCCTGAGCTTTTTCTGGTCTTCATCAATGATCTCTCTGACTCTCTTGAAAATCCTATCTACCTCTTTGCTGATGACTCCACTCTGCCGCTCCATTCCTCATCCCTCAGATCGGCAGTCTGCAGCCTCCTCACTCTCTGTAGACCTGGACAAAATCACAGACTGGTCAAACAAGTGGACCATGTCTTTCAATCCTGACAAATCTCACACTCTGACTATGTCTCTCCGAAAAGACCGACTGGACAACCCTCCCATCGACTTTCTCAACAATCCTCTCCAAGAAGTTCTGCCGCTCAAGCTTTTGGGTCTCACTATCTGCCATGATCTTTCTTGGGAAAACCAAATGTCCAAGCTGGCCTCCAAAGCCAGTCGCCAACTGGGCATCCTCTGTCTTGTGAAGTCCTTCCTTGGCACACCTGAGCTCCTCACCACATACAAGGCTTTCATCCACAGCTCAATGGAATACTGTTCTCCCCTCTGGGCCAGTGCTCCTGCCTCACACCTAGCTCGACTTCACGCTGTTGAAACCAAAGCTTTCAGAATCATTGGAATCTCCCGCGATGAAGCTAACTCCGAGGGCCTTTCACTTACTCACCGCAGGCAGGTTGGTGGTCTTTCTGTCTTCTACCGACGACTCTCCGGCCTTGCTCCCCCAGCCCTCTCTGGGCTCTGTCCCCCAAATATTCCTACAGGTCACACAAGATCTGCCTGCAACCCTCTTATGGTTAAACTGCCAAAACCAAGACTCTCTGCTCACCTTTACTCCTTCATTCCTCTTTTCTCCCACCTCTGGAACAAACTCCCTCACTCTCTTCAATCCCACTCCTCCCTCCAGGTCTTTAAAACAGCTGTTCACCACCATCTCTTATCTTCCCCCATCCAAATCCTTGATCTTTTCTACCCCCGCTAATTTAACCCAAGTACTTGGTCGAATGCTTAAACCACTTGGTGATCTCTCCACAAAAAACTTGGTAAATGAACACACACCCAATGTTCTTGAGACCCCACCAAAGATCGTCTGTAATATATATACCCCAAAGAGGACTGACCCTTCCTGCCATGAGCGGGTGTACTCGTAAGTATAAATAAGGATTAATAAAAAAGGTGAGGGGTTATACTGCTATATAAAGGATAGAACCAAGCAATAACCAAACTAAAGAGTGGAGAAAATCACAACCTTGGTATTTAAAAGGAAAACATAATGAATGTGGTAAATATCAAAGAAATCATATTGAAGAGAAAACAAAAAGTAGCCTAAATAAAGCATACAGATTGAGGGGTTTAAACAGATTTAATGGATGTCAAGAGATCAATGGGAAAATAATTTTCTGCAATCTGAAAATGATATGTTATGTGGCTCGGGAGGCTCGCAGAGCAGAACATCGAGAGATGTTTACAATATCACCTCTGCTGAGGAACGATATTGAAACCAAGAACCAAGTTTCAACACACATTTTGTGAATATAATTGACGGTGACGAAAGCCACAAGAAAATTAAGCTATTCCCTAAGATAGAACGTAAACAAATATTTGATGGTTCTCTGTTTGAGTATAATGAAAATATGATGGGTGTGAATAATGTGAAAGACCATCTGTAATAATCAACACCTCTCCTTTCCCCCATCCCTCACCCCTTCCCCCTCCACCCCCCCCCCCCCCCCACCCAAGTAGTACAAAAGGAGGGTTTCCGAGATAAGACATCAAGCAGGTCAGTGAGCGATAGCGAGTAAAAATGAGCGAGAGAGAGTGGAATTGCATAAGCGAGTGTATGCGAGTGGTTCTGTGGAGATGTTTTCCCTCAGAACCCCCTTTTTGTACTACTAATGGCACTTGGTAGTGAGTTTCACTCCTCCACACTGAACAAATGTTGGACCAACATCTCAGTTATGAATCCGGATTCAAAAATCAATTCAAAAATTCTCAGATATGAATCTGGATCCAGGTCTATTTTGTTCTGGGCACACATATAACCTGTACACCAAGTTTAGTCCAAATCCGTCCATAAATCTGAGAAATCCTGATATCCACAGGGGTGAAAATTGGTTGTGATCGACTTGTCTGATGTGATGAAACGACCTTGAATATGTGTATTTTATGTGCGACCTGTATTTTTAATGAAACAGGTATCCCTGTCTCGTTCACATAAACAAGACAATTGAGTGAAAACAATTTAAATGGACGTCATTCTGCAAGGTTTGAAAGAAAAGTATTTCATCGTGAAAGAATGAACGAAACAAGTAAACACAATGTGATGTGATCTATTGAGAGTCCAGTTTACCTTCGAGCAGCTGAGTAGATTTGCTTGGCTCCATGGGTTGAGAATCACACGGTTCCTGCTTTGGATGATCATTGCTCAAATAATCCTTGGATATCTGAAGAAGCTTGTTTTTGTAAGTTTCTGACTTCACAACTTGAGCTTCACCTGCAAACCATGTGACAACAGTTCATCACAATAGAGGAAGGGATAAACAAGCAATTGAAACCAAAACAATCATTCTAAGTAGTGGGGAGAAACGCATGGGATCTGCAACAGAAAAACATATTTTCCGACTGAACGAAAGAGGTCAACAAAAGAGAGGTTGTGGGGAGAGAAAAAAAAAAAAAAAAAAAAAAAAAAAAAACGTGAATCTGAAAAGGCAGGGTTGTCTGGAAATAGATGAAGTGCATGATGAAATGACAATTTGGTGTTCTCGCTGATGCGGAATAGCTAGCGGCATTCCATTGCCTTATAAAGATAATTCTCTGAAACCTACATTGGTGCCCTGAGATTATTAATCTCAAAAAATTAAAGTCAAATTGAAGTTTAGATTAATTTTTTTTTTTTTTTTTTAACAAGAGCAATGCGACTGTCGCCAATATGCCTCCGCATAGTCTCACAATGGGTGGATGCCCTCGTTCACTGTCCTAAAAAGAAACAAGTTTGATTTAAATCCCTTCAGCTGTTTTCAAGTATCACATTTTCACCAGCCATGACAGGTTTCACATCGATCGGTGAAGCGGTTTCAGAGAAGGGATTTTTTAAAAAACATTTTCTTGCCTTCGTGACCTGTGGGGGATGGATTTCCGTGTCTCTTTTCTTCCCCTCCCACCTATTCAAATCATGAGTGTATCAAAGCTGTGTTTGAAGACTGAAGGGCAGAGCGAGCTATGATGTTAGGCAAACATCATACACGTCTCTCCTATGTACAATTGTACATAGTAAGTTCTGGTGCCATGTTTTTTTAAATGAATATTTTTAAATAAAGCAATTCAATGGACTTTTGAACCGGTGGTCTTTAGGGGCAAGACCCTCGAATGTCCCTCCACAAAGGCACCGATGACATAATCATGAACATATTATTCCCCAAGGGTATCACTTGACAATGAGCCATGTTGAATTTTTTCCATTGAGCGGTTTCAGAGATATAGAGGTACTAAATTTTTCCAAGATGGCGCCTGTACCACGTGACATATGACATCATAATTATCATTAAAATAATCGACAGAAGGAGGGGCTCCCATGGTGAAAATTTTGTGTCAATCGGACCAAGAATTGCAGAGAAAAAAAAATTCATACTGATTGAATCAAGCGTTGTACTTGTCGAATTATGACGTCATAATGAAGACACCGATGAAGTCATCATCATCATATCTTATTCCCCATGGTGAGTACTTGACAATGAGCCTTGTTTCAACTTTTTTTCCATTGAACGGTTTCAGAGATATAGAGGTGGAACATTTTTCCAAGATAGCGTCCATATCACGTGACCTACGACATCATAACTATGAATTTTAAAAAATTGCAGAGGCACTCCCATGGTAACATTTCATGTCAATCAGACCAACGGTTGTGGAGAAAATGAATTTTAAAAAATGCAGACACGCCACACGTGTACACCACACGTACGTACGGATGGAGCCAAATGCCTAACCATGCCTTTCGCTTCGCAAGCGCAGGGTAAAAAAAAAATCAACAAGAATATTCATTGCATGCCACCAACAACAGTGCCATGGCTTCTTATGGAGAACATCTCCTCTACCTGAATTTGAGTTCACGCGAGTTATTTCTGTGGGTGTTTACTCTTGCCCACACCAGATACTCTACCCTTGGTGTGGATATATTGTGTTATTTCAATCTCCTCATAAATGTCAAACATTGCCATCTATTGGATGCGCAACACAGCTTAGTGTCCTCGGTAAAGTTGTCGCATCCACCATGTTGTCGCTGAATATCACGAGTCTTCTGTCCACACTGATGTGCCCTTTACAGAAAGTACCTTATGACTTCCCTTCCATTCATTCTATTTTACTGCTGCACTCCATGGTGCCCAGATTCTTCTCCAAAATTGACCCGTTCTAGCATACCATCACATTCAGATAACATCGCGAAGCCAGCAGACACCATGCCTTTCGGCCTGTTCAAGTTCTTTGAATGCCGTTCGGCCTACGCAATAACGTTCAAAGATTCCAATGTCTTATCGATCTGGGGCTCTGGGGATTACACTTCCACTGTGTGGAGATAAGAGCCGATATTGGAACCATTAATCGGAATCGGCAGATATCGGCCATTTTTCGGTAATCTGCATTGGCAGATTGGAGTCAGCGCAGAGTGCAAATTACCAAATACAGTTGAACCGCATACAACCAAAAACTGAGTGGCTTTAACACTCGTTTCGGGCAAATTTCAATAAAAAAAATAAAACAGGAAGACGTCATGCAAAACATGATACTTGCAAAATCCATCCGTCCCCAAATTAAAAGGTTGCCATTGATACATCAAATTGTCCATTTCATCAACATTAAAGTTGACGATCTTAATCAAAGCTCGGGTCAATCGGATTAAAATTGATGATTTTTCAGATGAAAATTGATGTTATTGTTGCATTTGTAGGGGGCAGACAATGATTACCTTAGAGCCCGGTAGAGTGGAAAGATTAGTGTGCTACGACTGTCGTGAAGAAGAAGAAACCCAATGTAATAAGTAGGAAATTCGTTTAGACCGGATGTCGTGCAAGTGTATCTTCGTCCCCATGAGAGGGGTGGGGTTTGTTAATTAGAGAGGGATTATGTGCAAATTAATCCCCTGCATGGAATTGCCTCTGTAATCTTTTCCTGTGCTCCTTATGACACCGCAGTACACACCATAGCCAAGCCAAGCAATCGACACCATAATTAATAACGCTAAATAAAAACCAACTGGAAACCAGGCATCAAACACTACTGCTGGTGCCGCAGCCGCTATCTCACCACCTCAATCAGGCAGGGCCGTGGAGCCACACCCAAAGAACAGTGATTGGTCCAGGATCGATTGGCGCAAAACGACTGCTAAGATGGAACTCGCTGATAGGAGCGGACACGGAGAGGTCGTGGGATGATGTCAGAGCCTGAAGTACAAAATAATTAGAACGGCGGACATTTTCGCTTCTCGATCTGGATCCCATAGCGAACGGTGGTCGCTATTGCTCTTGCGCAAGGAAGATTCATCACGAACGGTCGTGTTCCAACATTTTCATTGTGATCGTGAGGAGGAGGAACTGCGGACTGAGAACTGCTGTTTCCCGTGCAAGAACGACGAGTGGACAGGCGCTGCCTGCTCGCTGCGTTCTCAACGAAGCCACGAGTGAGCGGACACGCGGCGAGGCCTAGTTCGCGCCAACGAGCGCATTTTTCCGCCATGAACGCGAGGGGGTTTTGACGATTCCTGACGAGATTCAAGAGTAGATTTGAGCTCAGTGCTGCAAACTACACATTTATTTTACAGTTATTTTTTTCCCTTGTGTTGTAATCGAGTCTGTGATGGAGCGCTCCAATTAGGAATCATAGTTTTATCGTGCGTTCTTTTGTGACCGGCATTTTTGTACATTTTAATTCCATGTCGGTTTGAATTAATTTATCCAGGTACGAAGACGTCGGGTCGAGCCGTCCAGGTAAGTCTGTCATCCCCCTTTCCCTCGCGTGTAACAAAGGTCCGCCATTGAATCGAACACCTCGGAGTGTTAAGCTCGTTTGGTCATCTGTGTCAACCTGCGGTGTTCACCAGAGGGTAGTAGTCACACGACAATATTAAAAGTTTGACCATGAGTTGACCTTTTGACCTCAAAAATAGTTGGTTTCCCAATTCAGTGATGTCCTATGCAATTGCTGTTTCATCTTCAAGTCAATCGGATGAAAATTGATGATTTTGAAAGTTTGACCTAGAGTCGACCGTTGGATGTCAAAAATATTTGGTTTTCCAATTTAGTGACTCAATATGCAAATGCTGTTCAATTATCAAGTCAATCAGCTGAAAAATGATAATTTTAGAAATTTGACCTCAATATGACAACTGTTTCAGTCATTCGTGGCGGTCTTTAAAATCTTGCTCAAAATGCCGACGTTAAAATGCCAGAGAATAACCTCAGTCTATACAATGTACATGCACACAAAAACGTCTGTAACTGGAACAAGCAAAATGTTCATGTGGTTCAGACCTTTCTCTTGAGGTGTTGAATCATCCTCAAAGTCAGGTTCAACCTTCACTTTCATAATCAAATCTGAAAAGAAAAACATCCTTCGACGAGGAGAAAAAAACAAAACAAAACAAGGTTCAAAGCTTTGGCATTGTATGGATCGGAAAGTTTGTCCTTTTATGTCCAGTTTTTTGTAATGTTTATCCTTCCAGCTACCTTGCATCACATACCTGCTCAAAAACTTGAAACTTTTAAACTTGATACTCACTTTAGGTGTACACAGCAGGATAACATACCTTGGATTTTCATTTACAGCAATACCAGATCAACTGGACAGTTACAAGAACATTGAGACTCATAATAACTACCCGATTGTGTCATAAAATCCAAGGTTTGTTGATGTCTAACTGTCAGACAGGTGGAGTCCAAACCTGAGTTTATTACAAAGATAAAATACAAGCCACAAGTAAACCCACCTGAATGACTCGGCACTGATTTACTCGATTGCATCCTGATTTACTTGACTCAACTCCACTAGCTTCTCTTCTCTATTCTACTCTACTCTATTCTGTTCTACATTACATTACACTACACAATACTACACCACGCAGCAAAGCAAATGGTGACTGGCTCTTTTCTATGCTCAGCTCTGCGTTTTGATTATCTGTAATCAATGAACATTCTCAAAAGTTCCTCCCTCGCAGAAAACACTCATTGATGCGAGACGGTTTTATATCGAGAAGGAACGAGAAACTGCTCAATGCTGAAAGATTGTTCTATATCCGCATCTTGCCATAATAATCATTATTTTTCTATGGGTTGTAAAATAAAATATAACAAGAAAAAGAGCAATCAGAGATTGCAAACCCTTGCCAGGATGTATTTTCAGTGGTTTTTAAGGCTTTTGTGTTAAAACAAATATGGCTGCCGAACCACGTCACCGATGATGTCATCATTATTTTTTTCTAAATTAATTTATTCCTAGATTATGCTCAAGAAATTTCATCTTGATCGGATGAAGTTTTGTACTTGTCGAATTATGACATCATAATGGAGGCACCTATGACATTATCATTAACATATCTTATTCCCCATGGAGAGTTCTTTACAATGAGCCATGTATCAATTTTTTCTATTCAGCACTTTCGGAGATAAAGAGGTGCAAAGATTTTCGGTTTTTCCAAGATGGCGGCCGAACCACATGACCTATGACGTCATAATTATCATTTTAAAATTATACAGGTGGAGTTGCACCGGTGGTGAAAATTTCCTGTCAATCAGACAACGGTTGCAGAGAAAATCATATTGTCGTGTTCCGAGCGATTAAAATCTTTACCAGGAAACAGATTAGCCGAGCAAGCTTTAATTCCTAAGGCGTTCAGTTCAAATATGGCAGAGTTCATGCACGCGGGGAGGGACAAGGGTAGGGAGGAGGAGGATGACGATGCTGAAACTCACTTACGTCACGGTTCCCGACGGCAGCCTTCAACCCTGTGGCAATTAAACTCACACGAACCTGATTTTATGTACAGGGGAAAATAATGAAAAGATTTCTTTTTCACGGAATGCCGGGAAAAGGAAACGCGATGATAAAAACTAAAACCTAAGTTGGGATCCCACACACCAGACTTGCACACGGACTAAGGAATAATAAAAGGAATGAAAATAATGGTGTGGGAATATCATGCACTAAGCTGAGAGCGGCTTGAACCTTGTCCGAAATCGTCCAGGCCCCCTGTTCCCGTGCGGGGAGAAGGCCACAGTCCACTCGGTTCCACGCGCCGCTAGGCCTCACCGGCGTCTCGCCCACCTCGGCCTCGTCACGCTCCAGAGGCAAGCTCGTCCACGCGTCATTTCTGCCTGGCAAAACTGCCGCTCTTCGTCTGTAAAACTCGGCCCGTTTCCCGGTGGCGTCTTCAATCGCTGCCTAGAGCCCGCTGTCCTGGTATCGTTTTCTCGCAAGGTCAGGAACGAGGGACACGAGCCGAGGGCAGAGGACAGCATCAGGAAGGCAGCAAGAGGAGGAGGGAAGAGCGTTGCAAGAGGAAGAGAAGAGAGACAAAATGTCGGCCAGCGAGTTCTTTTACCGCCCGTCGTCTGACCTCATCGATCCTCCCTTCCAATCAGTCCGTCGCCTCTCGACCTCTAAAATGTTCTTCTGGCGTCAGTCCCTCCCCATTGGCCGAGCTCTTCACGCTCTCCTCCTCATGCCATCAATCGGTGGCCAATCGGCGCTCTGATTCCCCCTCGGCCTTCCTTCCACCAATCAGTGGCCAGCTTCTTGCCCCTGGCTTGACCGATCACCACTCCTTCCTTACTCTGCCAATCGGCGGCCTTCATTCTGCCTCTTGTCTTCCTTCCACCAATCAGTGGCCAGCTTCTTGCCCCTTCGCTGACCAATCACGAGATTCATCCTGCCTCGTCTCCCTATTGGTGGTGTCTTGTCCAATGGTGTGATCTCCCCATCAAACCCTTCGACCAATCCTTCGTGAGGTGGGCATGGCCTCAGCCTGCCTGAGGAATGTGTGTCTGCCAGGTCAGGGTTGTCAACCCAAGTTGTTCTCATTCGTTTATTCATTCTTATTCGTTCGTTCGTTCTTCGACCACGTGTTTCGCCCCCATTTCCCCAGATAGTTTTCACTCATTAACCTTCAATGTTTCCACTTTCCCCTCAAGTTATGTATTCCGTCATATTTTATAACACCTTTTTCTTCTTCTTCTTTAAAAGGCTGCTTTCGACTTGCTCACCAAATCAATTCATCCCAAAAAAAATATCCATCTCCTATAGTGCCTTTTTTCTACATTCCCTAAACTCTCCTGCACTCCATCCTCCATCCAGCGTCCTTAAACGTATTTTTAACTCGAAGGTCACAAGAAACTCATTTTGCAATAAATGTGCGTTTCCCATAAATCGTACACTTTCAAAAATCCAATGTCACCCCTCCCCTCCAAATCTTCCCCATAACCCCTCCCCTCCAAATCTTCCCCATCACCCCTCCCCTCCAAATCTTCCCCATCACCCATCCCTTTCAAATCTCCCCCCTTGCCCCCTCCCTCCTAAACTACCCCCTCACCCCTCCCCGCCAAGACGCCCCCTCGCCCCTCCCCTCCTAGACTCCTGCCTCACCCCTCCCCTCCAAATCTCCCCCATATCCCATCCCTTTCAAATCCCTCCCCTTGTCCCTTCCCTCCCAAACTCCCCCCTCACCCCTCCCCTTCAAATCTCCCCACCCTCATTGCTTCTCAATTTCCCCCCTCTCACTCCCCCTCCTCAAAGCGTCCTCCCCGCTTCTTCCCCCTTCAAACTCTCACCTCCATCTCCCCCAACCTTCTGCCTCGCTCTTCCCCCTCCTCAAATAACACCTCATTGTGGCTCACCCAATCACCATCAAACCTTTTGTCCGCCCCATCCTTCCCTTTCTCCGAGCTATTCTGAAATCTCTGACACACCTTCAACAGCTCTCCCTATCTCTTCCACCTCATCCACATCTTACCCTACCCCTCCTCCCCCCTGTTCTGTATCTGATGCTCCCCCTTCCTCTTCATTAACGGTATGGACCTCAAACATCCGGGGCCTTCGTTCAAACTTAACTGATCTCTGCAGACAGGTTGCTTCCGTCAAACCAGACGTGATCTGCTTAACAGAAACTTTCCTCCTTTATGATGTCTCTGATTCCATAGTATCTCTCCCGGGCTACTCCCTCCTCCGGTATGATAGACCTGAGCCTCGTCCTGGAGGCGGGGTTGCTATCTTTATCAAAAACTCTCTTCCTCACTCGCCCTGCACTGCACTCTCTCCACCTCACCCCCAGGAATACCTCTGGCTACGGCTTCCCCTTCGCTCCCACCTCTTGTTCATATGTGTGTTGTACCGTCCACCAAACAGTGATGACTCCATCTACATCTCGCTGTCTGATGATATGGACCAACTTCTATCTACTCATCCCAACTCTCTCTTCCTCATATGTGGTGATTTCAATTGTCACCATGCCAGTTGGCTGGGTGTGGGTACCTCTCTCACCAGCCATGGCTCTTCAGCAAAGGACTTCTGCGACTCACTGGGACTGACACAATCTGTCAATTTCCCGACCCGGATCTCAGTCAACGGAACATCTTCTCTTCTGGACTTGGTTATGACTAACTTCCCTGAAAATGTCTGCTGCTCTTCTTCTGCTCCGATCGGATCATCTGATCATGTCCTTGTTAAAGTGGACATCTCTCTGACCATCCTCAGGGAGCCTGCTCAGCGTCGACGAGTCTGGCATTTCACTCAGGCCAACTGGCACGGTCTTCAAGCAGCCATCAATCATCTGGACTGGTCTCCCATCTCTACCACCTCTGACATCAACTCATCCTGGGAATTCTTCCAAAGTAAATTGCTCTCTCTCATGCACAGATTTATCCCATCTCGTCTTCAGTTGTCATACCCTTCCTCCCGTCCATGGTACACGGAATCTTGTGGTGAGGCTGTTGCCCAGAAACAACTTGCCTTCGTCTCCTGGAAAGCAAATCCAACGGAAGGAAATCTCATTTCCTTTCACAAAGCCCGAAACAAGTGTGTGTCCACCCTCAGGAGAGCCAGGAAACAATATCTCTCCGTTCTCAAGACCGAACTCTCTTATCTGTCTCCCTCTTCCAAATCCTGGTGGCGTCTGGTCAAATCCGTTTCTGGTGTTTGTTCCCCCTCCATCCCCTCCCTTACCTCAAACGGCTACACAGCTGACTCCGCACGTGAAAAAGCTGAATTCCTCAACTCTGTGTTTGCCTCTAAATCTTGTGTCCCAAACCCATCCCTCTCTGTACCCACCATACCCAGTCGTACCCTGCTGCTCCTGGACTCCGTGTCCTTTCCTCCTGACAAGGTGGAAAAGTTTCTGTCAACCCTCGACTCTGATTCTGCAACTGGACCCGACGGCATCAGCCCACGGGTCCTAAAATCCTGCTCTGCTGCTCTATCTCACCCTCTCTCTGTTCTCTTCACCCTCTCTTTTGCTCAAGGTCAACTGCCATCCGCTTGGAAATCAGCCAACATCACCGCTTTGCACAAAAAAGGTGCAAAAACAGATCCTAGCAACTACAGACCAATCAGCCTTCTCCCAATTATCAGCAAAGTCATGGAATCCATCATTGCTTCGGATATGAAATCTTTCCTCTTCTCCAATGGCTTGATCTCTGATCATCAATTTGGTTTCAGACCAGGTCACTCTACTCTGGACATGCTGCTTCTGCTGTCTCAACAATGGATGGAGGTCCTCAATGCCAAACAGGAAATTAGAGCTGTCTCCCTCGACATATCACGTGCCTTCGACACGGTCTGGCACCCCGCTCTGCTCACCAAACTCTCCTCCTTTGGTATCCATGGAAATCTCCACGCATGGCTGGCGGACTTCCTCTCTAGTCGTCGTCAACGTGTGGCCCTGAATGGGTTTCTCTCATCTCCTCTTCCTGTTCAGGCTGGAGTTCCCCAAGGCAGTGTTCTGGGCCCCGTGCTTTTTCTGGTCTTCATCAATGATCTCTCTGACTCTCTCGAAAATCCTCTCTATCTCTTTGCTGATGACTCCACTCTCTGCCGCTCCATTCCTCTTCCCTCAGATCGGCAGTCTGCTGCCTCCTCACTCTCTGAAGACCTGGACAAAATCACAGACTGGTCAAACAAGTGGAACATGTCTTTCAATCCTGACAAATCTCACACTCTTACTATGTCTCTCCGAAAAGATCGACTGGACAACCCTCCCATCTACTTTCTCAACAATCCTCTCCAAGAAGTTCTGTCGCTCAAGATTTTGGGTCTCACTATCTGCCATGATCTTTCTTGGGAAAACCACATTTCCAAGCTGGCCTCCAAAGCCAGTCGCCGACTGGGCATCCTCCGTCGTGCGAAGTCCTTCCTCGGCACACCTGAGCTCCTCACCACATACAAGGCTTTCATCCGCAGCTCAATGGAATACTGTTCTCCCCTATGGGCCGGTGCTCCTGCCTCACACCTAGCTCGGCTTCACGCTGTTGAAACCAAAGCTTTCAGAATTATTGGAATCTCCCGCGATGAAGCTATCTCTGAGGGCCTTTCACTCACTCACCGCAGGCAGGTAGGTGGTCTTTCTGTCTTCTACCGACTCCTCTCCGGCCTTGCACCCCCAGCTCTCTCTGTGCTCTGTCCCCCAAATATTCCTACAGGTCGCACAAGATCTGCCAGCAACCCTCTGATGGTTAAACTGCCGAAATCTCGGCTCTCTGCTCACCTTCACTCTTTCATTCCTCTTTTCTCCCGCCTCTGGAACAAACTCCCTCACTCCCTTCAATCCCACTCCTCCCTCCAGGTCTTTAAAACAGCTGTTCACCACCATCTCTTATCTTCCCCCATCCAAAACCTTGATCTTTTCTACCCCCGCTAATTCACCCCAGATCCACCTTGTTTGAAATTCCAACTTCTTTCCTGGAAGTCCTGGCAGTGTCCATATGTTTTATACCTCTCCCACCGCCCCCTTCCCATGCCCCCCCCCCCCCCAAAGCCCTCGCCCTCTCTCAGATCTCTCGATGTCTCCATGTCTCTCGGTCTCTGCTCTCAAATGTTGTGTTTGTGTCCTTCCCCCTCTCTCCCCATCTTGTCTACCGCTCCCGATGTTATATGTTTTATGTGTCGGTTTGTCTTTCTGTGTGATTAATGTTCGCTCTTTCACGAGCCTCGATCTTGTATACAAAAAAAAAAAAAAAAAAAAAAAAAAGTGCGTCATCTGGGTTCCGGTTAGTTTTATTGTTGGGGGGATTTAATTAGTGTGTGCGCTAATGGGCCTAACTACTCTACCTGTTGTGTGCGTTGCCATACGGGACAATGGATCACAGGTCTCACACACAGGGGAACTAACATAATCCCGACTCTATTTACCACAAAGCCATCCTCGTATGACCACAAAGATGCACTTGCGCGAACAAACCGCCTAAACAAAATTATATGTGGGGTTCCCTATCATGACAACCGGAGCATAATACCTACACAGATCTACCTGATCTATATATCACTACCCCAAAATTCATAACACTATTTATTCTATGCGGACAAACAGACAGACAAACAAACACACAAAGGGACTCAAATGCAATACACTATCCTCTTGTGAGGGTAAAAATAATACTAGCCACTTTTTATCCTCTATCCAAATTTTACAAGAAACAATTCGCCTCAACAATAGTCAAATACAACTATCCCTTCATTAAATGGGTTCAGTTTACGCCGTTTCAAGGTTACACACGTAATTTTTTGTGTACCGTTCTGTGTTGACGTGGGTCCGTTCTCTGCCTAGCTCTTTTCCCCATCCTTCCCCCCTTGTGTGGGTCGGCATTCTTCTTCCTCTGCCCTGGTAACTGAGACACACGGTACAACAGAGCACTGCACTGCACCTATCTCACTATCAACACTGCGCTCCCTGAAACCATAATAAATTCCTCCAAGTCAGGAGACGACGATGGTTCACAAGCGAGCGGTATTCAATGACAAAGGACTGACTATAACCGAAACAGGCCCGGACAGGCCAGGCACGGAAATGTCAAAACAAAGGTTACTGACCTTGAAATGAGATAGAAAATAATGTATAATCAGTAATGAGGTTAGTTAGCTACACAAAACCGAAAATTCGGTTCAATTCCAACAACTTTGAAAATTTGACCTTCATGACCTTCAATGGTCAAAGGTCGAAGATTCTGAAATTTGTTGGAAAACATGTATTTCATGATGCATGTGATAATATAAGATCATGTACGACATTTCACCCTATCAGGAACAAAAAATGTAATAAAGCCATCAAAAATTGACTTTTCTAAATTCGTGACCTTGTGACCTTGACCTTGGGGCAAAAATGAAAAATCGAGCTCTGTGGGGCTAGACACATGACATTGGCCTAACCAAATACCGAAAACCCTGTCAGATTCCACCAAATCTCTCGGAGAAGATGTAGCTTGAACTTGATTACCCCCGAAAAAAACATCTTTTTCGGGCGTCGCTCCGCCCACAATGGGCGCAATACGCCCACTCTAGGCAGGACACAACTAAATCATGATATCAACCTCACACCCAAGTTTCAGCAAGATCGGATGATATCGTCGGGTAGTTATGCTGCGGACAGACAGACAGACAGACAGAGACACACCCATGACGAATATAGTGGTCACTCTGTTTGATAACTCGTGAACCAATATTTTCGGTTATTATTGCCGTTAATGATTTGTAGCTCCCCAGTAGCTCCCAAGCTCCCAAGCACCGTAGCTCTCAAGAAAAAAACTGTTGCTAGTGGTGAACCAAGTGCATAAAGATCGAGGAAAGTGACGTCTTTGTCAGAGAGAGTGGAGGTTTAGGATAAGCTTGGTTGAGGCGAGAGTGCTGCCTCGCTGGGCAGACATTAAGGTGTTAACAAGTCCAGTATCCACCAAATAAAGACATTATGGTGTTAACAAGTCCATTATCCACCAAATAAAGACATTATGGTGTTAACAAGTCCAGTATCCACCAAATAAAGACATTATTGTGTTAACAAGTCCAGTATCCACCAAATAAAGACATTATGGTGTTAACAAGTCCATTATCCACCAAATAAAGACATTATGGTGTTAACATGTCCAGTATCCACCAAATAAAGACATTATGGTGTTAACATGTCCATTATCCACCAAATAAAGACATTATGGTGTTAAGTCCAGTATCCACCAAATAAAGACATTATGGTGTTAACAAGTCCAGTATCCACCAAATAAAGACATTATGGTGTTAACAAGTCCATTATCCACCAAATAAAGACATTATGGTGTCAGAAAGTCCATTATCCACCAAATAAAGACATTATGGTGTTAACAAGTCCATTATCCACCAAATAAAGACATTATGGTGTTAACAAGTCCATTATCCACCAAATAAAGACATTATGGTGTTAACAAGTCCATTATCCACCAAATAAAGACATTATGGTGTCAGCAAGTCCATTATCCACCAAATAAAGACATTATGGTGTTAAGTCCAGTATCCACCAAATAAAGACATTATGGTGTTAACAAGTCCAGTATCCACCAAATAAAGACATTATGGTGTTAACAATTCCATTATCCACCAAATAAAGACATTATGGTGTTAACAAGTCCATTATCCACCAAATAAAGACATTATGGTGTTAAGTCCAGTATCCACCAAATAAAGACATTATGGTGTTAAGTCCAGTATCCACCAAATAAAGACATTATGGTGTTAAGGCCAGTATCCACCAAATAAAGACATTATGGTGTTAACAAGTCCAGTACCCACCAAATAAAGACATTATGGTGTTAACAGGTCCAGTATCCACCAAATAAAGACATTATGGTGTTAACAAGTCCATTATCCACCAAATAAAGACATTATGGTGTTAAGGCCAGTATCCACCAAATAAAGACATTATGGTGTTAACAAGTCCAGTATCCACCAAATAAAGACATTATGGTGTTAACAAGTCCATTATCCACCAAATAAAGACATTATGGTGTTAACAAGTCCATTATCCACCAAATAAAGACATTATGGTGTTAACAAGTCCATTATCCACCAAATAAAGACATTATGGTGTTAAGGCCAGTATCCACCAAATAAAGACATTATGGTGTTAACAAGTCCAGTATCCACCAAATAAAGACATTATGGTGTTAACAAGTCCATTATCCACCAAATAAAGACATTATGGTGTTAACAAGTCCATTATCCACCAAATAAAGACATTATGGTGTTAACATGTCCAGTATCCACCAAATAAAGACATTATGGTGTTAACAAGTCCAGTATCCACCAAATAAAGACATTATGGTGTTAAGGCCAGTATCCACCAAATAAAGACATTATGGTGTTAACAAGTCCAGTATAAAAAAAACAACCACCTTTAGAGGCCATTTTTCCCCGCAAGCGGGGGTTGGCCTTTTTCGGGAACTGTGGTTGTTGTTGTTTTTCGGTCCCCTTTTTGAAGCAATCTTTTACGGCCGGATGCCCTTCCTGACGCCAACCCTTTTTGCCGCCTTTAACGACAAACAGGGAATTACCAATGAACTGGTACTCAATTTGCCGACCTCGGAAGGATGACAGGCTGAGTCAACCCCCCTGGCTGGCGTTAATTCAGCGATTGACCGGGATTCGAACCCAGGATCCTAGTATCCAAGGCCGGCACCCTAGCCGCTAGCCCAACACCAGGGTTGTTAACAAGTCCAGTATCCACCAAATAAAGACATTATGGTGTTAACAAGTCCATTATCCACCAAATAAAGACATTATGGTGTTAACGAGTCGATTGTCCACCAAATAAAGACATTATGGTGTCAACGAGTCCATTGTCCACCAAATAAAGATATTATGGTGTTAACAAGTCCATTATCCACCAAATAAAGACATTATAGTGTGAACCAGTCCATTATCCACCAAATAAAGACATTATGGTGTTAACGAGTCCTTTTTTTTTTTTTTTTTTTTTTAAATACTGAATCGAGGCTCATGAAAGAGCTGACAACCGCGAGGGAAAGACAGTACAGGGGGACCGCGAGGGAAAGACAGCACAGGGGGACCGCGAGGGAAAGACAGCACAGGGGGACTGTGAGGGAAAGCCAGTATAGGGGGACCGCGAGGGAAAGACAGCACAGGAGGCCCACGAGGGAAAGACAGCACAGTGGGACCGTGAGGGAAAGACAGCACAGGGGGACCGTGAGGGAAAGACAGCACAGGGGGACCGCGAGGGAAAGACAGCACAGGGGGACCGCGAGGGAAAGACAGCACAGGGGGACCGCGAGGGAAAGACAGCACAGGGGGACCACGAGGGAAAGACAGCACAGGGGGACCGCGAGGGAAAGACAGCACAGGGGGACCGCGAGGGGAAAGACAGCACAGGGGGACCGTGAGGGAAAGACAGTACAGGGGGACCACGAGGGAAAGACAGTACAGGGGGACCGTGAGGGAAAGACAGCACAGGGGGACCATGAGGGAAAGACAGCACAGGGGGACCGCGAGGGAAAGGCAGCACAGGGGGACCGCGAGGGAAAGACAGCACAGGGGGACCGTGAGGGAAAGACAGCACAGGGGGACCGCGAGGGGAAGACAGCACCAAATAAATGCCACCAAATCCATTGTCCACCAAATAAAGATATTATGGTGTTAACAAGTCCATTATCCACCAAATAAAGACATTATGGTGTTAACGAGTCCATTATCCACCAAATAAAGATATTATGGTGTGAACAAGTCCATTATCCACCAAATAAAGACATTATGGTGTTAACAAGTCCATTATCCACCAAATAAAGATATTATGGTGTTAACGAGTCCATTGTCCACCAAATAAAGACATCATGGTGTTAACAATTCCATTATGCACCAAATAAAGACGCGCAGAACCATATGGGTTAGTGAATGCTCTGCTTTTACAACGAGCGAGAGCGTGACTCCGGTAAACCGCTCCAGTTCATAACTCCAAACGCAACTCCCATGTTTCCAGGATCGTAGCCACGTGTAAAACAAGGGTGTACTGGATAATAATCAACTAATTCCACATCGAATCACAAGAATAATTCGCATGAACATAGCATCAAAGTAATACATCGGCCAGTCAGTCACAAATGAGAAACCTCAGTTCACAAAACAAATAAGCACATCATTCCTTATATATATTGGCTTCCGCTTCCGGTCCGGTCTGGAGAGGACGCTGGCGTTACTTGTTCGCCGCTTCTCCGACTGGGTCATTGTGTATAGTCTGCTTTTCTGGTGGTCGTGGCGGCTTTTTGGCCGTTGGGTCTGCCCTCTGCTTGGTCCCGGCTCTGCTCCTGGCTCCGCCTGCCCGGCTCTTCCACCGTTTCCTCAGGCCCGCTCCCGTTGTTTGTGGCCGTTGTTTGCGGCTGTGGCTGTTTGCCGCTGCGGTCTTTGCTGTCTTGATTAGCGGCTGCGGTCGTTTGCCGCTGCGGCCTTTGCTGTCTTGATTCGCGGCTGCGGTCGTTTGCCGCTGCGGCAAGGCCTACTCGTCCTCCTCAACCTTGGCCTCTTACTCGTCCCTTCGCTCCTGCCTGGCATGGCTCTAAGGTACTCCGCCGTAAGGCTTCTTCTGCTCAATACTCACTCCACCCCATCATGCATCTCTGCAATCAAATCCCACGGACTCCTGCAATGACCCAGACACATTCATAGAGGCTCCGGTCGTAAGTTTGTTTATTTACAAACAGGTCACTTCATTCCCGTACTCTGGTCGGCTCAGCGCACTCCCACTCATCGTCCCAGCGCACCTGGTCACAGCAACGCACACGATCGCACCTCCTGTCTACAAACCCTGGCTAAATCACCTGAGTTCATCCCCAACGTACAAAGCAACATCAAGCTCACCCTGTTCAATACCTGGTCCCTCAACAACAAAAGCCTCATCCTGAACGACTACATTCTGGAAAAATAAACTGGACTTTCTCTGTCTCACTGAAACCTGGCAACAACCTCTGGACTACTTCTCACTCAACCTCACTACACCCAATGGATATTCTTCCATCAATAAACCACGCTCGGAGGGCCGAGGTGGTGGAATTGCCGTAATTCACCGACAGGACATCAAGACCAGCCTCATCTCCATCTCATCTGCTCCATCATTTGAACACCTAGCTTTTAAACTCTCTGGTCACACACAGTCAGTCATGGCTGTCGTCTACCGCCCTCCCAAACCACACCCATCATTCCTGTCTGACTTCTCCTACTTTCTGACCCAGCTCTGTTCCCTCTCCCCCTCAATCCTCCTCCTCAGTGATTTCAATATCCACATGGACTCCACTGACTCCACAATAACCACTGACTTCACTGATTTACTCACCTGCTTTAACCTCACTCAACATGTCAACTTTCCTACCCATAACCGTGGGCACATTCTGGACCTTGTCTGCTCTACTGGATTAATTTTGCACCATCTCTCTGGCTCCGACCTCACCCTCTCTGACCACTTAGCCATCACTATGACCATCAACATCCCCACCCCAGCACCAAGGCATTATCGCACTATCAATTTCCGTAAGCTAAACGCTCTTTCACCTACCTCATTCTCATCCACCCTCTCTGAAAAAATGTCCACTTCTCCCTTCGTTGACCTCCACACCCCTTCTGACCTCACTGACTACTACAACCACACTCTCTCCTCCTGCCTTGACCAGCTTGCGCCCGTGAAAACCAAAACAGGTTCTTTCACCCATTCTGCTCCCTGGTTTACCCCTGAACTCTGCCTGATGAAAACTAGTGCTCGCCAACTTGAAAGACTCTGCAATAAAACAGTTCTCACAATTCACTCCCAAGCCTACAAGGACCACCTACAGCACTACAAAGATGCCCTCTCCCGCGCCCGCTCCGCCTACTACTCTCAAATTATCCACTCTGGCTCTGGAAACCCAAAAGCACTCTTCTCTACAATAAACAACTCCTCAGCCCCCTGGACACCACCACCCAGTCATTCACAGTAGACAACTGCATCTCCTTCCTTTCATTCTTTCAAAGCAAAATTGACAACATCTACCTACAGCAGCTTAACCACCACCGCACCTGCTCCCCCTCAAACCACCTGCCCCCCCCCCCTTATCCTGCCAACCCCTGTCTCAGTTCTCCCCAGTCTCCCCTACTGACCTCTCTGAACTCCTCATAGGAATGAAAACTGCCACCTGCACTCTTGACCCCATCCCCTCCAGCTTTGTCAAGGCCTCCCTTCCTGCTCTCTCTCCACTTATCATTGCAACAATAAACTCCTCCCTGTCTACAGGCATCGTCCCACCATCCCTCAAAATTGCTGCTGTTACCCCCATTCTGAAAAAACCTGGACTCAAGCCTGACACCCTAAACAACTTCAGACCCATCTCCAACCTACCCTTTCTGTCAAAAGTTTTGGAACGCGCTGTAGCCACTCAACTTAAACATCACCTCTCTGCCAATAACCTGTATGAAACATTCCAATCCAGATTCCGCTCCAACCACAGTACTGAAACTGCTCTCCTCAAAATCACCAACGACCTTCTCCTCTCCTCTGACGCTGGCAACCTCAACATTCCCATCCTCCTTGACCTCAGCGCCGCCTTTGACACCATCAATCACACCATCCTCCTCACCCGACTTGAAACCACCTTTAACATTTCCGGCACTGCCCTCTCTTGGATCAAATCATACCTCTCCGACAGACGCCAGTTCATCTCCATCAATAACTGCAAATCCCCCACTGCTCCCCTCCCCCAAGGTGTCCCCCAAGGTTCAGTTCTTGGCCCCCTCCTCTTCATCCTGTACCTGACCCCCCTTGGTCACTTAATCCGCCGTCATGGTCTCCAATTCCACTGCTTCGCCGATGACATCCAGCTTTTCATCTCTACCAAGTCCATCTCCACCGCCACCCACTCTATCCTGACAAACTGCATCATTGAAATAAAATCCTGGCTTCAAATCAACTTCCTCAAACTTAACTATGATAAATCTGAAATAATCATCATTGGCCCAAAAACGCTCACCAAATCCACCCATAACTTTGCCCTCAACATCGACGGTTTCCCAGTATCCACCTCCCCTCACATCCAGAATCTTGGCATCATCTTTGACCAAACCCTCTCCTTCGACAAATACACGAAACAGATCACAAAGACAGCCTTCTTTCACCTGAAAAACATCGCCCGTCTCCGTCCATCCCTCTCCTCCACGGCTGCAGAAACCCTCATCCACGCCTTCATCACCTCCCGTCTGGACAACTGCAACAGCCTCCTCTTTGATTCACCCTCAATAATCATCAATAAACTCCAATACATTCAGAACTCCGCTGCCCGTCTACTCACCCATTCCCGGACCCGTGACCACATCATCCCCGTCCTTTGCAAGCTTCACTGGCTCCCCATCCCCAAGAGAATCCAGTACAAAATCCTCCTCTTGACCTACAAAGCCCTCCATAACCTGGCCCCATCCTACCTGACTGACCTCCTCTCCAGACACACTCCCACCCGCAACCTCCGCTCTGCTGGTACCAACCTCCTGACCCCCCCCCCCCCCCCTATGCGGACCAAATTCAGATCCTGGGGGGACAGGGCCTTCTCCATCGCTGCTCCCACCCTCTGGAACTCACTACCTCACACCATCAGAGACTCCTCCTCACTCACCACATTCAAAACATCACTCAAGACCCACCTGTTCAACACTGCATTCAACATTTAACCCACAGCATTTAACCCCTGACTATCTCTTCTCCTTCTCCTTCCTTTTGCTTTGATTATTTACCTGTTGATTTTTGTCTTTTTGCACTTGTTTTTTTTGTACTCTATCAAAGCGTCTTTGGGCTTCTTGAAAAGCGCTATATAAAATAAATGTATTATTATTATTATTCCCATTTTACAGTGGAGAAATACTAAGTAGAAATATAACATGGAGATTGTTGTCATTCACACCTTTGTCAAGCGATGAGAACTCGTCCAAGAACTCGGACTCCACCTTCACAGCCACAAGAAAATCTGAAAATTAAACATCGCATGAAACATAAAACATCAAACAGAGTGGCTGTTCAGGTAGTAAACTGGATTAGTGATAGGAAGCAGAGTGGTTGCGAGTGGGAAGTGACATGAGGCTGGGAGGGTGTAAGTAATGGTGTACCTCAGCGATCAGTCCTGGGACCATAATTATTAGTCTCCTTCCCAGAGAGGACTATAGGTTTGCTCTCTATCTGTCTGTCCACCCGTGGTTTTCTGCACTTTTTTTCTATGCCCTTCAACATATTTAACTGAAACCGAGTTCATGGCTTAATTATGACAAGTTACAGAACAAATTTGAGTTTCATGGCGTTTCACCAATTTTCCACCGAGTTTGCCCTTTTTGCTTGGACCCTCATGGGGAGCAGGAGACGACATGTATTACAAAGCAATTCTCACTCTTATTATCATTGTAGATTATGTGAGACAAATTCATTTGTTTTGATCATTTTGTCATTTGCTTCATTATATGCAATGTCTGATTTTCAATCCATTGGATTTCTTTAATGAGACAATCATTAAAATAATTGTTTTGAGAGAGAGTTTTCAAAATTAGAGAATTTCTTATCAAGTGTATTAGAGTGTTTGCGTTATGAAATAATATACCATTTTAAATGCAGGTACAAGTACAAGCAGGTACAAGTTCAGTCAATTGTACTGTGGTAAAAGGTGGTTTTAAAAATGAATGTCAATTGTTCAGTATAGTCGAGTGGGGGGTCTCAAGGTCACATCATCCTGGCTTTCTGCCCTGTGCATGGAGAAAAGGAATGTTCTGATATGGGGAAAAGGTGGGGTGCTTGGTGCAGACAGAGCTGTGTTTAGGCGAAATGTCTGAGTTATACTTGCACAAGAAAGAGACATAGAATGGGGCAGAGGTTTGTTATGGAGCAAGCTGAACCGGACCAAGGCTCTACCATTCACTGAGACAACAGAATGCAGACATGTAGATGCCAGACCCTCTTAGATAACCAAGAAACTCCTCTCGTGACGCAGAGATTGTGCCGAGAACACGGCCTGCTTACCCTCACACGTCACTCTTCATTCACTACTCCCCAACTCTCTCTCTCCTCATTCTTAAGCTGATAGTATGCATTGGGTTCTTTACCAGCATGCACTTTCTATATCCGATATCACTCAGCTTGGTCTGTGGACACAGGAGTCTGATGCATACTTTTGTGAGACCAAGCTCACAGAGAGAACTTGCAACGTGACTGGCATTGTTGGACTTCAACCTGCACAATGCAGTTGGACAAGATAGTTTGTAGGTGTGAAGTGCCGACCCTCGCCATCTGTAACCTGCTGATGTCCAGTGGCGTACCAAAGGTATGGCAGGTATGGCACGTGCCCTAGGCGCCACTTGAAGGGGGGCGCCACTGAGCAGTTTCTATTAAAGTCAGACAAGCCATCCTCGGATAGTGAAAAAAGAATTTTCTTCAGATGTATGATCTGTCTTTATCATGGGTGAGAGGCACGAGGATGGCTCGATTGTTAAACCACTTATATGAATTATTAGGTAAAAGTACAGTGCTGGGAGCTACATGACCACATACCTCACAGTACCACTGCTCAGTGCCAACTGGCAGTAAGACCATTCTCCTGCGCAAACTAGGGAGATAGTCTAGAATTTTGTGCAAAATCTGTGAAATTTAATGTTCTTATTAAAAGTGCCATTTCCTTATTTCAGAGCATTGTGTAAGAAGACCATGAAACGTTTCTTCACGAAGAAGAAGGAAACTGGAGCTGAAGAACAGAAGAGACGAAAGTTGGAGATGGAGGAAGCCAAGAAGTCGAGAAAGTTCTTCATGCCCTTCTTTGAAAAGCCCGGAACAAGTTGTTCGACACGTTCCATGGAGTCGCCTGCACCTGCTACAAGTTTGTTAGAATCCGAAGGTGGATCAAGTACAAATGCGTCACAAGCCGAGGAGGAAGTCAAGTCAGATAAATCCGAGTATGACGATATTAAAAGTGAGGCTGCCAGAGAGAACGTGGACATGACAGGAGGGGAAGACGATGGTGGTGGTGGTGGTGGTGGTGGTGGTGATGTTGAGCTTATTGACGAGATTTTACCTGACGAGATTGAACCGGGTGAACTGGATGGTGTCAAAGAGCCTCGAACTGTCATACCAGAAGTGATTGAACAGCATGACATTGGACTTCTGAAGTTCGACAAGGATACTGGAAAAGCAATTCTGCCTGACACGTTGAGAACAGAAATAATAAAGCTGGGTTCGAAGTATTTCCAGAACAGTGAGGGGCCTTTCCTACCAACAAATAACCGATCAATAAACAAAACTTGGTTCAAGAGAAAATTGGGAAATGGTCGTGGTGAGGAAGTGACTCGCTCATGGCTGGTCTATTCCCCTTCTAAAAAGTCTGCATTTTGTATCTGTTGTCTTCTCTATTCCCATTCCCGGTCAGACCATCAATCCTCATTGGAGCAGGAAAGTGGATTCAAGCAGTGCAAAGCACCTGAAAGGATTAGTGTTCATGAAAAGGCTAAGAATCATCGGGAGTACTTCACACAGTGGAAAGAAATGGAAAGAAATGGAAAGAAATTTAGCTGAAAACAGAGGAGTTATTGACGCGGAACTTCAGTCACAGATCGAGAAGGAAAAGCAGAAGTGGCGTGATATTTTGACGAGAATCCTTCACTGCATAAACTCCTTGCGACTCAGATAATGCAGGAGCAGGCTTGCGACTCCAAGTCAGATAATGCTAACCATCGCAGAACCTGGCTTTACGAGGACACAGGGAGTCACTTCAGCTGGACGATGACTCCAATGTGGGAAATTTCCTTGGCTTACTGAAACTACTGGCTATCTTTGACTCTGTCATGAAAGAACACCTCACTCGTGTGGAAAGTCTTCCTGGATCCACGTCTTGTCTTTCACCGGGTGTCCAGAACGAATTCATCCACATGATGGCATCCACTGTTCGCCAGAGTTTACTGAGAAGCATTCATAAAGCCAAATACTATGGTCTCATGTTCGACTCGACTCCTGATCAGGCACACCGTGAGCAGATGTCAGAAGTAGTGAGGTACGTGGAAGTTGATTTTGAGAGGAAAACAGTCCATGTTAGAGAGTCCTTCTTTGGTTTTATCCAGATAAGCCAGAAGGATGGTAAGAGCTTGGTTGAAGACATCTTGAAACAGCTAGAGAAGGACGAAATGGAGCTACAAGATTGTCGGTCACAGTGCTATGACAACGCTGCTGTGATGGCTGGACACAGAAGTGGTATTCATCAAATAATAAGTGAGAAAAACAACCTGGCAGTGTTTGTGAATTGCGACAATCACTCACTCAACTTGGTGGGTGTACATGCAGCCAAGCAGGACACAAGGATGGTCACGTTTTTTGGAACCATCGAAGCTCTCTACGTGTTTTTCTCTCGTTCAACACAGCGCTGGGAAAAACTCAAAAACGCCGTGCCTGTGGTTGTTAAGTCGGAGTCCAAAACCAGGTGGAGTGCAAGGACAGAAGCATTGAAGCCCGTCAACAAGTACCTTGAGGAGATACTTCAAGTTCTCCAGGACATGATAGACAATGAAAAAGAGACCAGTGAAACAAGAAGTGACGCAGGACAGCTGTATAACCGCATGTTGAGTTACGATTTTCTGACTTTGCTAGGATTTTGGAACAAAGTACTCATTCGCATTGACCATATTCAAAAGAGGCTGCAGGATCCTAGCATGAACTTCCACAATGCTGCCCTGGATTTGAAAGCCCTCCGAGATCATTTTGATGATGAAAGAGAAGTGTTGGTCAGTGAGTCACTCGAAGAAGGATTCGGTCTCTGTCAAGAATGGAATATTGAAGTTGAAAGACGTCAGAGACGAAAGAAACGAATGGCTGATGAGATCTCGAGAGACGCTGGGTTAACAGCCAAGGAGGAAATGGAAAGAGTCATGAAGGGAACATTCGACCGTCTTCACAGAGAAATGGATGAAAGGTTCGCTCGTTTGCACGACACTGATGCCAAGTTTTGGTTCCTTCTCGATGTCGAGGAACTGTGTTACGGCGCCGACAGTAACGACCTAAAGAAGAAGTGTGAAAAATTGGGCAAATTGTACAGCTCTGATGTTGATGGACAGCAGCTATATGAAGAAATTTTGGATTGCAGAATGTTGCTATCAAGTCGGGCCAACTTGAAAAGATCAAGACCGGAAGAGCTTCTGGAATTAATTGTTCAGTATGGAGATGAGCGCGTCTTCCCCAATCTTCGCATTGCTATTCAGATAATGCCAACCATCACAGTTTCCATCGCCAGCTGTGAGAGATCATTCAGCAAGTTAAAACTAATACTTTTGTATTTGAGAGCCTCCATGGGTCAAGGCAGACTCTGTGATCTTGCTCTGCTGAGTGTAGAAAGAGAAGAAACTGAAAAAACTGACTTTGAGCACATCGTAGACCAATTTGCATCAGTGAAAGCAAGGAAGGTGCAGTTGTAATTTTCATGTAGTGCCATAATTTGTGAATTAAAAGATTAACGAGCTTGACTTGTATTTTTGAGCCGATTTTATGGTGAAGTTATCTAAAAGATGGGTGTCAGATGTTTGGACAGGGGCGCAATTTCAGTACTTGCCATAGGGCGCTATTTTCCGGAGATACGCCCCTGCTGACGTCTGATGTATTACGAACTGGTTACTGGAGATAAGTTGCCAACCATGAAAGTTTGAATCAATACTTGACTACATACAAATCTGTGAAATGTGTGTTTTATAATCTGGGGGACTTTTTTTAAATTTATTTTTTGTATACAGGATCGAGGCTCATGAAAGAGCTAACATTTATCACACAAAAAATCGAAAAAGACACATAAAGTATATAATAAGGGGAGCTATATAATAATGGGAGCTGTAGACAAGATGGGGAGAGAATGGGAAGCACACAAACACAACATTTGAGAGCAGGGACATTGGGAGATCTGAGGGAGGGAGAGGATTTGGGGGAGGTGGGAGAGGTATAAAACATATGGACACTGCAAGGACTTCCAGGAAAGAAGTTGGAATTTCAAAACTAGAGAGGTTCCAGGGAACCTGAACTCAACTGGTCTATATCAATATGGTTAGAATATGCATAATAAAACCACAAACTATATAGTTTATATGTGCTAAAAATATATGACAAAAATAGATTTTTTCAATATGGCCGCCCTGCCGCGCCCATTTTTGGGCATGCAACGCCCAAATGCAATCACAAACTCGTTTATGTCTGAAAGATGCTGCATAACAAGTTTCATCAAATTTCATCAATATTTGTGACTTTTAGAGCGTAGAGGTCGAATTGTTTACAGATGACAGACAGACAGACGACAGACACTGGGTGTCGACAAAAACTCAGCTGGACATAGTCCAGTTGAGTTAAAAAAAGTGGATCTGGGGTAAATTAGCGGGGGTAGAAAAGATCAAGGTTTTGGATGGGGGAAGATAAGAGATGGTGGTGAACAGCTGTTTCAAAGACCTGGTGGGAGGAGTGGGATTGAAGGGAGTGGGGAATTTTGTTCCAGAGGCAGGAGAAAATAGGAATGAAAGTGAAGGTGAGCAGAGAGTCTTGATTTTGGCAGTTTCACCATGAGAGGGTTGCTGGCACATCTTGTGCGACCTGTAGGAATATTTGAGGGACAGAGCACAGACAGAGCTGGGGGAGTGAGGCCGGAGAGGAGTCGGTAGAAGACAGAAAGACCACCAAACTGCCTGTGGTGAGTGAGTAAAAGGCCCTCGGAGTTAGCTTCATTGCGGGAGATTCCAATGATTCTGAAAGCTTTGGTTTCAACAGCGTGAAGCCGAGCGAGGTGTGAGGCAGGAGCACCGGCCCAGAGGGGAGAACAGTATTCCATTGAGCTGCGGATGAAAGCCTTGTATGTGGTGAGGAGCTCAGGTGTGCCAAGGAAGGACTTCGCATGATGGAGGATGCCCAGTCGACGACTGGCTTTGGAGGCCAGCTTGGAAATGTGGTTTTCCCAGGAAAGATCATGGCAGATAGTGAGACCCAAAAGCTTGAGCGACAGAACTTCTTGGAGAGGATTGTTGAGAAAGTAGATGGGAGGGTTGTCCAGTCGGTCTTTTCGGAGAGACATAGTAAGAGTGTAAGATTTGTCAGGACTGAAAGACATGTGTCACTTGTTTGACCAGTCTGTGATTTTGTCCAGGTCTGCAGAGAGTGAGGAGGCTGTAGACTGCCGATCTGAGGGATGAGGAATGGAGCGGCAGAGTGGAGTCATCAGCAAAGAGAGAGAGGATTTTCCAGAGAGTCGGAGAGATCATTGATGAAGACCAGAAAAAGCACAGGGCCCAGAACACTGCCTTGGGGAACTCCAGCCTGAACAGGAAGGGAAGATCAGAGAAATCCATTCGGGGCCACACGTTGACTACAACCAGAGAGGAAGTCCGCAAGCCATGCGTGGAGATTTCCATGGATACCATAGGAGGAGAGCTTGGTGAGCAGAGCTGGGTGCCAGACCGTATCGAAGGCACGTGATATGTCAGGAGAGACAGCTCTGATTTCCTGTTTGGCATTGAGGACCTCCATCCATTGTTGAGACAGCAGAAGCAGCATGTCCAGAGTAGAAAGACCTGGTCTGAATCCAAATTGATGATCGGAGATCAAGCCATTGGAGAAGAGAAAGGATTTGATATCCGAAGCAATGATGGATTCCATGACTTTGCTGATATTTGGGAGCAGGCTGATTGGTCTGTAGTTGCAAGGATCTGTTTTAGCACCTTTTTGTGTAAAGCAGTAATGTTTGCTGATTTCCAAGATGCTGGCAGATGACCTTGAGCAAAAGAGAGGGTGAAAAGAACAGAGAGAGGGTGAGATAGAGCGGCAGAGCAGGATTTTTGGACACGTGGGCTGATGCCGTCTGGTCCAGTTGCACAATCAGAGTCGAGGTTTGACAAAAACTTCTCCACCTTGTCAGGAAAGAAGGACACAGAGTCCAGGAGCAGTTGGGTTCGACTGGGGAAGGTGGGAACAGAGAGAGATGGATTTGGGACACATGATTTTGAGGCAAACACAGAGTTGAGGCATTCAGCTTTGTCATGTGTGGTGTCAACTGTGTAGACATTTGAGGTAAGGGAGGGGATGGAGGGGGAACGAACACCAGAAACGGATTTGAACAGACGCCACCAGGATTTGGAGGAAGGAGACAGGTTTGAGAGTTCAATTAAGTTAAATTAAATTAGGAATTGTGACAGACTGGACATATTATTGTCCGCAAATCTTTTCTACCTTGCTCCCTTCGCGGTAACTGGTGCACTCCCATTGTCGATATTTATCATCGTCTTTCAAACTTGCGACAAAAAAGAAACACCCACAAAAAATGTCCATCTGCTCTGCTCGGCAATACTGCCCGTCTCAAAGGAAAGATCTGAGCACGACGGCAAAGAAAAAAATATAATGAAAGCTGCAATGCTGAGTGGAGGGGTGACGTTCTTCAATGCAGAAGGTGCTCTGCATCTGAAGCAAGAGGGGTGGGTGGTGAAAAACATCTAGCAGTACCAGTGTTCCAGTACAGCTGCGGAATAGTAAACTGGCTTCAAGCGAATATAAAAAACAAGATATCAAAACAAGGAAACTCCTCGCGATCCACAAAAATCAGTGCATCTCAAGAATGTACCTGCCAATGAAAGAAGGAGGTGGCAGCCTGATGGAACTCAATCAAGTGCACAGAGAAACGACTGGAGGACTAGCAGAGCACGTGAAAACAACTGACTACTGATTACAATTTGTGTACAAACATGAACACAATAAACCAGAAAAGGTATCCCTCACTCACCTTGCAAAAACCCTCCAAAAACAGGTGCAATTATATGGCACACACCAAAACAAAACAGCAACAAATAAAGCCCCAACAATTGCAAAAAAGATAAAAGAAAAACACAAGATAAAATACCAGAAAATATATTGTGACAACTGGGAGAAAGACAAAAGAGCAGGGATATATATATATATATATATATATATATATATTGTTGCGAATATGGAATTTGGCCTCCATATCCGCTTGTAAATATTCCCCTATTTTCTCCAATACTCCCCAACTTTCCCCAATCCCCCATTCCCTAGTCCCATTGCATGTAAATAACAATCAGTAGAGCCGACCTTCCCCTTATTCCCCCATTAAATGTCGTGCCCAGGTCCACCGCACCACACGTAGCCAACTTTCGGACATCTTCCTAGTTATTCTTAATCTATGTCAGTTAAGGCCTCGTTTCCATTAATTATGACTCTTCGTTGCACCAGAATGTGATTATATGGCATCAGTAGTGAGTTTAGGACCTTTCCCATACCTCCTCCCATCTTCTTCCCCAAACAACAACAACAACAACAATTACAACAACAATTACAACTACAACTACGACTACAACAACAGAGGGGCGGGGAGTGTGCGTCCTCACACCGGCTCGGTTACCCGCCATGACCATACGCTCCACGGCGTTACCCCGAAGGGGCTGGCTGTCAGCTCCTCGTCAGGGGCGGAGCCAGTAACCCCCCCACGCACCCAATGAGAAGCAACGTGCCGATTCCACGAGGCGGAGCTAACGAGCCGAGGGCGTGTCACTCCCCGCCGGATATACGCGGCCCCGCGCCGGATGTGACGTGAGATGCGCCTCAGCCTGGAGAGAGAAGTCGCCACCCCTCGAGCGCTGCAATACCTCCACCGCATCTCTTAAACTGGACCGTACGTGATCCTGCCCTGAGCCCAGGTGCACCTGGAGCGATCGCTACCCGCCTGTCCTTTGCATCAAACCCCGTGTGAGTGAGCCTTGTCCCGTTTATTTGTCGTCTGTTGGGGTTAATATAAGTGTGTTTAAGTGCCCACCTTCCTATGTTTCCCTCTTGTCCCTGTAATCTAAACCTTCCGCATTATTGTAATAACAACCTTTGAGAACCGTATCCCTGGTGTCGTGTCGTATTAATTCCAGCCGTGTGTCTTCTTTTTCCTTCATTGGTCTAGCATAGCGCGATTCGTCAACGTTCGGGCACAATCGGGTAACTTGTGCAGACGTGGTCATACCATAAAACCGCTCGGTAAATAACATCCAAGCCACGTCTGTAACAATTGGTGTCGAGGAGTGGAATTCGAACCCGGGACTAAATTAGTTAGGCCCAAATTTTGGGAGGGAAAATCGATTCGGAGCGCGTTTCCCGCGCGAAATTATAACGGCGAAATTTCAATTTGTTTTACGAAAATAAAAAAATAAAAACCGAATTTTGAAAGTCGCGCTATGGCGGATCAAGACAGCTGGGGTCCGGTAAAGGAGAGTGAGGTAGGGTCGATCCAGGACCAAAATGAGGGACAGGAGGAGAGCGAAGCAGTGAGGGCGGCAGGTTCGCAAAATAGCGCCGTCACGCACGAAGAAGCGGGCGCGCAAAATGGCGCCTCGCTGGTCACCGTGCCCGCGACCGAAGTAGCGCCGCTGGGAAGATTGGAACTTTTTTTTATACAAATGACGGCCCTTATGGAAAAGAATAGTGAGCGATTGGAAAACCAAATGGGGGTAATGAGGGACGAAGCGAGGGCTCGGAGTGAGCAATTGGGGGTAATGAGGGACGAAGCGAGGGCTCGGAGTGAGCAATTGGGGGTAATGAGGGACGAAGCGAGGGGTACCAGTGAGAAGTTAGACAATAATTTTGAGGAGTTAGACAAGAAAATTGAGAAGTTAGACAATAATTTTGAGGAGTTAGACAAGAAAATTGGGAAGTTAGACAATAATTTTGAGGAGTTAGACAACGGGATAAAAGAAGTAAAGAATGGGTTAACGGGGGTAGAAAACAGAATGGCCGCTCAAGAGAATCAAATGGAAGGGATGCAAAAAGGGTTAGAGGGGTTAGAAAACAGTATGGAAGGCAAATTGAGGGACATGAGGGACCAAGCGGAAAGGGAAGTTAACCAAATGGGGCAGCAGATAGAGGGGGTCAGAATGGGGGTAGAAACCAAACTGGATGCTCACAGGGAGGAAATGGAGCAGATGAGGGTGGCATCTGGGCAGGAGATGCAAGTGATGGGAGAGGAGATCAGAAGAGGAGTGAGTGAGGAGGTCGGAGGAGTGCGCGAGGAGGTGAGGCACTGTAAGGAGCGCATGGAGAAGGAGGTGAGAAAGGGGACTGTAAAATTGCAAGGGGGTATAGAGGAGTTGACGCTGGGAGTAGAACAACTGACAGTGGGACAAAAGGAGTTGGGGGAACAGGTAAAGAAGAACACAGCGGTAATAGAGGGGTTAAAATCGACGCAGAAGGAGATGAAAAAGGACGTAGGGGTAATTAAAAAAGAGTGTCAGACGGTACATGAGGACTTGACGAAAAAAATGAACAAAGTGGTAGAGGTGATGGAGGTTAAAGAGCGGGAGGTGCGGGAGCACATAGAAAAAAATAAAGTGGAGTTAGAGGAAGAACTTAAAGGGGCGCACGAGGAGATGAAGGAGGTGAAGCAGAAATTAGAAGAAGTGGAAGAGGGGGTGAGCGAAATTAAAAAGCGACGGAGAGAGGATAAGAAAGAGATAAAAGAGGAGGTAAAAGAATTGGTCCAGAGTCTGTGTTCGGATCGTGATGATGTGCTCATTAACCGGATGAGGGATTCGCAGGTGATGGAGGAGAAGCGAAGAGAAAGAGGACCCGGTGTAAGTGGTGACCAATATGGTCGTGCGTATGATGCGCCAGGTGATTTAATAAGCTTGGGGGTCGAGATAGACCCGGATGTTCGTGAGAGGCCAAGAGTGAGGTGTATGGCTGGTCCGGAGGGTATGGAACGAGAGGTGCGAGGTGTGGGTGAGCAAGGTTGTGGTGGTATGGAATGGGTAGCGGGTTGCGGAGGTGTGACCCATGCATCGACACCAACAGGGGTAGTTGTTGGAGGGACCGGGGAGGCACGAGAGCCCCTTGGGGGTAGTGTACTGTGGGGGCCCGGCCGGTTCGGCCCCGCGCTGACCCCGCAAGGGGCGACGCACGGGGTCCGGCAGGCGGGCAACGACTCACATATGAGGTGGTCCCACAAGGTCCCACTCGCGCCGTATGACGGCAAGAGTGATCTACGCGCGTACCTGGCGCAGTTCGACTGTGTGTGTAAGGGCAACGGTTGGGGTGAGGACGAAGGTGGAGTACACCTGGTGGCCGCATTGCGCGGCGCGGCGGCGGAGGTGCTGACGGCATTACCAGCGGGTGCTCTCACCCTGCCAGCCCTCCGCGACGCCCTAATTAATCGATTCGGCATAGAACAGCAGAGCGAGCTTGTTAAAGCTCAGCTCGCGCTGCGAAAACGCAAGCCCCAGGAAGCCATCGGGGAACTTGCCCACGACATTCGCCGCGCAGTGGGGATCGCACATGCTAGCATGGCAGCGGATTCCCGGGAAAGCCTGGCGCTGGACCATTTTATCCAGGCCCTCCCGGATATTGAGCTCCGGCAACAGCTCGCCATGTGGCGCCCGCAGACTCTGAGCCAGGCGGCTGACGCTGCGGCCCGTTGGGAAGCAGCGAGGCCCCTAGCCCGAGGGGGCGAGCGTCTCGCAATGGCGGTCCGCCAGGTGGGACCCCCGATGGAGGGCGGACCCCTTAGGGGACCCGCCCCCGACGTGGGTCCTGACCTGGCGGGCATGGTCCGGAGGCTGGTGGACCAGCGCCTGGCGGGACCTGGACCATGGCAGGCGGCCCCGGAGGTGGCCCGCGGTGGACCACGAGCGGGTAATCCAATTCGGACCTACAGGGGGGGGAATTTGGAATTCCGGAGGCAAGCACCTTATCAGGTGAGGTGCTATACCTGCAACCGCCTGGGTCACCTGGCGCGGCACTGTCGAAACGCGCGCCGGGATGATCCCCGGCAGTTGAGGTCCTCAACTCCGCCCAGGGGGGAGCGGGTTAGCCGACCCCAGACACCCCCCCGCCAGACCCCGGGAAACTAGAAGGTGTCGGGCACGTAGGGCGGTGTTCGGCAGCAGAGGATGGAGGAGAGCCCTCATTGACGCGACAGGTCATTTATTGTGGCCAAATTGGAACGGGTAGCCTGACAATTAGATGCAAAATTGCCGGCGTGGGGGTAGACGCCGTAGTGGACACAGGAGCTAGCGCCACGATCATCAGCCCTGTGGTCCTTGATTCGAGCGCAGGTGGCTGGGATAAGATCCAGCGCCTGCAAAATTATAGTTTGCAGCTTGCTACCGGGGTAACGGCCCCGATCATAGGGCGTGGTTCTGTGACCCTCAAGTTAGGGTCGGTAAGGAGGGAGATAGATGTTTGGGTGGCGGAGGTGTGCGACCCATGTTTAATAGGGTTGGACCTGTTGACTGCCAGCGGTTGTAAAATCGACTTGTGCCGGGGGATCCTGCAGGTGGGAGTAGAAGAGCTGCCGTTAGGGGGAGTGAGCACGGCCGAGAGAGCGGAGCTGGAGGCTTCCGAGGCCGTGACCATCCCCCCAAGGGCCGAGGCGATAGTGCCGGCCCGGTGGGCAGCTCGCCCAACATGGCAGGAGTCCTGCGGCCTGGTCGAACCGGTGGCAGCGCAGTCCATACCGGGTTTAATCGTGGGCCGCACCCTTGTAAAAACGGACGGACCGGTAGTGGCCGTCCGAGTAATAAATATGAGTACAGAACCACGCACTATAGTAAGGGGCACGAGGGTAGCTGGCTGCACCCCAGTTGAGGAAGTCGCGACAGTGAGGGGCGAGAACGTCCAGCCGAGCCGACCCCGGGGGGAGCCTTCAATAACAAGTAGGAATTGGCCCGATCCCATTTGCGAGATGGTAAATCGTAGCAGCGTAGAGTTGGGAGGTACCCAGAGGGAGGCCTTACACAAACTGGTTGGGTCCCATTTGGACCTCTTCTCCCTGTCCACCGAGGATATTGGACGTACGGGCCTGGTGAAACATCAGATCCACACCGGTGAGGCCCGGCCTATTCGTCAGGCCGCCCGACGGCTCCCTTGGAGCAAGAGGGCGGAAGCTGACGAGCAGGTTGCAAAAATGCTCGACGCAGGTGTGATCGAGCCCTCGGGAAGTCCTTGGATGTCACCTGTTGTGCTGGTCAAAAAGAAGGATGGGACCACGCGGTTCTGCGTGGACTATCGCCAGCTAAACAACGTGACACTCAAGGACTCATATCCCCTGCCAAGGATTGATGACACCCTCGATGCCGTTGCGGGCTCAAATTGGTTCACAACTTTGGACCTCAAGAGTGGGTATTGGCAGGTGGAGATGGATAGGGCAGGGAAGGAGAAAACGGCATTTTCCACAGGTAAGGGACTGTATCAGTTTACTGTGATGCCGTTTGGTTTGTGTAACGCCCCCGCCACCTTTGAGAGATTGATGGAGCATGTACTAGGCGGCATGCCATGGCAATCATGCCTGGTGTACCTGGATGACGTCCTGGTACATGCCCAAACGTTCCCCCAGGCACTAGCTAATTTGGACCAGGTGTTCGGGTGCCTCAGACAGGCAGGGTTGAAGCTGAACCCGAGTAAGTGCACTTTGTTTGCAAGAGAGGTGGCCTATCTAGGTCACGTGATTGGCCGCGAGGGGGTAAAAACAGACCCAGACAAAATTAAAGCGGTAGAGGAGTGGCCCGCACCACGTACCATCAAAGAGGTGCGGGGATTTTTGGGACTCTGCTCCTACTACCGGCGCTTTGTGGCGAAATTTGCGGAGTTGGCCCGTCCCCTCCACCGGCTTACGGAGAAGGGGACGCGATTTAATTGGACACGGGAGTGCCACGAGGCCTTCCAAAAATTGAAGGGGTGTCTAACATCCGCACCCCTTCTAGCTTACCCCACTAGTGACGGGACATTTACCCTGGACACGGATGCGAGCCAGGAAGGATTGGGCGCAGTTTTGTCTCAGACACAGGAGGGCGTGGAGAGAGTGATTGGTTATTATAGTCGGGCCTTAAGTAGGCCCGAGAGAAATTATTGCGTCACTCGCAAAGAGTTATTGGCTATGCTGGCTGCCATGAACCATTTCCACCCGTACTTGTACGGGCGGAAATTTTTGGTTAGAACTGACCATTCCTCCTTGCAATGGCTCCTTCGGTTCAAGGAACCGGAGGGCCAAATTGCAAGGTGGTTGGAAAAGTTGCAGCAGTACGATTTTGATGTGGCCCATAGGGCCGGGAAGGCCCATGGTAATGCGGACGCACTCTCTCGGCGTCCTTGTCTGGGGGAAAACTGTAAATTTTGTGCGAGACACGAGGAGAGGGAGCAATTGGGCGATTCCGCCCCGATTCTCGTCGTCCGGGCAACCCGGGTGAGAGGGCCAATTTTGCCACTAACCGCGGACGAGGAATTTGGAGAGTTGGCTTGGAGCACGGCCCAGCAGGAGGATCCTGTTCTGGGGCCGGTGTTCCAATGGGTCAAATTGGGGCAAAGACCAAAGGGGGAAGAGGTCACCCCCCTCGGGGCACAAACAAAGGCATATTGGGCTCAGTGGCAGACCCTGGAATTGAAAGGCAACATCTTGTATCGCAAGTGGGTGGAGGTTCCCTCTGATCGAACTTCCTGGCTGGTGATAGTCCCTGACAAATTCAAGAACGTCATATTGCAACAGGTGCATGGTACCCGCTCCGGCGGCCATTTGGGCAGGACAAAGACAATATCTCGGGTCCGCCGGAGGTTCTATTGGGTGAATATGGGGCGCGACATACAGGACTGGTGTCGGAGATGCGACGCCTGTTCTGCCAAAAAGGGACCAGCACGGAGGATGAGGGCCCCCCTTCAATTACATCAGGTGGGGGCCCCCCTTGAGCGGGTGGCTATGGATATTCTAGGACCGCTGCCCCGCACCCGCCAAGGTAATAAGTATATCCTCGTTGTAATGGACTATTTCACCAAGTGGCCGGAGGCCTACGCCCTCCCCAACCAAGAAGCAGGGGTGGTAGCGCAGGCCTTCGTGGAAGGATTTGTGTGCCGGCATGGGATTCCACAGGAGTTGCACACCGACCAGGGACGAAATTTTGAGAGCAAATTGCTAAAAGATGTGTGCAGTCTCCTGTCAATTCGGAAAACCAGAACAACGCCTTTAAGACCTCAATCTGACGGGATGGTGGAAAGATTCAATCGAACTCTAATCCAACAACTGGCACTGTTCACCACCACCCGTCAGGATGACTGGGACGAACATCTCCCTTACTTGCTCATGGCCTACCGAACCAGCCAGCACGGGGCCACCGCATGCAGTCCAGCGTTGCTTATGTATGGGCGGGAGTTACGGGCTCCCGCCGACTTGCTATGCGGTCCCGTGCCAGACACAGTGGTTAACCCGCCGAGGGAGGGGTACGCACGTCACCTAGAGGAAGGCATGGAGCTAGTCCATGCCTTCGCCCGCCGCCAACTCCATCTGGCGGGGGAAAAGATGAAGCGCAGGTACGACGACCGGAGCCAGGGGAGTCAATACGCTCCGGGGATGAAGATTTGGTTCTTTAATCCCCGGAGGCGAAAGGGAAGGTGCCCAAAACTCACCTCCCCCTGGCAAGGCCCAGGAGTCGTCCTGTCGCAAATCTGTGACGTGGTCATTAAGATCAAAATGGGGCCACGAGCCCTCCCTCGGATCGTCCACGCCGACCGGATAAGACCTTACACCGGCGAGCAGGCGCCCCCGTGGATTGCCTCGGCTTTAGATGCCGAGGCGGGACCCAGTACCTCTGAATAAGGGGGGCTTATTAGTGCCAGAGGACTGGGGGATTGAGGAGCGATAGGCCCGGTGGGAGAGGGTGGCATCCCTGCCACCTTTCCCATGTGGGGCAAAGGAGCAATAGCTTATGGGGTGTATGGCAGTGAAAACTAGCCCGGGTGGGTTAGGATATTGTGTGTAGGGATCTAGAAGATGACAGTAGGTAACGTTAAGTTTAGTTAGTGACTGATACCTGTAGTGGGGACGCAGGTAGATTAGTATGGATGCTAATGACGTGGGAGCGCAATAGTTAAAGGGACGACTGGGAAGCGCAAGTTTCAGAAGGGAGTAGTTAGCTGAGATGATGCTGTGTGTGTGAGGATTGAACAAGTGTGATTGCACAGGTGTGCAACTGGACAGGTGTGTGGAGCAGTGTATGAGTAGTGAGTGTTGTGGATCAGCGCGAATGCGCTTGGGGAGAGAAGGGTGCAGGTGGCACCAGGTGTGAGAGCACAGGTGTGCAGGTACAGGTGTGTGGAGAGAGTTGGAGTGAGTGGTACGGAGTGGTGTGCATGGTGCGAAGGTGTGGATGGGGGAAGAGTGGACCCCTTTCACGAGTACCCGGGGCGGGTAGTGTAAGTGTTAGGTAGAGGGTACAGGTAAATTGTGGTTGGATATTGGCATCTGTGGTGCGGTTGCAGAATGGTGTTGTGAATGGGTGCATTAGTGTTGTGGAAATGGCTGGGCGTGTAGCCTGTTAGTGTGTGTAGTTGGTTGGGCACTCCACCACTGTGAGGATGTCGGCCAGGTGAGGCCGCAGGTGGGCTCTGGGAGCCGGTAGAGTTGTGGATGGGGCCCGAGGATCCGGAGGACGGACCCGGGTAGCCCAGTGCCAGAGAGGGCACCGAGTGGGGAGAGTGCCAGAGGGCCTTCCCCTGGTAGTTAGGTTAGGGTAAGGAGCAGGTAAGCTCGGAGGCAACTGCAGTGGTGGAGGTGTGCAGGTGGGTAGACCCACTGGGAGAGGTACACGTCGCAGCCCAGAAATTGTACGAGGGCACCGGGAGATGAATCGGGGGAGTGAGACCCCAAATTGAAGAGCACCACAGTTTGGCCAATGGGAATTGGTTTTTAGAACCCATAGTGTAAGAGGGCCAATGGTTTGGCCGGAGAAAGACCCCGGGTAGTGTAAAGTTGTTAAAGTCATTTAGGAAATAGTTAGGATTGATGAACCTGTCGCACCATACGCAGCCACTTACCTGTGGTGATGATGATGACTCCACACCTGTGTTTTCTTTGTTCTGTGTGCAGGAAATGAGATTGCTGTGGATTTGTGAGACGCATCACGACGTGGATGAGACATTGGGGTGATTCCATCTCTCCCTCCTTAGGAGGGACTGATGATGAATTGGTGATGGCAAATTTTGATGTGCAGTTGGAGATGGCAAATTTTGATGAGAGTTGAAAATGGCAAATTTGATTGGTTAGGAGGGAGAGAAGACGAATTTGGTTTATGGGAGGAACGGGGAAGACAGTAGGGATGTTTGTCGATTTGTAAAGTAGATGTTTATGGGTAGTGTTGTGTTTTGTGGATGCAGTAAGGGGTAAGGGAGGGGCCATGTAGGTTACCTGGTGGGGGGGGGCGTACGATAGGAACGTACCTGTCTCACCTGGTTCCCATGTGCCCCCAGTGTGCATCACCTTACATTGCGTGCATTTTTGCGCCCTTACCACCTTACTCACTTGTTTCTTCTTTTGTCTCCCACCTCCGAGGATCTGGCTTTGGGGTAGAGAGAGAGGAGAGAGAGGTGCTGGCTGCGCAGTTGTGGGCCTGCACTTTCGCTGTTTGCTGCCGGGATCGATACACCATATGGACCGCAATGTTTGTGGCCACCCACAATGGACCGCAGTTCGTTTGCGGCCAAGCACCACCCGGGGATGGACCTATGGGTCAACGTGGCACCTATGCCATACAGGTGAACCACTTTTAGTTACCACCAAGTGCACCACAAGAAGAGCAAGAGACACCTGCAGGGTTAGGGGTTGTCGAATTTATTTTTATTCCAATGAACAATGGTGACTGCACCGATTGGTGGTGGGGTGGTGCTGTTGATGCTCGGGAAGGGTGCTCTGCACGTTATTAAAGGCCGTCGGCCACAGAGCACTCGTGGGTTGGTGTATCGATGTTGGCAAGCGCGCTCTCTCTATGCATAACATCTGCATGTGTTCCTCCAAAGACAGGTCCTGGATCGTAGTGTAGATATCAGCGTAATCGTGTAAATAATGCTCCCTACCGGCTGTATGTGTAGTTTGAGAATGCTTTCCGGATTCGGTTATCCTGTGGGTGTGTTTCTGTGAGGAGAAGGGTGCAACGTCGCAGGGGGACATATTTACTCATTTGTGAATATCTGTAAAACTGTCGCACTCAGGGTAGAGTTAATAGTAGAGGGAACTACATTGCGTGCCACACTAAAGTAGGTAAAAATTTATCGGGTCGGGACGCCCCGAGGGTAGAGAAGGGTGCAATGTTGCGAATATGGAATTTGGCCTCCATATCCGCTTGTAAATATTCCCCTATTTTCTCCAATACTCCCCAACTTTCCCCAATCCCCCATTCCCTAGTCCCATTGCATGTAAATAACAATCAGTAGAGCCGACCTTCCCCTTATTCCCCCATTAAATGTCGTGCCCAGGTCCACCGCACCACACGTAGCCAACTTTCGGACATCTTCCTAGTTATTCTTAATCTATGTCAGTTAAGGCCTCGTTTCCATTAATTATGACTCTTCGTTGCACCAGAATGTGATTATATGGCATCAGTAGTGAGTTTAGGACCTTTCCCATACCTCCTCCCATCTTCTTCCCCAAACAACAACAACAACAACAATTACAACAACAATTACAACTACAACTACGACTACAACAACAGAGGGGCGGGGAGTGTGCGTCCTCACACCGGCTCGGTTACCCGCCATGACCATACGCTCCACGGCGTTACCCCGAAGGGGCTGGCTGTCAGCTCCTCGTCAGGGGCGGAGCCAGTAACCCCCCCACACACCCAATGAGAAGCAACGTGCCGATTCCACGAGGCGGAGCTAACGAGCCGAGGGCGTGTCACTCCCCGCCGGATATACGCGGCCCCGCGCCGGATGTGACGTGAGATGCGCCTCAGCCTGGAGAGAGAAGTCGCCACCCCTCGAGCGCTGCAATACCTCCACCGCATCTCTTAAACTGGACCGTACGTGATCCTGCCCTGAGCCCAGGTGCACCTGGAGCGATCGCTACCCGCCTGTCCTTTGCATCAAACCCCGTGTGAGTGAGCCTTGTCCCGTTTATTTGTCGTCTGTTGGGGTTAATATAAGTGTGTTTAAGTGCCCACCTTCCTATGTTTCCCTCTTGTCCCTGTAATCTAAACCTTCCGCATTATTGTAATAACAACCTTTGAGAACCGTATCCCTGGTGTCGTGTCGTATTAATTCCAGCCGTGTGTCTTCTTTTTCCTTCATTGGTCTAGCATAGCGCGATTCGTCAACGTTCGGGCACAATCGGGTAACTTGTGCAGACGTGGTCATACCATAAAACCGCTCGGTAAATAACATCCAAGCCACGTCTGTAACAATATATATATACTCAGAGGCAAAAGTTATTGTGACATGGAATTTTTTCATTGGTAATCTTGTGAATGAATTTTTGGATTTGAACCAGAGAAAGAGTGTGTTAAAATGGTCGAAGAAACGCAACCAAGCAGTTGTTGTTCGAATTGCATGAAATTTGCAAGAAGCATGACATATTCGAGAAAAATGGCCAGCAATGTTCACTTTAAAAGGCCAGACAACCAGACGCTTATCATTTCCACTCAATGCAATCTTAAGAAGTGCAGAAGTCAGAAAAACACCTCTATTCATCGTTTTGGAATAAGTTCGACATGCCACGCCTCGGGGAAAATGACAGATGGAGAGCTATAGGTATGCTTCAGTCTGGTACCTCGCAGCGTGATGTTGCTCGTCGATTCAACGTCCATAGAAACACCATTTGGCACAGCTTCACCGAGCTGACGGTAGGACACGTGTCTAGAGGTGCACAGGTGAACGTTACATCAGGCCATGTGTTCTGGAAGGGGATCGTTTTGGAGGTGGGGGCGTTATGATCTGGGGTGGGATAACAGCTGCAGCAAGAACGCCAATGATTCTGATTGAGGGGAACTTGAATGCTGTGAGGTACCAAGACGAGATTTTGCAAATGGCCGCTTTACCGTTTTTGCAACAGAACGGCCCTAGAGTGACGTTTCAACACGATAATGCCAGACCACACGTTGCTCGAGTTGTACAGCAGTATCTTAATCAGAACAATGTTAATGTGTTACCCTGGCCTGCAAGATCCCCTGATTTGTCACCCATTGAACACGTCTGGGATGAAATGGAGCGACGTTTATGACGTCATCCGAATCCTCCAAAAACGCTGCAGGAACTCCACCAAATCCTTCCTCGGATATGGAATGATCTTCCCAAGGACTTTCATCGACGTTTAGTGGCCTCAATGAGGCGAAGGTGCCAGGCCTGCATCAATGCACAAGGTGGACACACTCGCTACTGACTGTGTGAACTTGCTTGTGAACCCCCTCTTGTGTTGTGGCTCATTTGCATATGCCAGGTGCACTGTTCTTATGGACTGTTGATCGTTACCATACCTTGAAACATTTGTCTTTCCATGTAATAACATTTCATTCGCGGCAGTAAAAGTTTAACACTGATTCTGTTTGTTGTTTGTGTGTCACAATAACTTTTGCCTTTGAGTATATATATATATATATATATATATATATATATATATATATATATATATATATATATATATATATAAAAAGAGTTGGACAGATTGGGGATAGACAAAGAAGGATCACAAGAATGGTTAAAAGGTCAACTCAACAGGGATGGAGAACGAATCATTATTAATGCTCAAGACAAAGGACACCACACCAATGGATTTAAAAGGGATGGCAGGACTGAGTCAAACGGACAAGTGTAGGTTCTGCAAGGTGGAAACACAAAGCACGAGCCACCTCCTATTGGGGTGTGAAAAACTCATGTCAGAACAGCTGTACACCCAAAGGTACAACGAGGTATGTAGGGTTATCCACTGGCTTATCTGCAGAAATTTCGATATCCCAGTTCCACAAAACTCATGAAAATATTAACCAAAAGCATTCATTGAATACAACGACATAATGTTCACGTATGTCCTGATGATCCCATCCAGCATAAACATGGAAAACAGAAAACAAAGCACTGCGACCGGACATAGTACTCAGGAACAAAAAGGAAAAGACAACATTGCTGATTGAAATATCAGTCCCCAGTGAGTTTGGCCTAAATTATGCAGAAATCAAGAAAATTACCAAATACCAAGACCACAACGATGGTGAAACCTGGAAGAACCTGGAAGCTGAAGAGTGCTAAATTGTACCAGTGATAATTGGATCAGCGGGAATGATGAAGAAGAACATTACGGAGATCTTAAAAACCATCCCTGGGAATATTACGACAAACAAAGTACAGTTGGAGGCGGCTGTTTGGGGCTCAGTGACGATCCTGAAAAGAGCCGTCGGAACAAAACTCTGAGAACAACAAAACTTCACAACTTCGTCCATGAATCGCAATTCTTCACCGAACCGGGGAGGAGGGGGGGGGGGGGAGGAGGAGGGGGAGGGGGAGGGGGAGGAGGGGAGGGGGAGGAGGGGGGGGAAGGGGGACCTGGGAGAGCTTCGTTAAACCTTCTAAAACCTAAATTATGGAGATAACAATAAATAACAAACAACACACACACACCTCGTAGTTAATAATAACTCCAATAATCGATTATGTAATGAATAAAATCAAACACTGAAGGAGCCGGGGCTCCCACGTCGATCGGAAGAATGGACGCGACAAAAAGCTAGAATTCATCTGAGTTGCTTTAATGAAATCAAACACTCAGGCACTCTGAAAAACCGTTTATCAGTCAGCAATATATATCTATTCCGCCAGGGGGTTTGCCCAGGCCCGGCGCCAGGGGGCGTGGCCCAGCGTCCTGGCTGCGGCCTGGCAAGTTGAGGGCGAGCCTGGGCGTCCTGGACGAGCCCGGCATGGTGATCGCTCCGCGTCCTTGATAGGTGCAAGGCGATTGTGAAAACTCAGCGGCAGCCGCTACACACGTCCCCCCAGAATCGACTTGCACCGGCAGGGTCAATTTGAGGGGGGTTCTGATGACCCGGCCGAAGCGACCCCTGGCGGGTCGTGGGAGGGGGTCCGGTGAGGTGGTGGGCGGTTGAGTGGGGGGCACCGTGGACGGGGGACGGCCTCGCCGCGGCGGAAGGGCCACCCGTGGTGGGTGGTCGACGTCCACGTGCGCCGGCTTGAGGCGGTCCACAGCAATCCGGTCCGACCTGCCGCCGATGTCGATGACGAACGACTTGTCGTCCCGTCGCAGCACCCGGAAGGGCCCGTCGTACGGCGGCTGGAGTGGCCACCGATGTGCGTCGTGACGCACAAAAACATACTCCGCTGTGCGGAGTGCTGGGGGAACGTAGGACTGGGGGTCACCGTGGTGGGATGTTGGCACGGGGGCAAACCGTCGGGCGGCCTCCTGGAGGTCCGAGCGCTGGTGAGCTGCGGACCAGGGACTGGTAGCGTCGGGCACAAATTCGCCCGGGACGCGTAGCACCTGGCCATAGACAAGCTCGGCGGTGGATGCCTGGAGGTCCTCCTTGGGGGCCGTGCGAAGGCCCAAAAGGACCCACGGCAGCCGGTCGGCCCACCCGACGTCTTGAAGGCCGGCCATGAGCGCGGCCTTCATGGAGCGGTGGAATCGCTCGCACAACCCGTTTGCTTGGGGGTGGTAGGCCGTAGTACGGTGGAGCTTGATCCCCAGGTTGCGGGCGACCGCGCCCCACAGCTCGGAGGTGAACTGTGGACCGCGGTCTGACGAGATGTCCGCCGGTGCGCCGAAGCGGGCGACCCAGGTGGCGATGAAAGCCTGCGCCACGTCGGCGGTGGTGGTGGAGACGAGGGGAACGGCCTCCGGCCACCTGGTGGTCCTGTCCACCATGGTGAGCAGGTGTGTGAACCCCCGTGACGGGGGGAGGGGGCCCACCAGATCCACGTTGACGTGGTCGAAACGTCGTTCGGGCACGGTGAAAGGTGCCAGCGGGGCCTGGGTGTGTCGGTGGACCTTGGCCCGTTGGCAGGCCGTGCAGGCGCTGGTCCAATCGCGGACGTCCCGACGAAGGCCGTGCCAGACGAAACGCGCCGACACCAGCTTCTGGGAAGCTTTCCGGCCCGGGTGGGAAAGGCCGTGGAGGGAGGCGAAGATGCGGCGTTGCCAGGCGACGGGCACGATGGGGCGAGGCTGGCCTTGGGAGACGTCGCAGAGCAGGACAGTGTCCGCGCAGGGGATGTCGGCCAGGCGGAGGCCCGTGTCCGCCGCCCGGAGGGCTTGCACCGTGGTGTCGGTGGTTTGGTCCGCCGCCATAAGCGCAAAATCCACGCCCAGGTGGACCGCGTTCGCGCTGGCCCGGGAAAGACAGTCGGCCACGGCGTTGTTTTTGCCGGCGACGTGCCGGATGTCCGTGGTAAACTCCGACACGGCGGAGAGGTGGCGCTGTTGGCGGGCCGACCATGGCTCCGTGACCTTGGCCATGGCGTAAACCAACGGCTTGTGGTCGACGAACGCCGTGAAAGGTCGGCCCTCCAGGAGGTGGCGGAAATGGCGGACGGCCAGGTGTAGACCGAGGAGCTCCCGGTCAAACGTGCTGTATTTGAGCTCGTTCGGCCGGAGCTGCCGGCTGAAAAAAGCGAGTGGCTGCCAAACCCCGTTCACCCATTGCTCATGTACGGCGCCCACCGCGTAGTCGGAGGCATCCGTGGTGAGGGCGATGGGAGCGTTGAGCACCGGGTGAGCGAGCAGTGTTGCATCGGCGAGGGCCCGCTTTGAGCCTTGGAAGGCCGCATCCATTGCTGCGGACCAGGCGATGTCGTGCTTGGCCGGCATGCCCCGGAGGGCTTCGTAGAGGGGCCGCATGAGCTGAGCAGCGCGGGGCACGAAGCGGTGATAAAAATTCACCATTCCCAGGAATTCCTGCAGGGCCTTTATGGTGCGGGGACGCGGGAACGTGGTGATGGCCTCGACCTTGGTTGGCAGCGGCACGGCCCCGTTCTTGGTGATGTGATGGCCCAAAAAAATCAACGCCCGTCGTGCCGAAGTGGCATTTGGCCGGGTTGACGATGAGGCCGTGCTCGCTGAGGCGCTCGAACAGTGTCCGGAGGTGGAGGAGGTGCACGGCCCGGGACGTGCTGGCGACGAGGATGTCGTCCAGGTAAACGAAAAGGAACGGCAGGTCACGCAGCACGCCGTCCATCAAGCGCTGGAACGCCTGAGCCGCGTTCTTGAGACCAAACGGCATCCGCAAGAATTCGAATAAGCCGAACGGCGTGATGACTGCCGTTTTAGGGACGTCGGCCGCCCTGACAGGTACCTGGTGATATCCCCGTATGAGGTCAATTTTCGAAAAAATGACCCGTCCCGCCAGACGGGCGGAGAAGTCTTGGATATGCGGGATCGGGTACCTGTCGGGGGTGGTAGCGTCATTGAGACGGCGGTAGTCGCCACACGGGCGCCATCCACCCCCCGGCTTTGGCACGATGTGCAGTGGCGAGGCCCACGCGCTATCGGAGCGCCGCACGATGCCGAGGTGCTCCAACGCGTCGAATTCGGCCTTCGCTACGGCGAGCTTGGCTGGGTCGAGGCGGCGGGCCCTGGCGTAGACCGGCGGGCCCGTGGTTGGTATGTGGTGCTCGATCCCATGCCGTACTGCGACGGCCGATAACGTCGGCCGCGTGAGGGCCGGGAACTCCGTGAGCAGGCGAGCAAACTCGTTCGCCGCCGGGACGGCGCATGCCAGCTCGGTCGGCGCGGAGCTGCTCAATGTGCATACCAGGGAGCTGAAGGTTTCAGCGTTGATTAAACGACGCCGTTGGACGTCCACCAGCAGTCCGTGTGCGCAGAGGAAGTCGGCGCCTAGCAGAGCCACGGGCACGTTGGCGGTTACAAACGTCCAAGCAAAGCGTTGGCCGCCGAAGCAGAGGGTGACGTTGCGCGGGCCGAAGGTGCGGATAGTCGATCCGTTGGCCGCAACTAAGGAGGGGCCGCAAACCGCGGATTGCCTGTCCTGGTCAGAGGCGGGTATGACGCTCAGTTGGGCGCCGGTGTCGCACAGGAAGCGCCGTCCGGACGCTTTATCCGTGATGAACAGTAAGTTGCCCGTGTGGCCGGCGCTCATGGCTGGTAATGAACGCCGGCCCGGCCGTTTCCCGGCCTGCCGAAGGTGCACGGGGGTCGGCATGTCCGGGCCTTCTGTCCGAACCTGGCATGATAGTAACACCACGCTTGGTCAGGTGGAGGCCTCGGTCGTCGTGCCGGAGGTGGTCGGCTCGGTAGAGCGGCCGCCAATGGCGTCGGCAGTTCGGCCGTCGACCGTGCCGGGTGCTCGGGCGCCCTGGGTGTTGCGTCGGACGGCGGTGGGTCCCATGTCGCCGCTACGATGCGCTGTCCTGCGGCGGAGATCTTGTCGGCTTCTCTGGCAAGGGCCCGGGGATCTGTGATCGTCGTGCTTGCCAGGGCGAGGCGTACCGGGTTAGGCAGCTGACGGAAGAACAGCTCCCGGAACAGGAATGCCGGAGAGTGCTCGCCGAGCAGTGAAAGCATGTAGTCCATGCGCTCGGAAGGGCGCGTGTCGCCGAGCTCAGGCAGATCGAGCAGGCGCCGTGCGCGTTCCGCCGATGGGAGGGCGAAAGCATCGAGGAGCAGCTTCTTAATCGCGCCGTATTTGTCAGCGGCTGGCGGGCTTTCGAGGAGGCTCAGGGCGCGGGCCGCGGTAACCGACCCGAGCGCAGCTACCACATGGTGGAAGCGGGTGTCGTCGGCCGTGATGCCTCGCAGGGCGAACAGGGACTCCGCCTGTGCGAACCAAACCGCCGCGTGAGCCTCCCAGAAGGTAGGCAGTTTAAGGGCGACTGCCGTGTCCATGTCGATAGGTCACCAATGAAGGAGCCGGGGCTCCCACGTCGATCGGAAGAATGGACGCGACAAAAAGCTAGAATTCATCTGAGTTGCTTTAATGAAATCAAACACTCAGGCACTCTGAAAAACCGTTTATCAGTCAGCAATATATATCTATTCCGCCAGGGGGTTTGCCCAGGCCCGGCGCCAGGGGGCGTGGCCCAGCGTCCTGGCTGCGGCCTGGCATTCTGGCAAGTTGAGGGCGAGCCTGGGCGTCCTGGACGAGCCCGGCATGGTGATCGCTCCGCGTCCTTGATAGGTGCAAGGCGATTGTGAAAACTCAGCGGCAGCCGCTACAACACGACAGTAAACTCATTATTGTATTGAAGTTTTAAAACGACTCAAGTAATAGGAGAACGAGAACTGACGCTTCTTGAATAAATTTTACTTGTTAACAGCGAAACTCGTCCATTAATAACGAATCTGCTCTGAGGAATAAAAATGTCTGTTCGAGCTCCGATTACAACGAACTGGACAGATTTACGTTACCGGCTCAGGAGATCGATACGATCTTGTACGACAGTACGACGGAACCCGATCAGGACATCGACACGACCTTGTACGAGGGAATCAGATCCGTACATGGTTTGATTCCCACATAAACTATTACCGTACATAGTGCACAGCACGGACCCCGCACGGCAACAAGAACGTCACGTACCGGGTCCGAACTCCTTATCCGCGGCAGATTCCTCCCATCGGGGACCCTCGTGGATCCCGGAGGGTTCACCTTGTGTTCCTCACCTGAGATATCTCGGTTCATCGGACACAGCTCCGTGTTGGTAACTTCGGGACAATTCATTCCGGTACAACAGAACTGAGGGACAACGAAACAGAGAAACACGTGCTCTTCTTCCTCTTCGATACTTCTTTAAAACTGATGTTTTCACCGTTTCTCAGATCTCCGCAGACCACGCCCCAAATGTAATCTGGACGCCTCGTGACGAAGTTCGTTCCCGAGATTTTTAAACAAATTTAACAACGACCTTGCGGTTCCTGTCCTCGCACTGTACAAGTTTAAAAGTTGGACATTCGGACCATTTCGTCCTGTTTCATGTTAGTAAGAGTTTCCAAAGAGGTTCCGCCATGTTTTCTTGTTTATGTGAATCCCAGATGTCACGTGATTCGGAGGAACCCAGGTTCAAATCCCGTGTGTCATATCACATCAAATTGTCCATTTCATTGAGATTAATTGACGATCTTAATCAAAACTTGGTTCAATCGGATTGAAATGTATTATTTTTCAGATGAAAATTGATGATTTTAGAAGTTTGACAATGGGGGCAATGGCTCATAAAATCCATCTCCACAATCCGAGCTTTCCAACCAAAAGTAACCGGGAGAGTTACGGTTAACCTAGTCAGGGAGTGAGACGCTTACTTAAAGGTTCTTGGAGGAAACTCGAATACCAAGTTGATTATTTTCAACTAACTTGGTAAATACTAGAAACTATACGTTACGTGCAGTTATTATTGAAAGGTTGTCCAAAAAGGACGTGACACCGGGTTTTGATGTTCCCAACAAAGGTAACTAGACTGGCACTCAGTGGAGAGAATACCTCCACCTTGTTGGCCATATCACTCAATGGTGAAGAATCACTTTTTAAAATTTTACTACCCGGATCCGGATCTTCACCAAAATCGAATCGATTCTTCCTTGTTACACACACAACCTGTCCAACAAGTTTCGTTCAAATCCGTCCATAACTTTTTGAGATATCCTGCGATGTATCGTTTTGGCCCGATCTCCCAATGGTGAAGAATCACTTAAAAATTAAATAATTCTTATATCCGGATCCATATTCAGATCTTCACCAAAATCGAATCGAATCTTCCTTGTTACACACACAGCCTGTCCAACAAGTTTCGTTCAAATCCATCCATAATTTTTTGAGATATCCTGCTATGTATCGTTTTTGGCCCTTTCTCCCAATGGTGAAGAATCACTTAAAAATTAAATAATTCTCATATCCGGCTCCATATTCAGATCTTCACCAAAATCGAATCGATTCTTCCCTGTTACACACACAACCTGTCCACCAAGTTTCGTTCAAATCCATCCACAACTTTTAGAGATATCCTGCTATGTATCGTTTTGGCCCGATCTCCCAATGGTGAAGAATCACTTAAAAATTAAATAATTCTCATATCCGAATCCATATTCAGATCTTCACCAAAATCGAATCGAATCTTCCTTGTTACACACACAACCTTTCCAACAGGTTTCGTTCAAATCCATCCATAATTTTTTGAGATATCCTGCTATGTATCGTTTTGGCCAGATCTCCCAATGGTGAAGAATCACTTAAAAATTAAATAATTCTCATATCCGAATCCATATTCAGATCTTCACCAAAATCGAATCTTCCTTGTTACACACACACAACCTGTCCAACAAGTTTCGTTCAAATCCATCCATAATTTTTTGAGATATCCTGCTATGTATCGTTTTTGGCCCGATCTCCCAATGGTGAAGAATCACTTTAAAATTAAATAATTCTCATATCCGGATCCATATTCAGATCTTCACCAAAATCGAATCGATTCTTCCTTGTTACACACACAACCCGTCCACCAAGTTTCGTTCAAATCCATCCACAACTTTTTGAGATATCCTGCTATGTATCGTTTTGGCCCGATCTCCCAATGGTGAAGAATCACTTAAAAATTAAATAATTCTCATATCCGAATCCATATTCAGATCTTCACCAAAATCGAATCGAATCTTCCTTGTTACACACACAACCTTTCCAACAGGTTTCGTTCAAATCCATCCATAATTTTTTGAGATATCCTGCTATGTATCGTTTTGGCCAGATCTCCCAATGGTGAAGAATCACTTAAAAATTAAATAATTCTCATATCCGAATCCATATTCAGATCTTCACCAAAATCGAATCTTCCTTGTTACACACACACAACCTGTCCAACAAGTTTCGTTCAAATCCATCCATAATTTTTTGAGATATCCTGCTATGTATCGTTTTTGGCCCGATCTCCCAATGGTGAAGAATCACTTTAAAATTAAATAATTCTCATATCCGGATCCATATTCAGATCTTCACCAAAATCGAATCGATTCTTCCTTGTTACACACACAACCCGTCCACCAAGTTTCGTTCAAATCCATCCATAACTTTTAGAGATATCCTGCTATGTATCGTTTTGGCCAGATCTCCCAATGGTGAAGAATCACTTAAAAATTAAATAATTCTCATATCCGAATCCATATTCAGATATTCACCAAAATCGAATCTATTTGTCCTTGTCAGACACCCAACCTGTCCACAGAGTTTCGTCTTTTTCGTCTACTTTAACAAAGTTTGCGACTTTAACAAAGTTTTCTGTGAGGGAGTCAGTTACAGAATCGCAAAATGTAAGCATTCCGATGGAATAATAACATTCCAAGGACAGAGTAGTTCTGAGAGAAAAAGTTTTGGTCTTATGTCCAATTACAGGCAAAGTATTTTGGATATCCACATAATTCTAATGGAGCAAACGTATATGTTATGTATGTTTGTCTGTTTGTATGTATGTATGTTGAAATACGACCAAAACGTCTTCTTCTTCAAATAAAATTAACACCCTCTTAATTACGTTTAGACTGCTGAGACCCCTCAGACCTTTGATCACCCTTCCCCCAAGACCCAAAATAACCTTAAAGACCCAAAATAACCCAAAGACGCCGAATACCCAAAACACCCTTAAAGGCCCAGAGGATCCAAAAGACCCTGAAAACCCAAATGGTGCCGAAGACCCAAAAGACCCCGAAGACCCAAAACACCCAAAACATTTTGTCTCATCAGACTGCAGAGTATTTTGCCTCATTCTCTCAGTCTTTCACGTGCCTTTTTGCAAACTCCAGGCATGCTGTCACGTGCCTTTTTCTCAGGAATGGCTTCCATCTGGCCACTCTTCCAGAAAGCCTAGATTTGTGAAGTGCTGCAGAGACTGTTGTCCTTCCGGCAGGTTCTCCCATCTCAGCCAAGGAACTCTGTAGTTCTGTCAGAGTGGTCATTGGGTTCTTGGTGACCTCCCTGACCAAGGTCTTTCTTGCCCTGTTGCTCAGTTTGTTCAGATGACCAGCTCAAGGAAGAGTCTGGGTCGTTCCACCTTCTTTCCATTTCCTAAGGATGGAACTCACTGTGGTCTTGGGAACTTATAACACTCTTCGAAATTGTTTTGTACCCTTCCGCAGATCAATACCTCTTTTCAATTCTATCTCAGAGTTCTAGGGACAGTTCCTTGGACTTCATGGTAAAGTTTCTGCTCTCACATGCACTGTCAACTGTGTGACGTTATATAGAAAGGTGCGTTTCTTTTAAAATCATGTCCAATCAATCGAATTGGCCAGAGGTGGACTTCAATCACGTTGTGGAGACATCTCAAGGATGATCAAAGGAAATTCGATACGCCTGAGCTCAATTTGTCGTGTCATGGCAAAGGGTTGAATACTGATTGACTCCAAACATTTCAGCTTTTTATTTTGAATCGATTTGTAAAAATTTCCAAAAAACACTTCCACTTTGACATTATAGGATATTATGTGCAGATCAGTGACAAAAAAAAAAAAAATCTCATTTCAATCCATTTTAAATTCGAGCTGTAACACAACAAAATGTGAAAAAGTCAAGGGGAAAAAGTCAATACTTTCTGAAGGCACTGCATATATAATGATGCAAAGATGAACTGATTAGATGATTGGGTCAAGAGGTCAAAGGTGAGAAGTCATATTAGGTTAAAAAAAATTCTGTTACCACACTAACTTGTGAAGCAGTGATTGGATTTTCACCAAGCTTGACACATGTGTGATGAAGATGATGTAACAATGATCTGATTCGGTGTTGGGGTCAAAGATCAAGTTAGGTAAAAATTCTGTTACTGTGCTAACTTGTGAATCAGTGATGGAATTTTGATCAAACTTGGTATAAGTATATATTATGATTGAAAGATGAACCGATTAGATTCTGGCATCAAAGGTTAAAGGTCAGGACAGGTAAAAATCATGTCATGGATCATGGATCAACAACAACAACAACAACAACAACATGCATTTTAAGGCCATTTTACCTGCTAGAGCGGGGGTTAGCCTTGCGGTCCCCATGACAATCTTCTCCATTTTGCCCTATTTTCTGCATCTCTCCTTGTTAACCCCCTTGCCCACATTTCTTCTTCCACCATCTTTAGCCAAGTCTTTCTCGGTCTTCCCCGTCCTCTACTTCCTCTACATTCATTTCCATCACTCTTCTCAACCAGTCACTTTCATCCTTCCTCAACACATGACCAAACCATCTCAACCTGTTCCTCTTCACAGCATCAATCACAGGCTCTATTCCCATCATCTATCGCAATTCATCATTTGTCTTCCTCTCTCTCAACGATACTCCGCACATCCACCGAACCATTTGCATTTCTACCCTTTGGTGCCTTCGTTGCTGCTCTACGTTCATTACCCATGTCTCGCTCCCATAAATCATAACACTTCTCACACATGCAGCAGACACCTTTCCCTTCAGCTTCAACGACACTCCCCTCCTCATCAGCACGCCACTCAGTTCCCGAAACTTCTTCCATGCACATCTCACTCGAGCAACCGTTGCCGAGTCTGATCCACCTTCTCCATTCAGCATGTCTCCGAGGTAGCAAAATGTTTTCACACCTTCCAGCTTCACGCCGTCTCCAAGATCCAACTCAACATTTCCTACATCTGCAGCTCCCTCTGTGCACATCTTACATTTGAATGTAGCTGCCACACTGGTTAATGATCCTCTCAGACCACTGCATTTTTGATGAACCCACTCAGCGCACATTGTACATTGAATGGAGTTCACTCCGACACCATTCCTGCACACGGCACATGGCCACTTCCCAGTTCTTTCCACCTCACCACATGCTTTACCACTTGCCATCACCTTCGTCTTTCCGATATTCACCTTCAGACCTTTTGTCTCCATACATTCCTTCCACTTGATCATCTTTTCCTTCAGTCCATCCATACTTTCCGCAATCAACACCAGATCATCTGCATACAACAACTCCCACGGTAAACCCTCCTTTACGTTCTGAGCCAGCACCTCCATCACAGCTACAAATAGTAGTGGACTTAGCACTGACCCCTGATGCACTCCCATCCTCACCTCAAACTCACCACTGTTCCCGTCCTTCGTCCTTACAGCTGTGCGTGCTCTTTTGTACATTGCCATCACTACTCTGATCAACCATTCCTCCACTCCTAACTTCCTCAATGCCCAGGTCAATACTTCATAGATCATGGATCATGCCAGGTAAAAATGTAATACTTGAGAACAGCTGAAGGGACTTAAATCATACTTGGTATAATTATGTATAATGATGTAATAATGTGGGTGGATGCATATCGGTCGATGTCGAAGAGTGCCGTTCTCGTTGTTCATGCTTCCAGAATTTTTATGAGACTAGGATATTGAAGTTTTTTCAGATATGCTCATGGATTACTCTGCATACATAGTTGTACTTTTGTGAGTGCACCTCTTCTGACAAGGTTTTTTTTTTTTACATCCTGAGAGAAGGTGATTGTGGTATCTGTTTCTACCTTGCAGAACCTGCACTTGTCAGATGGAATCAATCCTGCCATCTTTTTGAAGCCATTGATTTGTGTCTATGACATTTATTGTGATTCATTAATCCATGCCAGTTAAATTAACCCCTTCTTGGCAACTCCAATGACCTTTATGAGTCCATCCCAAATCAGTCTCTATCTTTTTTTGCGATTTCCTGCTCTTTTGTCATTCTCCCAATTATCACAAAATATTTGTTAATGTTTTATTTTCTGCTTTTAATCTGTTATCTTTGCAATCACGGGGGCTGTGTTCGTTGCTATTTCGAGTTCATATGCAGCATCTTCTATTCGCACCTGTTCTTGCAAAGTTTTGGAACTTGAGTTAGAGGTACTTTTTGTCTTGGTGTCTTCATGTTTGTGTACAAATTGGATTTGGTAATCTGATGAACTTTTCACGCACTCAACTAACCCTACACTTGGCGGACTGTGTGCTTGGTTGACCTCCATCAAGCCGCCACCTCCTCAGCTCGGCAGGTGCATTCTCGGAATGCACTGGTTTTGTGGAACCTTTAATGGATAGTGAGCTGTTTCCTTGTTTTGGTATCTAGTTTGTTGATTTCCAATAGTGGCAAGTCTACTCTCTTTGGTTGTTCTCTCCATATGCGGGTTTTAGAAGGTGGGAGGAAGTTCTCCCAGAACACAAAATCACCTCCTTTTTCGGTAAAGAATCATAATTATTCATGAACTTTTTCTTTTTCATGTTTCATGAAACTTTCTTCTCATAGCTTCAGTCCAAGCACTCTTTTTAGAATCCTCACTGAACCACTGACAGCCTCCACTTGCAGCTCGTTTGAAGTGATATTCCCCAGAATGTTTTTAAGTGCTCAGGAAGGGTTTCTTGGTCATCCCTGTTGCTCTGACTAGCTATCAATGGTACAATTTTAGCTTTCCTCAATTTCCAAGACCTCTTGACCTCGTTTTTCAGCTCCTGGTATTTGACCATTTTCTTGGTTTCTGAAGCATTTAGTGCAAAGTCATTGGGAACTGAAACAATGTCGTCTTTTCCTTTTTGTGTTTGAGCACTATGTCCAGTATCAATGCTCCGCCTGCAATGCCTACACTTGGTGGAATCATCTTGTCATGCGTGAGCACAACATGTTAAATTTCAAGGATCAGGTTTGGTTTGTGTTTCCATGATTGTTCTGGAAAGGGAATGTTGAAATGTTTACAAATGTGCCAGAGGATGGCTCTACAGATGCTCTCATGTCTTTCTGTGTGCAATTGTTCTGACATGAGTATTTTACATCCTGAAAGGAGGTGACTGGTACGTTCTGTTTACACCCCAGAAAACCTGCATTTTTCTGATTGGCGCAATCCGCCATTTTCTTAAAGCTATTAGTGTAGTGTCCTTGGTCTGGGGCATTTATGATGATTCATTCTCCATCCCAATTAATTTGACCACTTCTTGGCCATTCCAGTGAGCCTTCCTTGTCAATCCCTGTTCTGTCGAGCTCTTTTTTGAATCTTCCTGCTCTTTTGTCATTCTCCCATTTGTCAGAGTATATCTGCTGATATTTCTTTTTTGTAGTTTTCCTTTTTCTTATTTGCGATCATTGGGGCTGTGTTTGTTTCTGTTTCGTTTTCCTGTGTAGTATCCTCCACTTGCACCTGTTTTTGGAAGTTTGTAGCTTAATGGATTAAGAATACCTTTTCCGATTTGTTGTTTTCTTCCTCATGTACAAATCTTATCTGATAGTCTGTTGAGCTTTTCACACACTCTGCTATTCTTACACACGCTGTTCAAGGCACTTGGTTATGCTCCATTAGATCGCCTCCTCCTCGTCTCGGCAAGTAAAACCTCGGAACGCATTGGTTTTTGCAGAATATCTTGTGAATAGCTTCCTTGTTTTTGTGTGTAGGTTGTTGATTTCCAATTGTGGCCAGTTTATAATTGCACAGCCATACTGGAATACCGGTACTGAAGTTTGTTTCTCGCTTTAATTTTGTTCAATGGGGAGAGTCTTATTCTGCGTAGATTAATTAGACTTCAGAATTAGTCTTATTCTGCAAAGCTAATCTTTGCTGATTATTTTACACATTATTTTATGTTGTACCTGGGGATCTTATTCTATTCCGAGATATTTGTAGAATGCTTCATTTTCTAGTTCCTCTATTGTTGTACTTTCATTGATTGAGATAGTGTTCTCATTGTTTTACCAGATGTAAATGTGCATTTGGCGCATTTGTCAAGACCAAATTCCATTTGAATGTCCTCCGAGTAGCACTTTACTAGTTTGAGTTGATCTGCTAATTTGTTATCATTCAGTGCAAACAGTTTGAGATCATCCATGTACAGTAGATGTATCACCATGTACATTAGGGTCCAGAGCCCGACAAAACAGGAGGGGGGAAAGGCTGTCACCTTGTAAGATACCACATAGTATCTTTACCCCTGGGATTTCAATTTTTCCTTCCAAATGAGGTAGTCAGCATTGTATTCCAGAGCGTCATTGCTTTCTCTATTAGCTTCACTATTTGGGGGTTAACTTTGCATACTTGCATGCATTTTATAATCCATGAATGTGGGACACAATCAAAGGCTTTTTTGTAATCTATTCAGTTGGTTTGTTGGACCTTTGAGTTTTCGAGTATGGTCTTGTTTAATAACAAATGGTGCATCGTTCCATAACAGCTTCTCTTACATTATTTCTGTGCTGCCTCTAAAGCTCCTTGTTGAATGAGGTGTTCGTAAATTTAATCGATTTATAATTAATCCTGTTAAATGTTTGTATGTCGTTTATACCCCCTTTACACAGGGGTGGCGATCGTTGAGAGATCGTTGAGCGATGAAAAAATCTCAATGAGCGCCCAGCGATCGCCAAGATCTCTCAATGATCTTCCAGTGATCTCCACAGTCGCCATGATCTCCTCAAAGTTTTGACTCGGTCCAAAACAATCTCTCAACGATCGCCAAGGGAAGCGATCTCTCAATGAACGCTCAACGAACGCTCAACGATCTCATCGATCTCCCAATGATCTCTCAGCAATATTTCAATGAACGCCAAATTTTTCCACCCCGAAAGGTAGAGATGGCTGAGTGATCACGTAGACTACGGATTTTTATGTTAAGAAAATAGGCCTTTTATGTTTTGAAAAGCGGCATTTTTTTTTTTTAATGTGAAAAAATCCCGAAATATTTTTTTCCCCTGTTTTATTCATTTTTTATTATTACCAAGTTTTTCAGAAATCAGTCAAAAAAAGAACAAAAAATGGTAAGCTTTTTCCTGCACAACATTAAGCACTCTGGGCTAGTAAACAGGTACAAAATGACGTTCAGGTACCTTTATTGCAACCGCATTGTTTGATAAGTAGAGGACTAGAAGAAATTGACAAGACCCTTTTAGGAACGGTTAAAGTAGGTGTTTGAAATCATTATCTTGGTAATGTTGTCCTTGGTGAGGCGGTGGCGGCGGTCGGTGAGGACGTTTCTGTAGACGGAGAAGGACCTTTCCACGTCGACGCTGACGATGGGGCAGTACCTCAAGAGGGGGATGTCGGCAAGCTTGACTCCAGCCGGCACACCAACCTCAGATCCGTGCTGATCTCCATCCAGGATCAAAGCCACTGTCCTCAGCACACCAATGTCGGGATTGCGCTGCAGCACCGCCTTGAACTTGGTGAGCAGGAGTTCCTTACGGCAGCCTCGGATCTTTTCGAGCTCCTTCTTGGCCTGATCAAGGAGCTGGAAGGCCTTGGCCAGCTCCATGCCGGCCTCCTCCAGCTGCTTAAGGATCTTTGGGATGAACAACACGTGGGCATTTAAGAAGACCAAACTGAGCTTGATGTCCGCCTTTCCGAACAGGTCCTTGGCACTCCGGATTGCCATCGCGTCGTCATCGTTCAGCTGGTCCACAATGTCCTTGACGGCCTCGAAGTGCTCGGCGTAAAACACCGCGGCGTCGATCCACGTCCCCCACCGAGTCAGAATGGGCTCCGGGGGGGAGATAAAGATTGGGCTGCTGCTCCTTCCAAAGGACAACATGCGACGGGGCTTTGACGAACACCTTCTTCGTCGTGGCAATCAGGTCGTTGACGTCCTTGAACATTTCTCGGACTGTCTCGCAGACACGGTGGAGCGCGTGGGCAACGCAAGTCACATGCAGCAAGTCCGGGAAGAGTTCCTTCAGGGCATGGCCGGCCTTGATCATATAGGCCGCGGCGTCGCTGACGAGGACCTTGAGGCACTCCAGCTTGAAATCAGGCCAAAGATAGCGCAGCGTGTCGTTGACTGCGCGCACGATCTCCCCAGAGTTGGTCTACTCCAGAAACATGCACTGGACGAGGTGGGGACGAAAGTACCCCTCCTTGGACAAGCGTCCCGCGATAATGTTGGCCACATATCGACCTGCCGAATCGGTCGTCTCGTCGACGGACAGCCAGATGGGCTGCTGTCCGAGGTCGGCACGGAACCCCGCCAAGGCCTCGTCGTAGCACTTGTCGAGGTAGTGCTTTCGAATCCAGCTTTCATCGGGGATCTGGAGAGTGATGTGCTTCTCCAGGAACGACCGGAGGGCAGGGTTTTCCAATTTCGACCATGGGATGCCAGCGGCCAGCATGGCCTGGCACAGCTCCTGAGCCACGACGTCGCACTTGTGCCTCTTTCCGCCACCAAAGTCCTCCATGGTGGCTTGCGTGACCGTCCTCTTCTTCTTCAAGGCCAAGTTGTTCTTGTGGCGGTCTCCTCGGACATGTTGGGCCAGCTCAGACTTCTGCTTCGCCCGGAAAGTCTTTTCACAAGCTCGACAGAAAGCCGTGTCACTCGACACGTACTTGAAGGTGGCCCCATTGCCGCCAGCGTTGAATTCCTTCAGCCACTTGTCACGAAGAGCAGCACTCATCTTGATAGGAGACTTGTTCACACTTTGTGTACACTCTCTCACTGTAGTACACCGCCTCACTGCTGTACACGCTGGGGACGCAACGCACGCAAGTGGACGCAACGTTTTGTTTTTGAGATCGATCGCAGTTAAAAATTTCGATCGCAGTTAAACATTTCGATCGCAGTTAAAAATTTCGAAAAATTCCCTAATCTTTTTTAGCATTGCCAGACATTTTCGACCAAAAAGGGCATTTTATTTTATTTTTCCCGAAAAAGGGCGAAATATTTGTTTTTCTCCGAAAATAGCAAAAAAAAAATTTGCGCACAAAAAAGCGGTTTTATGTGAAAAAATATTTTTTATTTTTTCACATAAAAATCCGATGTGCAGTGATCAGTGAGGGATCGCTGAGCGTTCGATGAAAGACCAATAGAGTTCATTGAAAGACCGGGGCGGAGATTGCTGAGAGATCATTGGGCGATCAATTTCCGCTTGAGAGATTGTTGAGCGTTCGTTGAGAGATTGGGGAGAGATTGCCGTGGTGATGAGAAGTGCGGCATTGGGGAAAATTGAATTTTTGATCGCACAACGTGCGCACAAGGATCTCCCAAACACTTCTTTTTTTTTTGTTGTTGTTGTATAGAAGATCGAGGCTCGTGAAAGAGCTAACATTAATCACACAAAAAGACAAACCGACACACAAAACACAAAAAACAAGGGGAGCGGCAGACAAGATGGGGAGAGAGGGGGAAGGACACAAACACAACATTTGAGAGCAGGGACATCGGGAGGGGACTTGGGGGGAGGTGGGAGAGGAATAAAACATATGAACACTGCAAGGACTCTGGGGTGAATTACCAGGGGTAGAAAAGATCAAGGTTTTCGATGGGGGAAGATAAGAGATGGTGGTGAACAGCTGTTTTAAAGACCTGGAGGGAGGAGTGGGATTGAAGGGAGTGGGGGAGTTTGTTCCAGAGGCGGGAGAAAAGGGGAATGAAAGAGTGAAGGTGAGCAGAGAGCCTAGACTTTGGCAGTTTAACCATAAGAGGGTTGCAGGCAGATCTTGTGCGACCTGAAGGAATATTGGGGGGACAGAGCACAGAGAGAGCTGGGGGAGCAAGGCCGGAGAGAAGTCGGTAGAAGACAGAAAGACCACCAACCTGCCTGCGGTGAGTGAGTGAAAGGCCCTCGGAGTTGACTACATCGCAGGAGATTCCAATGAATGAACATTTACACAGAAACGGCTTTTTCGAGACTTAGGAGATCGTTGAGAAATCGGGCCAATTTTTGATCGCTCAATGGTCACCCAACGATCTCCGTGCTGTGTAAAGGGGGCCTTATAAGCATGTTATTGGTCTATACTTGTGGGGTAGATGGGTTTCATTCGATTTTGGGATTAGAAGAGTTTTGCCATCTGTGAACCACTGATCCATTGGCTGTTCCCCTTTGATGATTTTGTTAAATGCTTCATCATCGTGAGGGTGGAGAGCATAAAGTTGCTTTAACCAAAAGTTTGGCATCCCATCTGGGACAGGGCTTTTGAAGTTTGCCATCTTTGCAAATTGTCTTATCTTTTCTGCACCAATTACTGGGTCATTTTCTCGAGATGTTGTTTCTTCCCTTCCAGGTTTGAGATCCAATCTGCTCCCTTGGTGTGTTCTCTTTCGTCTTGGTATATCCCTTTCCAGAATTTTTCTTTTTCAGGGGGAGAGGAGGTGGGTTGCCACATTTTGTTTGTTTCACAAGTACTAGGTAGAACATTTTCAGATTGCTTCCAAAGTGTAGATTTCGCTTTCTTCTGTTGGCGTCATCATAGGTTTTTATTTTCCCTGCTATCTGTTGTATTTGGAGCTTATTATGGGCAGCTAATGGTTCCAGCCCATTGTTTTCGATGTTGTATTTCTATTTTATTTGTCCGATTCTTTTCTTGAGCTTTAGACTTCTTTCTCTTCTTGGATTGTTCTATTTGCCCCGTTTCCTTCCTCAGTTGGTCTCTCTGCTTCTCCAGTCTCTTTTTCCATGGTGGTGTTTTGTTTCTGGTCAGATTATCAGATATATATTTTTTTGCGTTGTTTGCTTATTTTCTCTTGGACATACAGTGCTGTTGCAAAACACACATCATTAATTTCTCAGATTAGGTGATTTGGGGAGTATTTTAGTGACTGCTTGGTTTGTTCTCTTTAACTGTATCTTCAGTTGTTTTTTATTCGGTGGAGTTGCGGTCTTTGCCTGGGTGATATTAGTCTGATTTACTCTATTTTATTAGCCAACTCCTCTTCAAGCCTCTGTTGTTCAGTGTCAATCTCCTCTTCCTCTTCCTCTTCTTCATTCTGTTGTTGTCCATTATTCTCCTCCTGATTGTGATCTGTCTTTGTTGCTCCTATTTGTCTTGTTTCCATAGATACTATTTGAGCTGAGTTTGCAACATCGAGTTGTTCTTCCTCCAGAGGTGTTGCTACAGCATTTGCTATTGTCAATCTTTGATCCTGTTGTGGAGTTTCCAATTTTGTTTCTCCGATTCAATTCGCCAATCAGTTGTCCAATCTCTGTCTCTGTTATTACAATTAAACTTTTAATCCCATTTGCTTCTCCTTAACCGACTCTTCTCCGGCCTTGCTCCCCCAGCTCTCTCTCTCTGTGCTCTGTCCCCCAAATATTCCTACAGGTCGCACAAGATCTGCCAGCAACCCTCTTATGGTTAAGCTGCCAAAATCTAGGCTCTCTGCTCACCTTCACTCTTTCATTTCTCTTTTCTCCCACCTCTGGAACAAACTCCCCCACTCCCTTCAATCCCACTCCTCCCTCCAGGTCTTTAAAACAGCTATTCACCACCATCTCTTATCTTCCCCCATCCAAAACCTTGATCTTTTCTACCCCCGCTAATTCACCCCAAATCCACTTTTTTTAAATTCCAACTTCTTTCCTGGAAGTCCTTCCAGTGTCCATATGTTTTATACCTCTCCCACCTCCCCCCAAGCCCTCTCCCTCCCACAGTTCTCTCGATGTCGCTGCTCTCAAATGTTGTGTTTGTGTCCTTCCCCCTCTCTCCTCATCTTGTCTACCGCTCCCCATATTTTGTGTTTTATGTGTCGGTTTGACTTTTTGTGTGATTAATGTTAGTTGGTTAGGTTAGGACCCCTGGTGTTGGCTTAGCGGTTAGGGTGCCGGCTTGGGATCCTAGGATCCTGGGTTCGAATCCCGGTTGATCGCTGAATTAATGCCAGGGGGGTTGACTCAGCCTGTCATCCATCCGAGGTCGGCAAATTGAGTACCAGTTCACTGGTAATTCCCTGTATGTCGCAAAAGGCGACTAACAGGGTTGGTGGCAGGAAGGGCATCCAGCCATAAAACATTGCTTCAAAAAGGGGACCACGGTGCCCGAAAAAGGCCAACCCCCGCTCTGCGGGGGAAAATGGCCTCTAAAGGTGGTTCTAATGTTAGCTCTTTCATGAGCCTCTATCTTGTATACAAAAAAAAAAAACTCCTCTCTTCCTGTTCCATTTCCTGCTTAACACCAGTAAGTTCTGTCGGTTACTCCTTTTCTTTGGGAGTTTGTACTCTGGTAATCTCATCCCATATGTATGTCCCCTCATTCCATTTTGTTGTTTGTGGTAGTGCGCAATCTATAGGCGACCCATTATTTCTTATTGCCTCGTCAGTTTGTTCATCTCTTTGTTCCTCCTCTGTGAATATTTTCTAACAGATGAAATTGTTTTTCCCTGAATTTGGTGTTGCTCATTTCAAATTACCTTTATCAGGGCACATTCATTGGAATATCTGTTCCCAGGTTTTTGCGCTCTCTTTTCTCACGACTTTTCGTCTGGCAGACTCCATTGCCCACAATATGATCCATTTTTCTTTCTTTGTCCAGTTTTTTTCCTCTTCATTTTAATTATCCCTTATTGGATCATCTGATTCATGTCTTCAAATGCTTGCTGTCTTGCTTTATTTATTATTTATTTTAGTCTTTCCTGAGTGAAGTATTTTTTCTTCATTGATGCTACTGAATTGAAGTTCCCTAATGGAACTATTTTGACCTTGACTGCCAGCTTTGTTTGTTTCAACTCGACCATGATTTTTCTCCTTTACCGTTAATCCCCCATTCTTCATGCTTGGCGTACGCTTTGCACTGGAGGATAATTTCCTTCTCCTCTGATCTCCAGCTCTCTTCATTTAATCTTCCTCGATTTCTACGGAACCTAGTAGTTGTTGGTTGTGGAACAGGCGACACCTTTTTAGCTTCGAGCTTGGGACTGGAGCTCTGTCTTATTGTGAGGCAGGGATCTGTGATGTGTGTATTCTTTGATGCCTCCTTAAATGTGATGATCGAGCAAAGGCTTTAGGACACAAACAACACTTGTGCGGCTTTTCTCTCGTGTGCACTATTTGATGATTCCTTAAATGTGATGATCGAGCAAAGGCTTTTGGACACAAACAACACTTGTGTGGCCTTTCGCTCGTGTGTACTGTTTGATGATTCCTTAAATGCGATGATCGAATAAAGGCTTTCGGACATAAAGTACACTTGTAAGGCTTCTCTCCTGCATGTATTCTTTGATGTCTCCTTAAATATGATGAAAGAATAAAGGCTTTAAGACACAAAGAACACTGGTGTGGCTTCTCTCCTGCATGTATTCTTTGATGATCCCTTAAATGTGCTGATTGGATAAAGGTTTTATGACACAAAGAACACTTGTGTGGCTTCTCTCCCGTGTGCTGTCTTTGATGAATGTGTAAATGTGATGATTGAATAAAGGCCTTGGGACACAAAGAACACTTGTGTGGCTTCTCTCCTGCATGTGCTCTTTGATGATGTCTTAAATATGATGCAAGAATAAAGGCTTTCGGACACAAAGAACACTTGTAAGGCTTCTCTTCTGCATGTATTCTTTGATGTTTCTTCAAATATGATGATAGAATAAAGGCTTTAGTACACACAGAACACTTGTGTAGCTTCTCTCCTGTGTGTATTCTTTGATGTTTCCTCAAATATGATGATTGAATAAAGGCCTTGGGACATAAAGAACACTTAAAAGGCTTTTCACCTGTGTGCGTTCGTTGATGAAGGTGTAAATATGATGATTGAATGAAGGCTTTGGGACATACAGAACACTTGCAAGGCTTCTCAACCACGTGTGTTCTTTGATGAAGGTATAAATATGACGATCGAGCAAACTCCTTGCTGCAAACAGAACACTTGAATGGCTTCTCGCTCGTGTGGATTGTTTGATGTCGTTTTAAAGATGAGAACGTTGTAAATGATTTGTCACACAAAGAACACTTGAGTAGTCTCCGACTTCCTTGAATATTCTTGAGGCAACATTTACAAGACACACTGCTAAAGGTGTCAGTTTCTTGAATATCAGTCCGTGTCGTGTGATGGTTGAAAACTTGCATGTTTAACAATTGGGAACAGTTGGAACAAGAATCCCGTTTCATTTGTTTCTCTGTAAAGACAAGTCACAAAATGCATCAATGATTCACACCAACTGATAAGTATGGTATTTCACAAGTTTAAACATTGTCCTTATTTCTGTCCTCTACTCGAGGGAGAGGGTCCAGTTAGGATTAAAATGTGGAAGAATTTTGGAACTGGCCAAATGAATCAAGCCGTTAATCAGCACACACAATATACCTTCGCAAAGGTTGTTCCATCGTTCTGGCTGTGTATAACAATCAATAGTTTGTCCAACCAATATCAGTTTCTCTGTGCTTCCTATGACAGTTAGCAGACTTCAATCAACATCGTGTTGTATCCATCCATTAGTCTTTCCCTCCAATAATCCCTCAGTTAGGGAGGCAGCATCCTCATCCTTCTCTTCAGACCTTGACAAAATTACAACCGAGTCAAACACTTGGAATACGTCTTATTTTTTCTTATTTTTTTTGTGTACAAGATCAAGGCTCGTGTAAGCGAACATTAATCACATAAAAACAAAATGACACAAAAACATATGACCAAGGGAGTGGGAGACAAGATGGGGAGAAAGAGGGAAGCACACAAGTACAACAGTAGAGAACAGGGACATCGGGAGATCTGTGGGAGGGAGAGGGCTTGGGATGAGAGGGCATGGGAAGGGGGTTATAAAACACATGGACACTGCTAGGACTTCCAGGAAAGAAGTCAGTATTTCAAAATAGTGGATCTGGGGTGAATTAACCGGGGTGGAAAAGATCAATGTTTTGGATGGGGGAAGATAAGAGATGTATAACATGTATAGCATCGATGAAAGATAAGAGATGGTGGTGAACAACTGTTGTAAAGACCTGGAGGGAGGAGTGGGAGTGAAGAGAGTGAGGGTGTTTGTTCCAGAGGTGGGAGAAAAGAGGAATGAAAGAGTGACAGTGAGCAGAGAGTGTTGATTTTGGCAGTTTCACCATAAGAGGGTTGCTGGCAGATCTTGTGCGTCCTGTAGGAATATTTGGCGGACAGAGCACAGACAGAGCTGGGGGAGCTAGGCCGGAGAGGAGTCGGCTTTGTCGGCGGAGAGGATTTGTCAGGATTGAAAGACATGTTCCACTTGTTTGACCAGTCTGTGATTTTGCGCAGGTCTGCAGAGAGCGAGGAGGCTGTAGACTGCCGATCTGAGGGATGTTGTATAGGGTGTTGCAAAATAAACGATACTTTTTTCCCCCCAGATTGTATTGACCACATGTCCGCGATTTTTTAATTCAAATTTCGCGTGCGTCATCATGACGTATCGTGCACATTGCCTGCGTGTTGTCTCCGTCATATTTGCGACTAATGTTCGTGTCTTTGCTGAAATCTTTTAAAAGTCGACTTCAAATGGTTTCTGAAGCTAATGGTGGACATATTGACACGTATTAAACGTGAGTTTTTTTTTTTTTTGAATGAAATAAAGCCTTTGGTTAGATTTTCATCTGATTGAAACTTCATTTCATCTTTGGGGAAAAAGTATCATTTATTTTGCAACACCCCTTATGGGGCGGCAGAGAGCGGAGTCAGCAGCAGAGATAGAGAGGATTTTCAAGAGGGTCAGATGGGTCATTGATGAAGACCAGAAAAAGCACAGGGCCCAGACTCTCCAAAACAAATCCAAACCAGTCTTTCAATCCAAACAAAGTCACACTCTCTCCAAAAGGACCATGTGGCAAATCCTCCCATCCAATTTCTTAACAATTGTCTTGAGAAAGTTCAGTCACTCACTCAAACTCTTGGGTCTTGCCATCAGTCATGATCTTTCCTCCAAAGCCTGTTACTGACTGGGCATCCTCCATTGTATGAAGTCATTCCTTGGTCCTTCCTCCTATCCATTTACAAGGCCTACATCTGCAGCCTGTTTGGAGTACTGCTCTCCTCTCTGGGCTGGCTCTCCTGCCTCACACACCTTGCTCAACTTGACACAGCAGAATCAAAGGCCTTCAAGATTATAATTGGAGTCTCACTCATTGAAGCCAGAATCTATGGGCATTTCACTTTCCCATCGCAGACAGGTCTGTGTTCTCTCCATTTTTTTTACAGCCCTCTACCCGCTGAGCTTTCTATGCTTCTCACACTCCTCCAGGCTTTTGCAGGGCACACGAGGTCCACCAAAAACTCTGAAAATCCAGAATCACTGCTCACCTCCATTCATTTTCTAATTTTTTCCTCTTTAAAATTTTTTGATTTATTTTATTTTTACACCTGTGGAATCAATTTCCACATCTATCTATAATTCCAGTAATCTCTGTCTGTACGTCTGTACGTCTGTACGTTTGTTTGTCTGTGACCGCTGTTTCTCGACAACCACGGGTCCGATATACTTTTAACTTGCCAGGTATATTGCTGGGGACCCGAGGATGTGCCTTTTCAAGGTTTCATATTAATCGGACAATTACTTACCGAGCTATGTCCAAAAAACGATTCAACCAATCAGAGAGCAGCGAACGATCGCGTGTGCCGAACGTGGCGGGCACACTCTGCCTCGGATGGCACATTTGAGAGCGTATTCATTTATTTCACGTTTGCAAACTATGTTGGCGTTAAACTATGTTTTACAACTAATAAAAACGAATTTGCGATTCATTCGCTTTCCTGCGCGTTTGTGCACGCGATGGCGATTTCTTTACCAAACTCCGGAAGCCGTTCGCTTTGGACCAAACCATTGCATGTAAATAGAGGGGGGGGATTGTCACCACTCGCAAGCCGTTCGCTTTGGACCAAACCATTTCATGTAAATAGAGGGGGGGGATATAATTTTAGATATAGATATAGTACGGGCATGCCCTAGTTCTTTTCAATCTCATTATTCCATCCAGATCTTCAAGACAGCTGTTCACCACCATCTCAGATCATATACCATCTATAACATGATCTTTTCTACCCCCATTAACACCTCTACCTCAACCCCAACTTCTTCCAAATCTTTAACTTTTCGTCCTTGCGAATCTGCTTCTATGTCCATATTGAACACCCCGTGCATCCTGCGAGATGCATCTTACCTCCTAACTTCCTATTTTTGTTCAGGTATCCCTGTATTTTATCCTGCAACCCTGCTCTTGGTGTTTTCCCCCCTCATTCTACTCCTCTTTTTGTTCTGTTGCATCATCTGTTCAGCGTTCTCGCTCTTCTAGGAGCACTGAATTTGCATACAAATCAAACAAATAAAACATCGGAAAGATACAACCATTGTCTTTCTGTCAACAGGAAGAAGAATCGTCATAAGTCCTACCAGATGGTCTGTGAAATGGTAATAATAGTTGTATGTCAAAATAGTGAGGATAAATCGGTGATCGTAAATAAAATGGAATCCAGAATGCTGTTATTGTGAAAACTAGTCATCAATAGGAGAGATGGGGACATTAGATATCGATCTGATCAGGAACTTGAACGGTGGGATACACAACACAAGCTGAAATATAATGGCACTAGGTAGAGATCATACATCTGCCAGCCTGAACGGTTTACGTTTTGTATCTCACTGATACGCCGGATCTCTCACTGATAGGCCGTTAACCAAAATCTAATCGGCTTGTTATTGCCACCAACCCCAACACATCCAACAACTTTTGTCATAACCCATCCATACCTTCTTCAAATATCGTGCTATATATATTTTTTTTTGGCCCTATATCTCAATCATGAAGAATCAATAAAAAAAATTGTCAAATCTGAATCCGGATCTTCATGAAATCTAAACAATTCGTTATTGGCACACATCCAACCTGTCCACCAAATTTCGTCAAAATCCGTCCATGACTATTCGAGATATCCTGCTTAAAGACAAATAGACAGGGGGAGGGGGGGGGGGGGGGGGGTGAAAACATAACTTCCTTCCTTCCACCTTTGGTATTAGAGGTGGCGGTAACTATGATAGCAGCTACCAATAAGTCAAAACAACACAACCACAAGATCACAGAGAATAAGGGACATTCTCAAATAAATGGTGAGCAGTTTCACTTCTGATCCTACAAACGATCTCAGATGGTAAAGGAAATGGCTCAGGCTTAATGCAAGCATTAAAGGAACTAGGGCATGCCCGTACTATATATATATCTAAAATTATATCCCCCCCCTCTATTTACATGAAATGGTTTGGTCCAAAGCGAACGGCTTGCGGAGTTTGGTAAAGACAAATCGCAGTTACGATGAATCGCAAATTAGTTTTAATTAGTTTTAAAACATAGTTTAACGGCAACATAGTTTGCCAACGTGAAATAAATGAATACGCTCTCAAATGTGCCGTCCGAGGCAGAGTCTGTTCGCCACGTTCGGCACACGTGATAGCTCGCTGCTCTCTGATTGGTTGAATCGTTTTTTGGACATAGCTCGGTAACTACTTCTCCGATTAATATGAAACCTTGAAAAGGCACATCCTCAGGTCCCCAGCAATATACCTGGCAAGTTTAAAGTATATCGGACCCGTGGTTGTCGAGAAACAGCGGTCACAGACATACAGACATACAGAGATTACTGGAATTATAGATAGATGAGGAGATAGTAGATGTGTTCAAGATTGTCACACAGCTGAGTTGTTGAACTCCTTTATACAGGAAATTATCCAAAGTTGGCATAGGTGATTGTATCGCTGCGGAGCGACATCACAGGATTTTGTAATGGTTGTGATCGACTAGTCCGATATGATGCAACGATCTTGAATATGTGTATTTCATGTGCAACATGTATTTCAAATGAAACAGGTATCCCTCTCTCATTCACATAAACAAGCCATTTGAGTGAAAACAATTTAAATGAATCTATTCTGCAAGGTTTAAAACAAAATTATACGTTATGAAAGAATGAACGAAACAAGTAAACACAATGTGATGTGATCTATTGAGAGTCCAGCTTACCTTCGAGCAGCTGAGCAGATTTCCTTGGCTCTATGTGTGGAGAATCACACAATTCCTGCTTCACATGATCATTGCTCAAAGCATCCTGGTAAGTCTGAAGAAGGTTGTTTTGGAAAGTTTCTGACTTCACCACTTGAGCTTCACCTGCAAACCATGTGACAACAGTTCATTACAATAAAGGAAGGGATAAACAGGCAAATCTAAACCAAAACAATCATTCTACGTAGTGGGGAGAAATGCACATGGTCTCCAACAGAAAAACACATTTTCCTACTTCACAAAGGAGGTCCACAAAGGAGGGGGTTAATGGAAAAAAAAAACCCCCTCATGAATCTGAAAAGGCAGGGTGATCTGGAAATAGAGGAAGTAGATGATTAAATGGCAATTAGGTGTTCTCGCTGATGCGGATCAGCTGGGTGCATTCCATTGCTTTGTAAAAATTATTCTGTGAACTCTTAATTAGTGCCCTGGGATTATCTCCGCGTCAATACGCTCCATTGCGAAAAAATTAATTCTCAAACATTTGCCATGGCCTGTTTAAACAAGGGGCCCCCGTCAGGGCAGCGCCCTCATGGTCAGAGTGTCAATCGTTCCCCATGAACCAGACCTTTCCCTCTTTTCTCTCTGTAACTCTGTCTTGGCTCTGCCTCGTAAAGGCGGGGGTACACCATCCTGAATGTGGGGGATCTCTGGGTTGCTCCTGCAAGATCGATCGGCCGTCTCCATGCCTCGGGCTTGTTTGAATGTACTGTCTGGAGCTATATAACAATAATGTTGTGTGCACGACTCTATTAAGGCAGAGCGTCCACGGATAGCAATCGAGCTTAATGAGGCGTTATCCAATTCAATGGCGGATCATACGCGAGCAGGGGGTTTGGGGGAGAATGCCGGCTTACCTTCACACGCGCAGGCGTCTCCAACCTGAAAATCAATAAATCAAACCAAAAACAGAGTTAATGTACAAAAAGTAAATGCGGCTTTATTGCCGGACTCCGAGAACAAAGAACGCGACGGTAATAACTAAACGCCTCTAATGGAGCACTCCCACACGGACTTCAACGACACAACACAGGAAGAATGAAATAAAGCAAACGTTGTGTGGTGCGTCTTATCTGTCTGGATGATGTAGCATCCGTCAGGAATAATCACTCATCAGCTTCCAATGTTCGGGAACCGTTCGGCCGCCGGCGCAACCAGGCCTCGATGACACCTCTCGCTCGCGCGCTGCCGGGCCAATGTCCGCCGGTGCGCGGCAAACCTCGCGTCCCCGCGCGATGAATAACCAGGGAGGATGATCGTCGGCACTCCACCGTCTCTCCAACGTCCACCAAGCAAAAGTCCAAACAGAACGAAAAGGCAAGAAGGGAAGAGGTCCAAACGAGAGAGAAGGGGCGAGAGGTCCGGGCAGGATGAGTCCAAGAACGAGAAGAAGGAAATTGACCAGCGAGTGGTTTTACTGCCTGTCCCGTGATGTCAGCTCTCCTCCCCTCCAACCAGCGCGTCATTTCCTTGTGACCTTTCGCGCCTTCCTCATGTCGCCGGCGCTTCTCCTCCTATGAGCGTGTCGCTTGTTGGTAATGTTTTGCGCCCTCCGCAGTGATTGATCGAGTGTCTCACGTCTTTGGTGTTACGTCATCGTGTGGCACGTCATTGTCGGTGGCCAATCAGTGTGGCACGTCCTTCATCTTCCCCACTCTCCAATCGGTGCTCGGGTTGTTGCTCGCCCCTCCCCCCTGTCAATCACGAGTTCTCCTGGGCGTGGCTCTCGGCCTGCCTGTTTGATGTTTGCTGCTCTTGCCGGCGTTGAGCGCAGCCGCTTCCGGTCTGTTTTTCCGGTCAGTCATTGTGAGGGGGGAAGTTAATTAGTGTCTATGCGCTAATGGGCCTAGCTAATGTATATGATGTGTTGCCATAAGGGACACTGGAATGACCACAGAGGGGAGGACACACCGGGGAATTAGCATAAACCCTAGAACTACTTAAGATGCCCCATTCCTCGTAATGGGGACGAAGATACACCATAATCCGACAAACCGGCCTAGACAGGTCCCTGACTTACTGTACATCGAGATGGCTCTTCCTCTTCGAGACATCGGAGTACCTATGCAGATCCACCTAAATCTATATATGCCCCTACCCAATCAACATAACAATAACAACAACAAGGGGGCACTTTTGATCATCATCCTTTTACGCCTACTTTTGCAGGTGTTACCAAACCTCGCATTCACTCGTACAATAAAATCAGACTTATTCTCTTCGTCGGCTCATGGATTATAGTCGCTGTCATGAGATTTAACAAGAGAGTGTCCAGCAAAAAGGTGGGAAAAATACTTTTCACACTTTTTGCGTTATTCATGGAAACAGTCTTTAAATTTCTGTTATACTCCATTACTCTCATGCACATATATAGCGTACAGCAACTCCACTCAATGGACGGACGTCGTACCTATGGTTCTGCTTGGTATGCGAGCTTCTCTAAAAGACAAACTATGGGTGTTCCACTGAGGAGCTGATGTGAATTGCACCACTCAGTTTCCCAGGAGAATTATTAGTATCCGATGACACCCTGCAGGATGGTACCAACTATGCCAGTCAACTTTGTTCAGCTATGCAGATCCACCGATCGACACAGACACATGGTGCACCTTCATTGTGGCTAGTTTTTATTCCCCAATCGCTTTATACATGCACCCAATTATTCATAAGGCATGATGCTGTCTGGAAACTCTTGCAACAGCCAAATAACGGACCTTACAAAGTTCGACAATGCTTCGATAAGACGTACTTAATATTGTTACGTTTATGGGGGAAGGTAAAATAATACTGTAAGAAAGGTAGAATTGTGTTAAAAATAGCATGGGCCATGTGACATTGTGACATGTCGGAGCATTTTGATGTACATAAGTAGGAAAAAATGTACCTTGAGGTTGTTTAAATGTGCATCATATGGGGATGATGTCATGTTAATTTGTAATATGGTTTAAGGTTAATTTTCCCCAGTGCGTGCCTTCCATCTGTGGCCAACCCCTAAATTATAACACCCGCCGGCAAAAGCAAAGCAGGGTCCGGCGATGTGATTCCGGCCAAGCTAAGCCGCCCTATGGACATACACGGCAAAAGACCCGCCCAGGAGAGGCGGAGCGATCAGTGAGTGGAGAAGAAGGCTGGCAGGCCACGTCCCAAAGAAGCTTCACTATTGGCTCTCGCAGCTGAAGAAGAGGAGTGCGCTTGGTTCATCTTGTTGGAGAAGAAGCTGGCCATTTTGTGCGCTTTTGAGGAGAGCGATGTTATACAGTGATCAGGTGGCGTTTTACTAGAGGACTCACCAAGGAGCTGGAGGTCCGCCCCGTTGTGCGTCCCCAGACGGTGGAGGACATATAAAAAAGGCCGTCTTCGGGACTCATCTCACGCCCGTAGAACCGAAAAACGAGCGGCGTTTTCGGGCTGTCGCCATCTTGTGTGCTCCGGCGCGGGAGGCTCTGAGACCGACACAAAACTCTAAAAAGGACCCATTTTGAGCCAAAGCCAAGTGCCGGCCAAGGGGGATTTTATTTTGTTACGTTTCCGTGTGTGTGTGTGTGTGTGTGTGTGTGCGTGCATGCGTGCGTGCGTGCGTGCGTAGGGTCCCTTAAAGTAGACATTCGTTTTACCTCAACATTTAATTTTCATTCCGTGATTTATTTTTTATTAAATCATTACCGTACGTTTTTTTTTATTCGTCGTGAAACCCTGAAATCCCCATACGTATGACAACATGCAATTACAATACCTCTTTTGTCCTTATTTTATGTTGTAGAATGGGAATGTCGATAGTGAATGACAATGTGGTTGAGCCGAATATTTTTACCAATTTATTTCTCATCTAACTGCTGAAATTGGCCACAACTGAAAATAACATTTCAGTACATACATGTTTTTTTTCTTTTTTATCAATAAAGTAGAATGTTTTTTTTTTGTCAATAAATCAATAAAGTGCTCGTGGAAGAGCGAGAACATAGAACGGATTAGGACGCAACAGAACAAAAGGAAGAGTAAAAATAAAGGGGAACACACATGAACAGCAGGGTTAGGGACAAAGTAGAGAAGAGTAGGGGATGTGGGGAAGAATGAGAGGTAGGGGAGGCTGCACTGTGTGAACAAGGTGGAAACAGAAGCAAACTCTGTAAATTCACCCTGACCATCTCAAAAACAAATATGGTGATGATTCAGACCTTTCTCTTCAGACGTTGGATCATCCTCAAAGTCAGATTCCACCTTCACTTTCACAATCAAATCTGAAAAGAAAAACATCCTTAAATGAGGACAAATGAAACAAAAAAAACAACAAAAAAAACAAAAAAAAACAAATGAAGGCTCAAAGCTTTGGCAAAGTATAGATACGAGTATAAAGATTTATTCTTCCATTTGCATTTCTTCCATTTACCTTGCATCACACACGTACATGTAAAGCAGGATAACATACCTGGGATTTTAATTTATAGCAACACTTGATCAACTGAACAGTTACATGAACATTCATAAAAAATAATAATGTGTTTTTTCACTGTGTCACAAAACCCATGGTTTCTTGATTGACGTCCATTTGTCTGACTGGTGAAGTCCAAACTTGAGTTTATTACAAAGATAAAATACAAGCAACACGTAAACCCGCCTGCACTGCTTGGCACTATGCTGCACCCTGATTTACTCGACTCGACTCCGCTATACTCTCCGCTACTCTATTCTATTATACTCTACACTACACAGCAACACAAATGGTGACTGGCTCTTGTTTCCACTGAGCTCTGTGTTTGGACTTCTGTAATTCACGTTCATTCTCAAAATTCTCAAAAGTCCCTCCCTCTCAGAAACCACTCATTGGTGCAAGATGGTTTTATATCGAGAACGAACGAGAAACTGTTCAATCCACCGAGATGAATCCATAACCACATCTTGCCATAACACTCACGATCTTTCTATGGGTTATAAAATGAACTATAACAATCATTTACTCATCAATTTTTGTTTACTTTATCCAACTTTTACAATCAACATCTCACCTGAACAATAGTCATATACAGCTATCCCTTCTTTAAATGGGTTCAGTTCACAGTTTCAAAATTATACGTAATTTTTATGCCTTCACCCCCTGATGGTGGCCCGAGGCATGTTTTTGGGTTGTCCGGCCGTGCAGGCTAAACCTTGTTTTTCCTCAGCAACCACTTGTCCGATTGAGACGAAACTTTGAGGGTTGGATCGACACCCATGTATCATGTTTTTTTATGATAATTGTGATGTAATACGTCATGTGATATGGCAGCCATCTTGGATTAAACTCAAATAACAATAAAAACACTCTCGGAAACCGCTGATTGGAACAATTTGAAACTTAGCACATTGTCACGTACTCCCAATGGGGAACAAAAGCCATCATTTGTTACATGATCATGAACTAGAATGGCCATCATTTGTCAGGATAATGATGACATCATCAGTGAAGTGGTATACCAGCCCTAAATGTTTTAATTGAATGCCTTATCCTAAACATCTGATATTGCATGCACATGATCAATGACCCATTTGCATTGAAATATTAAATTTATGACATCATAGTGTTACGGATCCGTCACTTCCACCTTTGTTGTTATTATATACCGTTAGGATTTTTAGTTTCAGGTAATATTGTTGTTAAGATTTTTGTGTGATATGAAGATGACTTCAGTAAAAAGGAAAATAAATGTTTGTGAAGGGAAAAGGAAGACGCGGCAAAGGAACGAGAAGAGAAGAGAGAGGAGGATTGGCAGGGAGAGAGGAGGAGAGATACAGCCATTGTAGTCGCATCGGGGCGGTGAGCGGACTTTTTGATATAGGTCGCGAATGAGTTGAGGCTTCCCGGGAAAGGGATTGCCCGCGACAGGCATATATTGCGAGTGCAATTAAACCTGCGTCTTAGGTTTTATCACCAAGTGTGAGTCATTCTGGAAGGGAGCCAGCACCTCCATTACAGGCCGATACGCCATTTTGTCCTCGAAGAGGCTGTCAGCTTGGTGCATCTTGTTTTGTCATTGGGATTCCCATATCGACCTCAGAGTGTGGATTGCCGTTGGTTTCCATATCGGCTCAATTCCCATATCGACCTTTCACCTCGTAACTCCTCATCCACAGCCGTGCCAATACCTGCCTGTTTTTTTGCCGTTCTGCACGGACTTTGGGGAATGTTACAGTCCACTCACGGTTGGCTTATTGCTTTGAGAGCATTGGGGAATGATGGTACCATCAAATGTATTGTTCGTTTGATGCAAGTGACATTTTCAATCTACTTTCTTTAAGAGTGTTATTATTGCGTGTGTGAGAGTTATTAATACAATTACTTGTTTTGTTCTACAATTGCATTGGTGTGGTTTTACCATGGTTATTAGAACATTCAAAATAACAAGTCTTTCTGCCGTGTTCCACCTTGAGACTGAGGTGCACCATAACCGGGGTTTGGGGAGGGAACACGTAACAATAGGTCACAAGGTTTAGCAGCCACATTGGATTTAACCAAAAACCTTACAAAAAATAAAATAAAATAAAACATCTTCCAAACCACCAAAGCGATCAACTCAAAACTTTACGTGTGTCATCGACTAGACATGGTGATTAAAAGATGATCACAAAAACGTCATCGGTCACATGGTGTGCCATCCATATTGGATTGGAGGAAAATATTAAATAATTATATCTCAGAAACTGCTTACTCTATTGATGCGAAACTTCACAAATGTCAACGAACCTGATTGTTGCATATAGTTTGAAAATTATGACATCATAAGTCACAAGGTTTGGAAGCCATCTTGGATAGAAAAACTATCCTGATCCGATCAGCACAGAACTTCACAAACGTGATCCCAAATGCATACATACATGCAGAGTTTACATCTTTGACGTCATATGTCACATGGTTTGGTAGCCATATCAGCTTGAAAGCTGATATTAAAAGATTTTGAAGCAATTTTTTTTTTGTATACAACATCGAGGCTCGTGTAAGAGCGAACATCAATCACAAAAAAAATAAAATAATAATAATAATAAAAAACCCACAAAAACCATACAATAAAGGGAGCGGCAGACAAGATGGGAGAGAGGGAAGCAAACAAGTACAACAGCAGAGAACAGGGACATCAAGAGATCTGTGGGAGGGAGAGGGCTTGGAGGGAGTAGGCATGGTAAGGGGGGTGGAGGGGGTGGGGGTTTGGAGAGGTATAAAACACATTTACACTGCTAGGACTTCCAGGATTGAAGTCGATAATTCAAAGAAGTGGATCTGGGGTGAATTAACGGGGGTAGAAAATATCAAGGTTTTGGATGGGGGAAGATAAGAGATGGTGGTCAACAGCTGTTTTAAAGACCTGGAGGGAGGAGTGGGATTGAAGAGAGTGAGGGAGTTTGTTCCAGAGGCGGGAGTAAAGAAGAATGAAAGAGTGAAGGTGAGCAGAGAGTCTTGATTTTGGCAATTTCACCAGAAGAGGCTTGCTGGCAGATCTTGTGTGGCCTGCAGGAATATTTGGGGGACAGAGCACAGAGAGAGCTGGGGGAGCCAGGCCGGATAGGAGTCGGTAGAAGACAGAAAGACCACCAACCTGCCTGTGGTGAGTAAGTGAAAGGCCCTCAGAATCAGCTTCATCATGGGGGATTCCAATGATTCTGAAAGCTTTGGTTTCAACAGCGTGAAGCCAAGCCAAGTGTGAGGCAAGAGCACCAGCCCAGAGGGGAGAGCAATATTCCATTGAGCTGTGGATGAAAGCCTTGTATGTGGTGACAAGCTCAGGTGTGCCAAGGAAGGACTTCGCATGACAGAGGATGCCCAGTCGGCGACTAGCTTTGGAGGCCAGCTTGGAAATGTGGTTTTCCCAGGAAAGATCATGGCAGATAGTGAGACCCAAAAGCTTGAGTGACCGAACTTCTTGGAGGGGATTGTTGAGAAAGTAGATGGGAGGGTTGTCCAGTCCGTCTTTTTGGAGAGATACAGTCACGTGAAAAAGTAAGTACACCCCATGTAAAGTTTTGACTTTTTCAACATAATTCAACATGCAGCTATTTGATCTTCATTTCAACAATATTGATAGATAAAGGTGATATAATATAACAAATATCATGAAACATTAACATTTTGTAGTCCATTGTATAATTTAAATAAACGTAAATGCAAATTTCGCATGTGGAAAAAGTAAGTACACCACAACATTTATCACTACTTCAAATACCTAAAATTAAAATGAGGTGCACCAGCTCAGGTGCAAATGATTAGAACATCGTTGGAGAGGATCTTTGAGGAACCTGTCTCATTTAAACCTCAAACATTTAGTTTGGTTTGCTCTTTGTTGCTGAAGTGTGCGGCGTCACCATGTCTAGATCAAAAGAGCTCTCTGAGGCCTTCAGAAAGAAGGTCATAGATGCCTACGAGTCTGGGAAGGGATTTAAAAAGATCTCCAAAAAATTTGAAATCAGTCATTTGACTGTCCGGAAGATCATCTACAAGTGGAGAAGATTCCAAACAACTGCCAACTTGTTCAGGCCAGGCCGCCCCAGCAAGTTCATCCGGAGAGCAGCCTGCAAGATGCTGAAATAAGTCTCTCAGAACCCCAGAATGTCATCACGGGACCTACAGGTAGCTCCTGCCACTGTTGATGTCAAAGTGCACGAGTCTACCATTAGAAAGAGGCTGCACAAATTTGATCTACATGGGAGATGTGCCAGGAGGAAACCTTTGCTGTCCAGAAAGAACAACAGGGCAAGACTAAAGTTTGCCAATGAACACCTCGGCAAAGACCAGCACTTCTGGAACAATGTGCTCTGGACAGATGAGTCAAAGGTAGGGGTATTTGGCCACAGTACCAGAAGACATGTTTTGGCGAAAACCAAAGACAGCATTTGACCGCTAAGAATCTGATACCAACTGTAAAGCATGGTGGTGGAAATATTATGGTTTGGGGCAGCTTTGCTGCATCAGGGCCTGGGCAGCTCACCATCATAGAATCCACTATGAATTCTTCATTGTACCAGAGGGTGCTTGAGGATAATGTGAGGCCATCTGTCGGAAAGTTGAAGTTCAACCGAAGGTGGACCTTGCAAGATGACTATGACCCTAAACATACCAGTAAATCCACCAAGGAATGGCTGAAAAGAAAGAAATGGAGAATTCTGGAATGGCCAAGTCAAAGCCCGGATCTAAATCCCATCAAGATGTTGTGAGGGGATTTGAAACAAGCTGTGCATGCAAGAAACCCCTCAAACATCGCACAGCTGAAAGAATTCTGCATGGATGAGTGGGCAAAAATTTCTCCCAGTCGATGTCAGAGACTGGTAGACAGTTATAAGAAATGCCTACTTGAGGTTGTTTCTGCCAAAAGGGGCAATACCACCGATTAGAGCCAAGGGCGTACTTACTTTTTCCATATGCGAAATTTGCATTTATGTTTATTTAAATTATACAATGGACTACAAAATGTAAATGTTTCATGATATTTGTTATATTATATCACCTTTATCTATCAATATTGTTGAAATGAAGTTCAAATAGCTGTATGTTGAAATATGTTCAAAAACTCAAAACTTTACATGGGGTGAACTTACTTTTTCACGTGACTGTATAAGAGTGTGAGATTTGTCAGGATTGAAAGACATGTTCCACTTGTTTGCCCAGTCTGTGATTTTGTCCAGGTCTGCAGAGAGTGAGGAGGTTGCAGACTGCCGATCTGAGGGATGAGGAATGGAACGGCAGAGAGTGGAGTCATCAGCAATGAGATAGAGAGGATTTTCCAGAGAGTCGGAGAGATCATTGATGAAGACCAGAAAAAGCACAGGGCCCAGAACACTGCCTTGGGGAACTCCAGCCTGAACAGGAAGGGGAGATGAGAGAAATCCATTCAGGGCCACATGTTGACTACAACCAGAGAGGAAGTCCGCAAGCCATGCGTGGAGATTTCCATGGATACCATAGGAGGAGAGTTTGGTGAGCAAAGCGGGGTCCCAGACCATATCGAAGGCACGTGATATGTCAAGGGAGAGTACATGACTCCGAACGTAACTCCTATATTTCCAGGATTATAACCTCATGTAAAACTAGAGCTTCCAGGGAAGCAGGACTCAACTGAACTGACTGGACAACTTTAAAGTAGGTCAGTTGTCTGTACTAGATTTGACTTGAGATAGCAACCTACCTTGTGTGGTAAGAGTCTCACACACCAAGTTTGATCAAAATCCATAAATATTTGTGGACGTTAAAGTCTTAACGTCGTTTCGGAACTGAAAACAATATGGCGGCCTATGACGGCCATTTTGTGACGGATCGGGTTGGAATGCAATAGCAAGCTACCTTTTGTGGTAAGGGTTAAACATTCTAAGTTTGATCAAAATATGTTAATATTTGTGGACGCCAGAGTGTTAACGTCGTTTTCATGACCAAAAACAAAATGGTCGCCTAAGTCCGCCATTTTTCAACGGATCGGGCTAAAATGTAATACCAACCTGGTCCTTAGGGTAAGGATGCTGCATGTCAAGGTTGATCAGAATCGGTTGATATTTGTGGACGCTGGAGTGTTAACGTCGAAACGTTAACGGACGACAGACGACGACAGAGGGTTCAGTATGTGATAAACTCAACTGGACGGTAGTCCAGTTGAGTTAACAAGGGTGTATTGTAATAAACAAGTAATTCCACATTAAATCGTAAGAATAATTAGCATGAATATCACACTGAACCAATACAACATCCAACAGCCTCAAATACGTTATGACTGTCATTTGGTCAAAACTAATGAGAAACCTCAGTGGAAAATGAAAAAAAAGATGGAGAATTGCTTTACAATACATGCCCTCTACCCATCTCAATTAATGTTCTTGTTCCAAGCAAAAAGGGCACAACTTCGTGAAAAATTTGCGACACGCCCCGAACCTCAAACTTGCTCTGTAACTTATTATCAAAACGCCATGTACCAAGATTCAGTTGAATATGTTAAGGGGTATGGAAAAAAGGTCCAGAAAACTACAGGTGGGACAGACGGACCGGACAGACAGACTGAGTGGAAACCTATAGTCCCCTCCGGGTATGGGACAAATAAACATTTTATCGTGGAGAATTATCAAGTAGAACTATAACATGAAGATTGTTGTCATTCAAACCTTTGTCGAGCGAGGAGGACTTGTCTAAAAACTCCGATTCCACTTTCACAGCCACAAGAAAATCTGAAAATAAAACATTGAACTCAACCCCAATTTTGAGGGACATTTCTAAACAAACTCATTATCACAATACATGCACAAGAAGAGTTTGCTTTTCAAACTCCGATAAATACTTACTTGAAACATGTTTGAAAAAGTAAACCCAATGATCTGCCCCATTGGTCAATGCTCGCCAAAACGAGAAGTTCACATAAGCTTTGAACTCTATTTACTCTTTACACATTTGTTACACAAAACCCACTGATCGGTTCAAAGACAAACAATAGAATAGGACATGATGTGATGTATAATGTTTGGTTAACATTTTTATCTCCTTTTACAATACCCTTTCTACTATCTCCCTTACCTCCTGCTCACCTTCCCTGCACTTTTGCTTAATCAGACGTCTTTGCTGTTTCTACTGGTGTGAGGCAAGCTTGTGTCTTGTCACTCTGTTATTTTGAACGCCGTAGTTATAGATTTTATCTTGAAACAAACGGGAGCATGTAAGAAAGTGATTCAATGGTCAAAGAACAATCTTGGATATTTAGACTTTGCAGATGATTTTTGCTTGCTGAATATATCAGTACTTGAGATGCAAACAGAGACATATTGGCTGGGAAGCATTGTTGTAGTCGAGTCCACCTGGTCTGAGACTGAGTCCGAGTTCAAGCTATCCGGGTCCGAGTCCTCGGCGTCCTTGGCATTCAGAGTCCGAGTCTGACTCCTTTGATGAACGTTTATTGGAAAGTGGCAATAAAATAGCGAATTTATTTGTGAATGTAAATGAAGCCAATAAAATATCAAAACTGAACAAGCGTTACACCTAGGTCCCCCGTCGGTGAAGTGATGCGAGTTGACAAAGTGGAAGATGCAGAAAACATGCTATGATATGATATTTCGCTCACAAGGTTCAGACATACATGGAGGCGGCCATCTTGGATTTTGACGTGGCGACCCAATTTTCAATAGCGTTCTTCCTTATGCCTAGATACACCCACACACCAGATTAGAAGTTGGTACTTCGCTTATTTTTCAAGATATTCAGCTCACAAGGTTCAGACATACATGGCATCAGACATACATGGCGGCGGCCACCTTGGATTTTGACGTGGGTTGCACCCACACAGCAAATTCGAATGCGGTCCTTCACTTACGCACGCACGCACGCACGCACGCACGCACGTACGCACGTACGGACGGACACACGGACGGAGGGGAAAACCATAGTCCCCCTTTCGCCCCGTGGTGCGACGGGGGACAATAACCGTGCAACTTGTTACTTGCATCAACATTCTATTCCAGAGCATGGCCCTCGTGCTGTCGTTTGCTCATTCTTTGGAGACCACAAATTTCTGGTCGCACACTGATCTTGTCCAGAAAATATGGTCGTAGAAATTGCCATTTATTTGTCAACTATCAAAGTTACGAAAGTCCAAAACAGCATCACACAAACACAGCTCAAATTATATGGTTGCTTTTCCCCTTACTGAATATGGACTGCTGTGCTTTCTTTTCCCCTTATTATATAATGAATGAATGCTTCAGCAGGATCGCAAGGACAGCCTCTTAATTGTGTTGAAATTGCAGAAAGCTGCCATTTAAAGAAAGCAAAATTTGGGGAATTGTTTTGGCCAATATGTTTTCAACTTTTCAAGAAGGTGTTTCTCAGACTATGAAGGGTCTCATCAATGTGAAATTCAACAAACAACCTGACTTACACGTCTTCTTGAAGATGTGTTCAAGACAAAACACACCTGAGAGAGAGAGGTGAGGGTGAGGTTGAATGTGAGTAGGATTTTTTTTTTCTGGTGCCAAGGATCTGCATGTGGTTGCAAACAACGCGTACACCAAATTTGGTGGACATGGAACGATCCATTAATTTCTTACAATTTTCAAACCTCAGAACCCTAACATGCGCACACATGCAAGTAAAATTAATTGTGGAATGTGCTTGATGGTACAAATGCAACATCACCTTGCAGGGATCTTTTGATTCGGCCCACTCAAAACGCTTAGTCTTGGAAACGCGATCTACTCTCATGGATTTCGGATTTGAGGATTGCATCTCATGGACTAAATAAGTGTTGAATCTGGATTCTAATCTGATAATTTAAAGAAATTACCAATTCTTATAACCAAGTGTGTTTATTCAAGCAAAGTGTTCAACTTAACTTTTACTACTGTTCTGATGATTATATTGAACTAGGGCATGCCCGTACTATATCTATATCTAAAATTATATCCCCCCCCCCTCTATTTACATGAAATGGTTTGGTCCAAAGCGAACGGCTTGCGAGTGGTGACAATCCCCCCCTCTATTTCCATGCAATGGTTTGGTCCAAAGCGAACGGCTTCCGGAGTTTGGTAAAGAAATCGCCATCGCGTGCACAAACGCGCAGGAAAGCGAATGAATCGCAAATTCGTTTTTATTAGTTGTAAAACATAGTTTAACGCCAACATAGTTTTCCAACGTGAAATAAATGAATACGCTCTCAAATGTGCCATCCGAGGCAGAGTGTGTCCGCCACGTTCGGCACACGCGATCGTTCGCTGCTCTCTGATTGGTTGAATCGTTTTTTGGACATAGCTCGGTAAGTAATTGTCCGATTAATATGAAACCTTGAAAAGGCACATCCTCGGGTCCCCAGCAATATACCTGGCAAGTTAAAAGTATATCGGACCCGTGGTTGTCGAGAAACAGCGGTCACAGACAAACGTACAGACAGACAGAGATTACTGGAATTATAGATAGATGAAGAAACGCTGAAGGAATGTGCAGAAAGTGCAACTTCATTGATTGCAATGGAAATAATTGACCAATGGGATTGCTGCGCTTTACAAGCTGCTTTTGCGAGCCATGGCGATACAGTCGACAGGGATCCTTATTATTTCGACAATTACGTATACGGATGCAGTCTCTTTTTGCACCTTTTGGTGTCATCTGCTTCAATTATATTAATATACCAACACAAATATACCAACAAAATACTTATTTTAATAGAGCAAACGTATTTGGTTATGTGTGCAACGAAAACGTCTTCTTCTTCTTCAAAACAAATAAAATTAACACCCTCGAAATTAACCCTCTTAATTACGTTTAGACTGCTGAGACCCCTCAGACCTTTGACGACCCTTTAATTCCCCCAACACCCAAAACACCCCGAAGTCCCAAAACGCCCCGAAGTCCCAAAACGCCCCGAAGACCCAAAACGCCCCGAAGACCCAAAACGCCCCGAAGACCCAAAACGCCCCGAAGACCCAAAACGCCCCGAAGACCCAAAACGCCCCGAAGACCCAAAACGCCCCGAAGACCCAAAACGCCCCGAAGACCCAAAACGCCCCGAAGACCCAAAACGCCCAGAAGACCCAAAACGCCCCGAAGACCCAAAACGCCCCGAAGACCCAAAACGCCCCGAAGACCCAAAACGCCCCGAAGACCCAAAACGCCCCGAAGACCCAAAACGCCCCGAAGACCCAAAACGCCCCGAAGACCCAAAACGCCCCGAAGACCCAAAACTCCCCGAAGACCCAAAACGCCCCGAAGACCAAAAACGCCCCGAAGACCCAAAACGCCCCGAAGACCCAAAACGCCCCGAAGACCAACAACGCCCCGAAGACCCAAAACGCCCCGAAGACCAACAACGCCCCGAAGACCAACAACGCCCCGAAGACCAACAACGCCCCGAAGACCAACAACGCCCCGAAGACCAACAACGCCCCGAAGACCAACAACGCCCCGAAGACCAACAACGCCCCGAAGACCAACAACGCCCCGAAGACCAACAACGCCCCGAAGACCAACAACGCCCCGAAGACCAACAACGCCCCGAAGACCAACAACGCCCCGAAGACCAACAACGCCCCGAAGACCAAAAACGCCCCGAAGACCAAAAACGCCCCGAAGACCAAAAACGCCCCGAAGACCAAAAACGCCCCGAAGACCAAAAACGCCCCGAAGACCAAAAACGCCCCGAAGACCAAAAACGCCACGAAGACCAAAAACGCCCCGAAGACCAAAAACGCCCCGAAGACCAAAAACGCCCCGAAGACCAAAAACGCCCCGAAGACCAAAAACGCCCCGACGACCAAAAACGCCCCGACGACCAAAAACGCCCCGAAGACCAAAAACGCCCCGAAGACCAAAAACGCCCCGAAGACCAAAAACGCCCCGAAGACCAAAAACGCCCCGAAGACCAAAAACGCCCCGAAGACCAAAAACGCCCCGAAGACCAAAAACGCCCCGAAGACCAAAAACGCCCCGAAGACCAAAAACGCCCCGAAGACCAAAAACGCCCCGAAGACCAAAAACGCCCCGAAGACCAAAAACGCCCCGAAGACCAAAAACGCCCCGAAGACCAAAAACGCCCCGAAGACCAAAAACGCCCCGAAGACCAAAAACACCCCGAAGACCAAAAACACCCCGAAGACCAAAAACACCCCGAAGACCAAAAACACCCCGAAGACCCAAAAGGCCCCGAAGACCCAAAAGGCCCTGAAGACCCAAAACACCCTGAAGACTCCAAAAACCCTTTAGACCCAAAATACCCCAAAGATGCTTAAAGACCCAGAGGAAATAAAAGACCCTGAAGACACCGAAGACCCAAAAGACACTGAAGACCCTGAAGAACCTGAAGATCCAAAATACCTCCAAAGGCTCAGAGGATCCAAAAGACCCTGAAGACCCAAATGGCCCTGAAGAACCAAAACACCATTAAGCCCCAAAAGACACCAAAATGGTCAAATATACCTATCCCTCTGAAACGACGTGTGGTGAGGCATGCGGAGCATGCCGAGTCACGCTAGTACATATAAAAAACAAAGGTCGAATTGAACATCTTGTTTGAAACTCCACCATGTTGGGCTCGAGCTTGCAAGGCATCGGCTGACATCTTGTGTGCTCGCTGTGATGAATTTCATTTCGCTAATTTCCGACTCGAATTTCACTTTTAAAGAACTGTATTTTTAAAAGGTTCAGTGCCTTCAGAAAGCATTCATATCACTTGTTTTTTTTCACATTTTGTTGTTGCAGTGCAAATTTAATTTAAAATTGATTAAATTGAGATTTTTTGTCACTGATCTACACATAATATACAATCATGTCAAAGTGGAATTTTTATTTTTTCCAAAATAAATAATGAAATACAGAAATATCTAATTTACATAAATATTGAACACCCTGAGTCAATACCCAACAAAAGTGCCTTTGGCAGCGATTACAGCTTCGTGTCTTTTTGGGTATGTCTGTATCAGCTTTGCACATCTGGATTTGGGGAGTTTCTCCCATTCTTCCTTGCAGATTTGCTCAAGCTCTGTGAAGTTGGACGGAGAGCGTCAGTGAACAGCAATCTTTAAGTCTTTCCAAAGATTCTCAATGGGATTCAAGTCTGGGCTTTGGCTGGGCCACTCAAGGACTTTCACGTTCTTGTTCTGAAGCCATTCCAGTGTTGCTTTGTCTGTATGGTTGGGGTCATTGTCCTGTTGGAACGTAAATCTCCGCCACAATCAAAGGTCTTTTGCACTCCGAAGCATGTTCTCCTCAAGGATTTCCCCCTTTCATTGTTCCCTCTACACCTACAAGTCTCCCATTCCCTGCCGTTGAAAAGCATCCCCATAGCATGATGCTGCCAGCAAATGCTTCACGGTTGGGATGATGTTGGATGGGTGATGAGCTGTGCTTGGTTTCTGCCAGACGTAGCACTTTGCATTCAAGCCAAAGAGTTCAATTGTTGTCTCATCAGACCACAGAATATTTTGCCTTCTGAGTCTTTCACATGCCTTTTTGCAAACTCCAGGCATACTATCATGTGCTTTTTTCCCAGGAGTGGCTTCCGCATGGCCACTCTCCCATAAAGCCTCGTTTTCTAAAGTGCTGCAGAGACTGTTGTCCTTATAGCATGGTCTCCCATCTCAGCCAATGAACTTTGTAGTTCTGTCAGAGTGGTCAATGGATTAATGGTGACCGCCCTGACCAAGGCCTTTCTTGCCCGGTTGCTCAGTTTGGTCAGACGGCCAGCTCCAGGAAGAGTCTGTGTAGTTCCATATTATTTCCATTTCCTTGCAATAATATGGAACTACACAGAACTGTGCTCCAAGGAACTTTCAACACTCCAGAAATTGTTTTATTCCCTTCTCCAGAGCTATGCCTCCTCACAATTCTATCTTGGAGTTCTATGGACAGTTCCTTGGACTTCAAGGTAGAGTTTCTGCTCTGACAACTGTGGGACCTCATATAGGTATGTTTCTTTCTCAATCATGTCAACATTCTAAATCAATTGAATTTGCCACAGGTGGTCTTAAATGAAGTTGCAGAGACATCTCCGGGATGATCAAAGGGAATTGGATGCACCTGAGCTCAATCTGGAGTGTCATAGCAAAGGGGTTGAATACTTGTTGAGTCAAGACATTTCAGCTTTTTATTTTGAATTGATTTGCAAAAATTTCTCAAAAAAAATTCCACTTTGACATTATCGGTTATTACGTATAGATGAGTGACAAAAAATCTCAATTCAATCCTTTTGAAATTCAGGCTGCAGCAACAAAATGTGAAAAAGTCTGAAAAAAGTGTGAAAACATGAGTGAATACTTTCTGAAGGCACAGTAAAGCTTTGTGGTTACTATTTTTGTGTTTGGTGTACTTTATCTGTACCATCCGCCCAGAAGCGTCTGTAGATGCCCAGAGAATAAATTAACCCTTTTTCTATTTTTTCGGAGTTGGAACGGCCTCCAAGCTCAATTCCATAGTTTTAATTTTGAAATTCGGCTCAGCTTACGGCTGGTTAAATTTTTTTTCCTGTTTATCATCGCCGCCCGGCCCATAAAAGTCGTCCGCCCCTGAATTTTTTTATTTTCTTTTTTTGCTCGCAAAGTCAGTAGAATCCGTTCCCGCTCAGTGGAACAGGTTCGAATTTTGCATGTGCTCGCATACTGTCTGAGCCAAGTTACATGTGCACGACAGTTTGACAGAAAATGCCGTTCGTTGTTTGCCAAATTTTTCCCCAGTGTGTGCCCTGGATAAGAATAGGTACGCCGTATCCCTGTGTGTCGTAAGAGGCGACTAAGAGGGTTGGCGTCAGAAAGGGCATCCGGCCATAAAAACATTGCCTCAAAAAGAGAACCATGACAATTACAACTACATGTGGGCAGGGTACAGCCCGAAGTGGAGATCGGTTTCTGAGGTTTGGGACATGGAATGTAGGGACAATGACAGGGAGATCAGGAGAAGTGGTGGAAGTATTGGTCAGAAGAAGAGTGGACATATGTTGTGTGCAAGAGACGAGATGGAAGGGAAGTGGTGTGAGAATGGTGAAGGGTAGGCAGGGACAGAAATACAAGTTTGTGTGGCAAGGGTGCCTGGAGGGCGTGAATGGTGTTGGTGTCCTGTTTTCTGAGGAGTATGTAGACAGTGTGGTGAGTGTGACTAGAGTGAGTGATAGGTTGATGATGGTGAAAATGATGATTGGAAAGCTCTTGGTGAACGTCATCTCGGGATATGCTCCGCAGGTTGGTCGAAGCGATGAAGAGAAGGACAAGTTCTGGTGTGCGATAGAGAAGCTGATGGAAAACGTGAAAGATGAGGAAGTTGTTGTGGCAGGAGGAGACCTAAATGGACATGTGGGAAGGAGTATGGATGGTTTTGACGGCGTTCATGGGGGTTACGGATATGGTGTGAGAAATGGAGAAGGTGAAAGGATTTTGGAGTTTGCTGATGGAGCTGATTTGTTGATTTGTAATACTCAGTTCCAGAAAGAGGATAATAAGCTTGTTACATACACGTCAGGTGGGTCGACGACAACCGTTGACTACCTGATGGTGCGTAGGCGAGATAGGGGGCACCTCCGGGACACAAAGGTGATCCCGGGGGAGGAGGCTGTTTCACAGCACCACTTGGTTGTCTGCAACGTAAGGGTGAAAGGTGCGAGGAGAGCTCGGCGGGTGAAGTACCAACCGAGAATGAGGGTGTGGAGGTTGAAAGAGGTGACAGTAAGGGAGGCATTAAAAGAGAGGCTGAGTAGGGTCGAGGATGATGTGGTTGAGCTTGAAAGTGGTTGGATGTCAATGAAAGCTAGTCTGTTGGGAGCCGTTGGTGAGGTATGTAGATGGACAAAAGGACCACCGAGGCACTCAGAAACATGATGGTGGGATGATGAAGTTGGAAAGAGGATTGACGAGAAGAGGAAGAAGTTCAAGGAGTGGCAGAAGGCGAAGGGTACGGGAGCAGAAACAGCAGAGCATGAAAGTTATAAGGCAGCCAGGAAGCCTGCAAAGAAAGAGGTAGCAAAGGCGCAGGAGGCATGTAGGAAAATGTTCGGAGAATGCTTGGATTCGGAAGAGGGTCAGAAAGCAGTATTCAGGATTGCAAAGCAGATAGCGAAAGAGAGGTGTGATGTGATGGGGGTGAGTTGCTTGAAGGATGAAGTGGGACAAATCGTTGTCGACCCAGATGGAATTAAAGGAAGATGGAAAAGATATATGGAAATGCTGTTGAATACAGAGAATGAATGGGATGGCAACATAGAGAGTAACCCAGTTTTAGGACCGGCAGAGAAGATAACTGAGAAGGAAGTTGAGGAAGCGATAAAAGCAATGAAGGGTAGAAAAGCGGGAGGGCCGACGGGAGTTGTGGGAGATATGTTGAAGGCAGCAGGAAGTTGGGGTGTGAAGAGAATGACAGAGATCTGTAATCTGGTGTTGAAAGAAGGCCGCATTCCAGTGGGTTGGGAACTGAGTACCCTCGTCCCTCTATACAAGGGGAAAGGTGAACCTCTGGAGTGTGGCTCGTACCGAGCGATAAAGTTATTGGAGCATGGAATGAAGGTATTGGAAAGGGTGTTGGAGAGGAGGATAAGGAAGAAAGTGAAGATCGACGAAATGCAGTTTGGATTCATGCCAGGAAGAGGAACGACAGACGCGCTTTTCATTGTGAGGCAGTTGCAGGAGAAGTACATGGAGAAGAGGAAGAAGTTGTTTCTTGGGTTTGTTGATCTGGAGAAAGCATTCGATCGGGTTCCATGCAAAGTATTGACATGGGCATTGAGGAAGTTAGGAGTGGAGGAATGGTTGATCAGAGTAGTGATGGCAATGTACAAAAGAGCGCGCACAGCTGTAAGGACGAAGGACGGGAACAGTGGTGAGTTTGAGGTGAAGGTGGGAGTGCATCAGGGGTCGGTACTAAGTCCACTACTATTTGTAGCTGTGATGGAGGTGCTGGCTCAGAACGTAAAGGAGGGTTTACCGTGGCAGTTGTTGTATGCAGATGATCTGGTGTTGATTGAGGAAAGTATGGATGGACTGAAGGAAAAGATGAACACGTGGAAGGAATGTATGGAGACAAAAGGTCTGAAGGTGAATATCGGAAAGACGAAGGTGATGGCAAGTAGTAAAGCATGTGGTGAGGTGGAAATAACTGGGAAGTGGCCCTGTGCTGTGTGTAGGAAGGGTGTCGGAGTGAACTCCATTCAGTGTACAATGTGCGCTGAGTGGGTTCATCAAAAATGTAGTGGTCTGAGAGGGTCATTAACCAGTGTGGCAGCTACATTCAAATGTAAGGTGTGCACAGAGGGAGCTGCAGATGGAGGAAATGTTGAGTTGGATCTTGGAGACGGCGTGAAGCTGGAAGGTGTGAATACATTTTGCTACATCGGAGACATGCTGAATGGAGAAGGTGGATCAGACTCGGCAACGGTTGCTCAAGTGAGATGTGCATGGAAGAAGTTTCGGGAATTGAGTGGCGTGCTGATGATGAGGGGAGTGTCGTTGAAGCTGAAGGGAAAGGTGTATGCTGCATGTGTGAGAAGTGTTATGATTTATGGGAGCGAGACATGGGTAATGAACGTAGAGCAGCAACGAAGGTTGGAAAGGGTGGAAATGCGAATGGTTCGACGGATGTGCGGAGTATCGTTGAGAGAGAGGAAGACAAATGATGAATTGCGAAAGATGATGGGAATAGAGCCTGTGATTGATGCTGTGAAGAGGAACAGGTTGAGATGGTTTGGTCATGTGTTGAGGAAGGATGAAAGTGACTGGTTGAGAAGAGTGATGGAAATGAATGTAGAAGGAAGTCGAAGACGGGGAAGACCGAGAAAGACTTGGCTAAAGATGGTGGAAGAAGAAATGCGGGCAAGGGGGTTAACAAGGAGCGATGCAGAAAATAGGGCAAAATGGAGAAGATTGCCATGGGGACCGCAAGGCTAACCCCTGCTCTAGCAGGGAAAATGGCCTTTTAAAATGCATGTTGTTGTTGTTGTTTGCCAAATTCGGCGAACGTCCAGTGTTCTAAAGGCCTGGGTTGGTGTCAAAGTGCCAGAAAATATCACTCTAGACGAACTGTATTATGAGCTCGTGTCGGGAACGCTTGATGGTAAGAAATATAACCGTTTTAATGTACGTTGTTGTTGTTGTTGTTGAATATTTAGTGTGTGTGGGTTTTCCCCCTCACTCACCATTTACGTGGACCGCAGGTTTTGCTTCTGATAAATAGGGTGTGCGCTTCCTTGTTTTATTCATAAAGAATGGTGGGAAATGTTGGACTCCAGTTCTGTTCTGAACTAAAATCTGTCGATATATCTGTCCTGGGATCCCAGATCTGTATTTCTAGTTTCCATTCCCGGGTGGTTCAAAATTCCAAACCAAATCCAGACTTGGAAAAAACAGAATTTCAGTACAAAACACTGAATTTGATCTGAGACTGATAAATACTTGCAATTATTAGCGCTGAGGAAGCGCCTCTAGCGAATGACTTCCAGCCAGTGTAACGCGAATTCCTGTCACAGGAATTCTGAGATCATATAAGTGTGACGTGGCAGTTCCTGATTGGTTCGTGTTGGGGAACCCCTTCTCGCTGCCGACGTGACGTAAATTCGCGCACGCGCACTGGTGAAGCTTACTCGATCCCATATTACATGTACTTTCATTGCATACAAATTATACTTCCTCCTAGAAATTCCATGCCCGAACCTCAGCGCAATCCAAGAGGATTCACTTGTTAGTTGTGTGTGTGTGTGTGTGTGTGTGTGTGTGTGTGTGTGTGTGTGTGTGTGTGTGTGTGTGTGGGGGGGGGGGGGGAGGGGGCGGGTGCTCATTTTTTCAATGTACAATTTTTCCCCACATTTTTGTTGTTTGAACCTTGATGTTTGTGGCTTGGCTGATAGGTAAACAGTATAGTAGACAATATACAAGTATATTTTATAGTGATTTTTCTTTTTCAGGTGTACCAATTGAGGACACCAATGGAGTGGTAAACATCTCAGTGAGAGATAAAAAGACTATGACCCATGTTGCAGCTAGAGATTCAACATTGGCAGATGTCATCAATACCCTTGGAAATTTCATTGCGTTCGTTATTACTGTCCTGGATCAGCCAAACCAACAGAAGACCAATGAACATAATGCCTTCGATATGTATGAATGCCATGGCAATAGCTGCAGATAGATACATGTATGGCAACCGGACATTATTCTTAAAAGCCGAAGTTTTGGTCCACCATTGTTATATGTATCAGCAAATATTAAAAGTAAACAGAACTCAATGTGACATAGGTTTCTTTATTTTCTTTATTTTAATCGTATCAGTGCGTACATACGAACGTTTACTCGTTTAGAAATCATAACATGATTCATCATGCATGTCCGATCAAGTATATTTAAGAAAAAACCATATTGTGTGTTGAATATAATCCATTAAAATTTCACTCTGGGAAGAAGAAGAAAAAAAAAACGAAAAAAAAAAACAAAAAAAAAACCCTCCCTCCCTACCCACTTTTTGGGAAAAAAGTGATGATAAACAGGAATTTTTTTTAAACCAGCCTAAGAGTCACCGGGCATCATAACATGTCATTCTCTTTGCGAACTCTCCCCCTCTCCCATACCCTCCACAATCTCCCCTCCCCTTGCTCTTCTCTGTCCCTCCCCACCCTCCCCCCTCCCCTTCTCTGTCTCTCCCCACCCTCCCCCCTCCCCTACTCTCCCCCTCCCTCCCCCGAACCTCTCTCCTCCTCCTCCTCTTCTCTGTCTCTCCACACCCTCCCCCCCCCCCCTACTCTCTCCTCCCTCCCCTCACCTCTCTCTTCCTCCTCCTCTTCCTCTTCTGTCTCTCCCCATCCCCCCCCCTCCCCTACTCTCTCCTCCCTCCCCCTCACCTCTCTCCTCCTCTTCTCTGTCTCTCCCCACCCTCCCCCCTCCCCTACTCTCTCCTCCCTCCCCTCACCTCTCTCTTTCTCCTCCTCCTCTTCTGTCTCTCCCCACCCCCTCCCCCCTCCCCTACTCTCTCCTCCCTCCCCCTCACCTCTCTCCTCCTCCTCCTCCTCCTCTTCTCTGTCTCTCCCCATCCTCCCCCCCCCCCCTCCCCTACTCTCTCCTCCCTCCCCCTCACCTCTCTCTTCCTCCTCCTCTTCCTCTTCTATGTCTCTCCCCACCCTCCCCCCTCCCCTCCTCCCCTACTCCCTCCTCCCCTACTCTCTCCTCCCCTACTCTCTCCTCCCCTCCCCTCCTCCCCTACTCTCTCTCCTCCCCTCCCCCTCACCTCTTTCTTCCTCCTCCCCTCCTTCATTCCTCACCTCTCTCACTAACACTAAAAATAACATAATTACATGAAAATGCAGGATGAATTTCATAACCCAAACACTAAAATGTACTCACCCAAACAACGATCTGAAATTTAAAAAAATATATATATATATTTTTGTATACATAATCGAGGCTCATGAAAGAGCTAACATTTATCACACAAACAAATCAAACAGACAAACAAAGTGTATAAAAAGGGGAGCGGTAGACAAGATGGGGAGAGAAGGGGAAGCACATAAACACAACATTTGTGAGGGACATCAGGAAAGTGTGGGAGGGAGAGGACTTGGGGGGGAGGCGGTGTGGGAAGGGGGTGGGGGGTGGGGGGGAATTAATACTGAAACGTACATTTTTGAGTTACTTTATGTGGTGGACACCGATTCTGACCATATTAGATGATTTGGTGGCTTATTTTATCCGAAATTGTGCATAAAATTGTGAATTTTGCTCCTTAGTTATGCTCTAATTCGTTTATTTTTGTCCTAGATTTAAGATTTAAAAATTCTCATATTTGGATACTCAACAAAATCAAATAGATTCGTCCTCGTTACACACGCAACATTGTCGACCAAATTTCGTCCAAATCCGTCCATAACTTTTTGAGATATCATGTTATACAGTGCCTTCAGAAAGTATTCAAACCCGTTCACTTTTTGCACATTTTGTTGTTTTACAGCCCAAATTTAAAATGGATCAAAAAAAAAAATCGTCACTAATCTACACATCATATCCCATAATGTCAAAGTGGAATTTTTTAAATTTTTTTTTAGAACGTTTTCAAAATAATTAAAAATTAAAATCTGAAATGTCTTGAGTCAATAAGTATTCAACCCCCTTTGCTATGACACACCAAATTGAGCTCAGGTGCATCCATTTTCCTTTGATCATCCTTCAGATGTCTCCACAACTTGATGTGAGTCCACTGTGGCCAATTCAATTGATTGGACACGATTTAGAAAGACGCTTTTCTATATAAGGTCTGACAGTTGACAGTGCATGTCAGAGCAGAAACTTTACCATGAAGTCCAAGGAACTGTCCCTAGAACTCTGAGATAGAATTGAAAAGAGGTATTGATCTGCGGAAGGGTACAAAACAATTTCGAAGAGTGTTATAAGTTCCCAAGACCACAGTGAGTTCCATCCTTAGGAAATGGAAAGAAGATGGAACGACCAGACTCTTCCCAGATTCCGAATCCGGATTCAAATCTTCATCAAAATTGGGTTAATTCTTCCTTGTCACACACCCAACTGTCCACCAAGTTTCGTCCGAATCCGTCCACAACGTTTTGAGATATCTGAGATATGGTGCTATATATCGTTGTTTGCCCTATCAAAATCTATGGTGAAGAATCACTTTTAAAATTATGGGATCCAGATCCAGATCTGCAACAAAATCACAAGCGGGGGAGGGGGAGGGGTGGGGGGGAGGGGGGGAGGGGGGAGGGGGGTGGGGGGAGTGGGAGAATTGCCACTCCTTTATTTTTTTCAGTCGTCTGCAATGAAGATTTTTAAAATCCCATATTTAAACGTGAGTAATGAAGCAAAACGGAACACAAGTGGATGGCCTTTTTCCCCCAGCCATGGCAGATATCGTGGTATTTGCATCGAGTGATGTGATTGGCTGCATCCTTTTTCAAATGAGATGAATAACTTTGGGTCAAAGAGAGCATGTCTAAGAGGTAACAAATGCACATGAAACGCCCATAATTGTAACCCAAGCTCAAGCAAACAGGTATCATCAGCAGGTGTACATTCCCATTTTGGATGCCGTAACTGCAGAGTTAGAGAGACGATATGGGGATGATATCTCTGTTCCTGTCATGCTGTCCTCATCCCCACTCACTTAACCACCCAATCCCACTCATCCCCTTTAATCCCCACTCCTCCTCCCACCCCCAAATCCTCTCACCTTTAACCACCCCAATCCCCCCACTCCATCAACCCATATTCAATATTGTCTTTTTGACGGATTTATTTAATTTAGAGTTGGTGTGCCACAGAAATAAAGGGCCGAATGTCCTCCTGCGTCTAATTTCCTCGTCAATACGTCTGACTAATGGACTCCGACCTTACACCGTCCGAACTCTCATCTTATTTACTTTCAGGTTAATGTCCCTGATCCCATCATTGTCTATTATGTAAAAGAAACCCCAACTCTTCCATTTATCATTCATTGTCTATAACAGGGACAACGATGGAACTTCTCCTCAAAATCGTCCATTGACGAATCTGCTCTCAGGAATCGAAATGTCTGTTCGAGCTCTGTCCTCTGATTACAACGAACGGGATCGATTCACCGGTGAATCGGCTGAGTAGATCGACACGATATTGTACGAGGAACCCGATTAGGACATCGACACGATATTGTACGAGGAACCCGATCAGGACATCGACACGATATTGTACGAGGGAACCAGATCCGTACATGGTTTGATTCTCACATAAACTATTGACGTACATAGTGCACAGCACGGGCCCCGCACGGGAACAAGAACGTCACGTACCGGGTCCGAACTCTTCATCCGCGGGAGATTCTCCCGGACCGAACAGGTTCATCCCATCGGAGACCCTCGTGGATCCGGAGAGTTCACCTTGTGTTCCTCATCTGAGATATCTCGGTTCATCAGACACAGCTCCGTGTTAGTCACTTCGCGACAGCGAAACAGAGAAGCACGTGCTCTTCTTCCTCCTTGGCCTCTTCTTCTTCTTCTTTTGCGTTTTACGGCGTTTTCAGAGCCGTGAGGCTCTATACACGCCACGCACCTGAACATAACTGTGTTGAAAATAAAATATAATGAAAGGAGGCCTATGGGATATCCATAAAACTATCTAGGTCTCACACACGCTTTCACAAAGTTGAGGACCGCCCTGCGCAAACGAGGATGCTTCTGGTTTAAATGACCAAAAATAACGGCAGGTCAGATCCACCCCATCTTCTTCTTCCCTCAATGTATAAATGACGTTTTTCAGCGTTTCTCGGATCTCCGCAGACCACGCCCCAAATGTAACCTGGACGCCTCGTGACGATGTTCGTTCTCAAGATCTTTAAACAAGTTTAACAACGACCTTGCGGTTCCTGTCCTCGTACTGTACAAGTTTAAAAGTTGGACATTCGGAATATTTCGTCGTTTCATGTTGGTGACATGTTCTAAAGAGATTCCGCCAAGTTTTCTTGTTTTTGTGAATCCCAGGTGTCACATCATTAGGAGGAACCCAGGTTCAAATCCGTGTACCATGTGTGTCTATTATATATACTAGGGCATGCCCGTACTATATCTATATCTAAAATTATATCCCCCCCCTCTATTTACATGAAATGGTTTGGTTCATGAAATGTTTTGGTCCATTCGCAACGCCAAAGCGAACGGCGAACGCTTTACATGAAATGGTTTGGTCCATGAAATGTTTTGGTCCATTCGCAACGCCAAAGCGAACGGCGAACGGCTTGCGAGTACAGTGACAACCCCCCCCCCCCCCTCTATTTACATGAAATGGTTTTAATTAGTTTTTAAAACATAGTTTAACGCCAACATAGCGGCAACATAGTTTGCCAACGTGAAATAAATGAATACGCTCTCAAATGTGCCGTCGAGGCAGAGTGTGTTCGCCACGTTCGGCACACGCGATAGCTCGCTGCTCTCTGATTGGTTGAATCGTTTTTTGGACATAGCTCGGTAAGTAATTGTCCGATTAATATGAAACCTTGAAAAGGCACATCCTCGGGTCCCCAGCAATATACCTGGCAAGTTTAAAGTATATCGGACCCGTGGTTGTCGAGAAACAGCGGTCACAGACAAACAAACAAACAAACACACATACAGAGATTACTGGAATTATAGATAGATATATATATATATATATATATATATATATATATATATATATATATATATATATGTATATGTATATGTATATATATATATATATTGTTGCGGATATGAGGATTGTGGTTTTTTTTATTGTGTTGTATTGTATAGTAAATTGTTGTAAATATCACCCTCTGTAAAATGTAATGATTCCTTGTAAATACCTCCGTAGTGTGAAGGTCAAAGGGCGTCTCGGTAGTTATTCCATAAACACCACATTGCAGGACACGATAAAACCCTTGTTCAGTAGCTTATATCTTATTATGTGTCTTAGGGTAAGGCTGTGTCTCCCATTAATTTAAATACTCCATTGCACCAAGTGAAATAAGAGTAGATCCCCTTTCATTTCATTTCAATGGCCAACTGCATTTTGGGCGGTTTTCTTCAACCACCATTGGCCACGAGGCAGGGTTGGGGAAGAAAGGCATGTCTCCACCTCGTCATAGAGGGGAGGAGTGAGCCAGCCCCGAACAACCAACCGAGCACGAGGGGTTTGGTTTGAGAGGGCGGAGGAAGAGCGTTTGGGGGAGGTTCGCAAAGGTTGAGGGGTGGGGCCTATATAACCTGCCGCGGGGTGTCCCCCAAGGAGATGCGCTTTTAGATGAGTCCAAGAGATGAGTCCAAGGAAAGAGCTGGGTCGTCAGAGCAGAGCGCGTAGAGAGGTCCATGACAAGAGCTGAGTTGGTCGTCAGGGGTGGTCAGTGGTTGCGTTGAGTGGTTGCGTTGAGTTGTCGGTGGAGAAAGAGTGGTTGGACCAAGAAAGAAAGAAGAGAGAACCCGTCACGCCAGACCCCCCACCAGCGCGTCGGCTCCACCAAGCAGCTCCGACCCGTGATCCCGCGCACACAACAGGCTCGGTGGCATCAGCGGCCGTCGAGATCCAGCCCGACGTCCCGTGCGGGATCAAGCTCCAGCCAGCTCCGTGCCGTCCTCCCCCTCCAGCCACACACCTCCTTCCAGCAATCCACTCTGCAATTCCCCGCGTGAGTCTGTGTCTTCGTTTGTTCTGTCCTGGGTAGTAAGTAAGCCTGTTAGATAAGCTAGTATTTTCCCTGTGTCTCTAAAAGCTTCTGTATATTATTTTATTATCTTTCCTTCTCCTTGGTTACTTTGAGCCTGTAAATAGTAATAAATAGTAATTGTATTTCAAACCTTTCTTTGCCTTCGTCTTCCTTTTCTTCACATCCGTGTCGTCTTAGTCTTTTCCCGATTGAATAGCAGTGGCGCGATACGGCCAACGTTTTGGGTGAATCGGGTGAATCGGGTTTAGTCAGGGAACAACTGTTCGGCCGCGGATATACCTCCGCTCGGTAAAATAACATCTAATCCGCGGACCGTAACAAATTGGTGTCAGGAGTGGGATTCGAACCTGGGACTAAATTTATTTAGCCCAAATTTTGGACACCAATTGTGTTATTACAGTAACAAATTGGTGTCGGGGAGTGAGATACGAGGCCCGAAGCGCGCTTAACGCGCTCAAAATTACAAGCGGCTGGAAATTGTTTTGTTTTTAAAGGAAAACCCGAATTTTGAAATCGCGCCATGGCTGGTCAAGGCGACGGGATGCCGGTGGGAGTGATAGACGGGGTGGAATCGACACAGGACCTCGGGGAAATGTATGTGGAGGAAAGGGAGGAGGAGAAAAATGTTAATGGGGTTGAGGAGGTTTCAGGCGCGCAAAATGGCGTCCTCGCGCACGAGGCTTCAGGCGCGCAAAATGGCACCTCGCACATGGCTACGGCGGCCGCACCCGCTGCACAAGTGGGAGGGATGGCCCAAATGCAGGCCCTCATGGAGCAATTTATGGCGCAAATGCAGGCGTCCCTCAAACTGCAGGGTGAGCAAATGGGGGCAATGAGGGACGAAGCAAGGGCTGATAGTGAGCGAATGAGGGACGAAGTGAGGGCTGATAGTGAGCGATTGGGGAGCGAAATGGGGAACCGGATGGATGCTCAGGGTGAGCAATTGGGGGTAATGAGGGACGAAGCGAGGGGTACCGGTGAGGGATTAGACAAGAAATTTGAGGGGTTAGACAATAATTTTAAGGGATTAGACAATAAATTTGAGGGGTTAGACAACGGGATAAAAGAGGTAAAGAATGGGTTAACGGGGGTGGAAAATAGAATGGCTGCCCAGGAGAATCAGTTAGAGGGGGTGAAAAATGGGTTAGAGGGGCTAGAAAATAGGATGGAAGACAAATTGCGGGCAATAGGGGAGCAATCCGCCCGAGAAATTAAACAGATGGGAGAGCAGATAGAGGAGGTGAAAATCGGGGTAGAAACCAAACTGGATGCTCAGAGGGATGAATTGGGACAGATGAGGGCGGCATCTACAAAAGAGAGGGAGGAGATGAAAGAGGAGATACGACGAGGTGTAAGTGAGGAGGTCTCGGGGGTACGCGAGGAGGTAAAGCGAAGCGAAAAGCGTATGGAGAAAGAGGTGAGGAATAATACGGCGAGGTTACAAGGGGGAATAGAGGACCTGACGGAGGAGGTGGAACAGCTGACGGAGGGACAAAAAGAACTAACGGAGCAGGTTCAAAGGAACACTGCGGTACTCGGGGGATTAAAAGCGACACAAGGAGACATCAAAAATGACTTGATAGCGACACAGAGGCAATGTCAGATGGTACGTGAGGGACTGACAATGAGGTTGGAAGAGGTGACAGAAGTAATGGAGACGAAGGACCGAGAGGTGAGGACGCACATAGAGACGGTCAAGGTAGCCTTAGAGGACGAACTTGAGGAGACGCACCGGGAAATAAAAGAGGTGAAGCAAAAATTAGAGGCAGTGGAAGAAGAGGTGAGTGAAATTAAGAAGAGACGGACAGAAACTAAGAGAGAAATACAGGAGGAGGTGATGGAATATGTACAAGGTCGGTGCTCAACTCATAATGATGTGCTCGCTAACCAAATAAAGAGTTTGCAGGTGGCAAAGGAGGTGCGGAGACGAGGTGCCAAGGTGAGTGGCGATATACGAGGAAATGTATATGATGTGAGGGGAGCTTCAGTCGGCTTGGGGGTTGTTGTGGACCCGGGTGTTCGTGAGAGGCCGTTGGTGAAGTGTGCGACAGGTACGGTGTGCGAAGGAGGAGGTGTGCGAGAATGTCCGACTCTGGGGTGTGTGAGGAAAAAGTGCGCGCCGAGGAATGAGTGTGCTGTCGAGAGTGAGTCGGTCGTAGCGCGTGTGTGAGGGAGCACATGGAAGCGCGTAGTTGCAGGACACGATAGGAGTGTTACAAGGGATGTAACGGAAGCATGCACGCCCGTGGTGAGTGTTACAGAGGATGTAACGGGAGAGTGTGCGCAAGAGGGTGCGCGAGAAAGGTGTGTAATGGACGGGTGCATGAGGGGAGAGTGCGCTGTCAAGAGTAAGGGAGAATGCACGCCTGTGGTGAGTGTTACAGAGGATGTAACGGGAGAGTGTGCGCAAGAGTGTGCGTGAGAAAGGTGTGTAACGGACAGGTGCATGAGGAAAGAGTGCGCTGTCGAGAGTAAGGGTGAGTGCGCGACCGAAAGTGGTGGTGAGAGTAGTGCGAGTGACACGGAGCGTGAGTTGGTTGTGACAGGTGAGAGAGGATGTACACCTGGCATGGAAGGATGCACACCTGGAATGGTAGAGCGTGTGTGGGAATGCACACTTGAGTTGGTCGTGAGGCACGTGGTTGGGTGTGCGAGTGAGAGCACACCTGTGATTGTCACGGAGGAGGTGACCGAGGAGGGGGCGCGAAGAGGTGTGTTGGTGAGGTGTGCGAATGACGAATGTGTGCCAAGGTGTTCGGTGGTCAGGTGTGTGACCAAGTCTGTGAGCGGAATGAGTGTACCTGGGTGTGTTAGAGAAGGTGCAATGACGAGGAGCATGGGAACAGCTGGATGTATGAGCAAGGAACGGGCTGCGGGGTGTAAGCATGCAGGTGAGGCATCGACGGTAACCGGGTTAGAGGTTAGAACGACTTATAGCCGAATCGGGCCCTCGGTGCGCGTCGGGCAGCTTCGCGTGCCGCGAGGACCAGCGGGGATCTGAACCACGGCGGTTTCGAAAGGACCGCCGTACGCGATCCATGCTGGACATCGCTTTGAACGGCCGCGTCCGTGCTCCACTAGGCGGAGCGGGCAGCCCGATAGGAAGGGTCGTCATGGCGACCCCTTTTTGTTGACGCGTTCCAGCAGGTCGAGATCGGGCCATGGGATGGCTCCGTGCCGAGGTGGTGCGTGGGATCTCGGCCCGGGTAAGCCCCCGTCCCTGCACCGAATGCGGGATGTATCCAGCCGCCGGCACCAAACAACCCGCATTCATTGCTCGGCTTTACGAAGCCGGGCTGTGGAAGTGAATTGGCGCACCGAGAGGCATTAGTAAGTAGACTGTAATGATGAGGATAGTGGTCTGGAGCCGAAATTAGAAAAACAAAATTTGATGATTGGCAAAGGATTGGCAGTAATGATTGGCAGAGGATTGGTAGAGTGATTGGCAAATTTTTGATTTGTGGAAATTGGACGAGCAAAATTTATAGTAAGAGATGCCCCATGTGATGGGATGGCCAATCCACCATCCCTCACAGAGGGGGGCAAAGGAGCACTAGTCTTATGGGGTTGATGGCAGTGAAAACTAGCCCGGGTGGGTTAGGATATATCGTGTGTAGGGATCTGGAGAGATGACATAAGGTAACGTTAAGGTTAGTTAGTGACAAGGATACCTGTAGTGGGGATGCAGGTAGATTAGTGTGGATGATAATGACGTGGTATGTGCTTAGTTTAAAGGAAAGACGGGGAGCACTAAGTTAGCAGGGCAACAGGTAGTTTAGATGATGCCGTGTGAGTGTTGGAGGTGTATTCAAGTGTATTGGGCAGTGTGTGAGGAACAGGTGTGATTGAACAGGTTTGATTGCACAGGTGTGCAACTGAACAGGTGGATGGAGCAGTGTATGAGTAAGAGTGATAGTGATGTGTATTGTGTTGACCAAATGGTCCAGGGAGAAGGAGGGTGCAGGTGGCACCAGGTGTGAGTGCACAGGTGTGCAACAACAGGTATGAGGAACAGGTGTATGGAATAAATGGCAGTGTGGAATATCTGGAGTATTGGAATGGATGGTTGTGGACTGAGTATGGCGGAAAATATGGAGTGGAGTGGATGGTGCGAAGGTGTGAATGGGGGAAGAGTGGACCCCCATCACGGATACCCGGGGCGGGTAGTGTAAGTGTTAGGTAGAGGGTATAGGTAAATTGTGGTTGGATATTGGCATCTGTGGTGCGGGTGGAAGAATGATGTTTGGATGGGTGCATTAGTGTTGTGGAAATGGCTGGGCGTGTAGCCTGTTAGTGTGTGTAGTTGGTTTGGGCACTCCACCACTGTGAGGATGTCGGCCAGGTGAGGCCGCAGGTGGGCTCTGGGAGCCGGTAGAGTTGTTGTGGATGGGGCCCGAGGATCCGGAGGACGGACCCGGGTAGCCCAGTGCCAGAGGGCACCAGGGGGTGACAGAGCCAGGAGGGGCCTTCCCCAATTAGATAGGTTAGGGTGAGGAGCTAGGTAAGCTCGGGTGGCAACTGCAGTGGTGGAGGTGTGCAGGTGGGTAGACCTGCTGGGAGAGCTACACGTCACAGCCCAGAAATTGTGCAAGGGCACCGGGAGATGAATCGGGGGAGTGAGACCCCAAATTGAGAAGCACCACAGTTTGGTCAATGGGAATTGGTTTTTAGAACCCATAGTGTAAGTTGGCCAATGGATTGGCAGGGAAAGACCCCGGGTAGAGTAAAGAGTGTTAAAGTCATTTAGAAAGTAGTTAGGATGAAAATCTCCTCGCACCATCTACATCCACTCACCTGAGGTGACAGGTACTCCACACCATGCCATGTTTTGATTATTTTTTATGTGCAAATGTTTTGGATTGTGAGACGCATCATGACGTGGGTGTGACATTATGCTTGATGTTCCATCTCTCCCTCCTTATGAGGATTGATGATGAATTGATGATGGCAAATTTTGGTTCGAGGGATTGTGGTGACGAATTTGGTATAAGGGAAATAAGGGGAAGACGTGACAGTAGCGACGGATTTGTAAATGTGTAGAGTGTTGTACATATGGGGTAAGGGCAAGGGTAGTGTAGGTGACAGGGGGGGGTGACGTACGGTAGGGACGAGCTTTCTCACTTCGCTCTCCGTACGCATTTCGCCTTGCATTGCCTTATTGATGTGTACCCTTGTGACCTTACCCCTCGCTCATTTGTCTTGTCCCCCTTTTGTCTCCCACATGACCTGTGCGCCATTGGGCGCCGAGGGGAGCGTGCGTGAGTCGGCCATTGTGCGCCCGGAACTCCCAGAACCAGCTGTCTGCATCGATGCACCACTTATGGACCCCATGGGATGGGGCATGGCCCCTCTGCTGGAACCGGCCATGAGGGCCCGAAATCTTGCTGGCGGGCCTTGGCCACAGGGGACCGATGCCCCACAGGTGAACCACACGTAGTCGGCCTGGTGGGCCATAAATAAATAAAAAGGACACGTTGGGTGCAAGTTTTAATACAAATAGGCCGCCAGCAAAGAAAATGACAACAACTGGAAGAAAATAATAATAGCCAGCAGAGGGAGCCGAAGAGCAAGAGATCACCTGCAGGGTTAGGGGTTGTTGGTTTATTTTGATTATTCATGAACACTGATGAACTGTGGTGACTGCACCAATTGGTGCTTGAGGGTGTGTTGGTGCGTTATAGGTGCTTTCATGGTGCGTCGATGCAGAGCAGACTGTCTCCCCCCCAGAAAGAACAATCACAGGTCCTGGGTTAGTTTTGTAAATAAAAGTAGCGTCAATTGTAAATAATGTTCCCCACCGTCAGTGTGTAGTTTGAAAACCATTCCGCAATTCGGTTAACTGTGGGCGTGAGTCTGTTAGGCAGGGTGCAATGGAGCAGCGGGACACATTTATTTATGTTTTAAAACTGTCGCACTCAGGGTCAGGTTAAAAGTAGAGGGAACTACACCTACGTGTCACACTAAATTAAAGTTGTAGGCCAGTGTCGTGCCTAAGAGGAGGAGGGTGCAGTGTTGCGGATATGAGGATTGTGGTTTTTTTTATTGTGTTGTATTGTATAGTAAATTGTTGTAAATATCACCCTCTGTAAAATGTAATGATTCCTTGTAAATACCTCCGTAGTGTGAAGGTCAAAGGGCGTCTCGGTAGTTATTCCATAAACACCACATTGCAGGACACGATAAAACCCTTGTTCAGTAGCTTATATCTTATTATGTGTCTTAGGGTAAGGCTGTGTCTCCCATTAATTTAAATACTCCATTGCACCAAGTGAAATAAGAGTAGATCCCCTTTCATTTCATTTCAATGGCCAACTGCATTTTGGGCGGTTTTCTTCAACCACCATTGGCCACGAGGCAGGGTTGGGGAAGAAAGGCGTGTCTCCACCTCGTCATAGAGGGGAAGAGTGAGCCAGCCCCGAACAACCAACCGAGCACGAGGGGTTTGGTTTGAGAGGGCGGAGGAAGAGCAATCGGGGAGGTTCGCAAAGGTTCAAGGGTGGGGCTATATATAACCCATGAGAGACGCCCCCAGGAGAGATGAGTCCAAGAGATGAGTCCAAGGAAAGAGCTGGGTCGTCAGAGCAGAGCGCGTAGAGAGGTCCATGACAAGAGCTGAGTTGGTCGTCAGGGGTGGTCAGTGGTTGCGTTGAGTGGTTGCGTTGAGTTGTCGGTGGAGAAAGAGTGGTTGGACCAAGAAAGAAAGAAGAGAGAACCCGTCACGCCAGACCCCCCACCAGCGCGTCGGCTCCACCAAGCAGCTCCGACCCGTGATCCCGCGCACACAACAGGCTCGGTGGCATCAGCGGCCGTCGAGGTCCAGCCCGACGTCCCGTGCGGGATCAAGCTCCAGCCAGCTCCGTGCCGTCCTCCCCCTCCAGCCACACACCTCCTTCCAGCCAATCCACTCAGCAATTCCCCGAGTGAGTCTGTGTCTTCGTTTGTTCTGTCCTGGGTAGTAAGTAAGCCTGTTAGATAAGCTAGTATTTTCCCTGTGTCTCTAAAAGCTTCTGTATATTATTTTATTATCTTTCCTTCTCCTTGGTTACTTTGAGCCTGTAAATAGTAACAAATAGTAATTGTATTTCAAACCTTTCTTTGCCTTCGTCTTCCTTTTCTTCACATCCGTGTCGTCTTAGTCTTTTCCTGATTGAATAGCGGTGGCGCGATACGGCCAACGTTTTGGGTGAATCGGGTGAATCGGGTTTAGTCAGGGAACAACTGTTCGGCCGCGGTTATACCTCCGCTCGGTAAAATAACATCTAATCCGCGGACCGTAACAATATATATATATGTCCTCCTGTCCTTGTAATTCAAGTACATGTGCACTAATATCGCCTAACCTTCTGTACACAATGTAAGTGTAATTAATTAATATATCGAGCACACAGGTGGGTGGGGTCCGGGGTTTGTAGGGGGGGCAGGGGGATATTTCGGCGATATTTCCATACGTAATAAATACATGAATGGGAGGGGAAGGGTAATCACTGTTTCTGGGGACATAAGCAATCGACTTCATTACATTTTATATAAAATACATCGTTTGTTGGAACCACTTTGGCAAAACCTTTGTTGTCCGATTGTGACGTCACAATTGTGTACACGGCGACGCGTCACTTCCTTTATAATTGGTGGTGCTGCAAATGAAACCCCCAAATCATGGAGTGCAACCGGCGGTACCATAAGCTGCCATATATATCTTTGTGATCAGTAGGGCCCCAGGAGTGAGAAAATGCATGATGCCACCTTGGCAGGAGTACCATACTTATTTACATACATACATCATTACTAATTTACATAAATCCATGATTGATCCAGCCATATCTGATCTGACTGGGTTTTTTTTGTACACAAAGAAAGTCGAGGCTCGTGGAAGAGCTAACGCATTATCTGGTTTTATCTGGGGTCGATTTTTTTCCGAGGTCGAGTCCTCGACCTTCCTCTGGATGACAAAGATTCAGGTTCCTTTGAAGAAGTTCTTGAGCAGCAGCAAGACCAAAGATAGACTTCCAGTGTACTTAGCAAACAAAATTCTCGCTCAATTTGAACAAGGACTTCCACTTGTAGTTTCGTCAAGGAATGGAGCTCAATGAGAAACCATGAAGAAGCAGACATTGTACTCATTTTACATGCCATATACGCTTCTCAACAAGGAAACACTGTACGCATCATGTCTCCTGACACGGATGTCTTTGTTCTTGCTCTGAGTAGACAACCACAACTCAGAGAAGGCCTTGTATGATATGTGGGTATGCGGGTGTCTTCTGATACCTCAGGGAGATAGATGCCCCTGCCTTGCATAATCCCAGGTCACCTGTGGATAAGGTGTAGTACCTGTCAGCTACCCCTTACCAGGGTAACGGTCCGCAGCCATGCGGTTTAAATGGCAGGTGGCTCTGCACATCTGGTGGATGAGAGTTCAGTCGACTCCAACAGCACGGGCAGAAGAGGGTGAATACCCCAACGGCCAGCAGTGGGATGGAGATGAGTGACGACTCCCGTCTATACCACACACTTACCCGTGTGTACCAGCCATAGAAAGGCAATGCCATCATTGCCCAAGGAGACTCAACATCGTCATTGTATGATAGCAGTAACAGGAGATAAATGGCAAACTGTTGTTCCCAAGCCAAAATACCAGGCCCTTGGACAGAACATTACACAGAGCTTGCCCCAGATTCCATGCTCTCACATGTTCAGATACCACTGAACGGTTTTCAGTTATAGGCAAAACAACATGCTGGAATGTTCTGTTAAAAGCAAGCAAAAATAGTTCTCGATTCCATCAAAAGCCTCGGTCAATCGTAAGACATGTATGATGGTCTTGAGGAATATGCATGCCAACTCTACAGCGAACGCTCAAATATTACTGACATAAAGAAACTGAGATGGCACCTGTTCATGAAAAAACAAGCAGAGGCTGAAAAACTGCCACCGACACATGCTACATTCTCAGAGTCCATTACCAAGCAATGGTACAGTGCAACGACTCCACAATGAACCCAGTGCTGCCATCACCATTAGATTACGGATGGACACTGGAAAATGAACATTACATTCCTGTGATGTCCGACTCACCACCAGCACCAGAAACTATCATGGAGCTGGTAAAATGTGGCTGTGGTGCAAGCATGTGCGCTTCATCCTCGTGCTCCTGCAGGAAACATGACCTAGTGTGTACCGAAATGTGCCCATGTGACGCAGAGGATGAAAAGTGCCGAAATACGTCCCGTGAAACGTTCCCTTCCAAAGATGTGAATGATGACTGTTAATATAGCAACTAATATCGTGACTCCATGGAGTAACTGCACAACCTACTGTTACGTGTTACCTCCCCAAACTCCGGTTACGGTGCACCTCAGAGTCTGGAGTGGGAACACGGCAGAAAGATTTGTTATTTTGCATTTTCTAATCAACCATGGTAAAACCACACCAATGCAATTGTAGAACAAAACAAGTAATTGTATTAACAAATCTCACATACACAATAACAACACTATTAAATAAAGTACAATGAAAATGTCACTTGCATCAAATGAACAATGATGGTACCATCATTCCCCAATGCTCTCAAAGCAAGGAACTCACGATACGCCAAATGTGAGTGGGATGTAACATTCCCCAAAGTCCGTGCACGAATACCCATGCTGGTTGAAGATCAAGGTCATGCAGAACGGCAAATCAATAGGCAGGTATTGGCACGACTGTGGATGAGGAGTTACGAGGTGAGAGGTCAATATGGGAATCGAGCCGATAGGTAAACCAACGGCAATCAACACAACACGATGAGGTCGACATGGAAATCCCAACGACAAAACAATATGCACCAAACGGACAGCCTCTTCTTCTTTGAAGACAAAATGGCGTAAAGGCCCGTAATGGAGGCGCTTGATTTCTCCAACAATGACTCACACTTGGTGATAAAACTTGAGACGCAGGTTTAATTGCACTCACAATATATGATGATGTTGCGGACAATCCCTTTCACTGGAAGCCTCAACTCCTTCGCGACCAATATCAAAAAAGTCTGCTCGCAGCCTCGACGCGATTCACGCCTGTATCTCTCTCCTGGCCGTTCTCCCCCTCCTACCGGTTCTTTGCCGCGTTTTTCTTTTTCCTCCACAAACATTTATTTTTACCTTTTGCTAAAGTCATCTCCATTTCACACAAAAATCTTAACAACAATATTACCTGAAATTAAAAAAATCCAACAAGTATATAAGAACAACAAAGGCAGAAGTTACGGATCTGTAACACTAAACAGGAACCATGATGAATTTGCCTTTAATATGACAAGAAAAACGTACAAATGTTTGATATTTTTTGTTAGATGTTATGACAAAAAGTTCACAAACACAGTTGTCAAATTTGTGATATTTTGCCATTAATATGACTTGTTTGGTCTATGTCGACACTCAATATACCTTTAGATACTATATAAAGTCACAAAGTTCTTCAATTTGATAATATGTTACAATGTTACATGCCTATGTTCAAGTGATTTTCATGACCACTTAAAGTTCTTGGCCATTTTAGTATACGGTTATACAATGACTGTAAACATTTTAAATGTACCTTCAATTACAACAGAAAAAAGTCACCATGTTTTCTTTCAATCTGCATACTATAAGAAATAAAATAATAACAGTGGTCAAGAATTAACAAGGAAATCCCACTGGATTACATAAGCCCCATACACTATTCACTGCTCGGAGCAAAATGAGGGATCACAACAGCAAGGAAGCTACAATACTCTGCACCCTTGCATTTGCAGTCTCACCTTTGTACTTTTAACTGGCATATTCCCAGGCCCACTTCTTCTGTTTTTTTTAGCATTTTCCCTCCACCACCAAAGGTGGATGGAGGTTATGTTTTCACCCCTGTCTGTCTGTTTGTTTGTGATCAAGATATCTCAAAATGTTGTGGACGGATTTGGACGAAATTTGGCAGAGACGTAGCGTATGTGACAAGGACAAAACGATTAGATTTTGGTGAAGATCCGGATTCGGATCTGGCTACTAGAATTTTAAAGTGATTCTTCACCATTGGGAGATAGGGCCAAAAACGATACATAGCGGGATATCTCAAAAAGTTATGGACGGATTTGGACGAAACATGGTGGACAGGTTGTGTGTGTGTGACAAGGAAGAATCGATTCAATTTTGGTGAAGATTCGGATCCGGATCCACCTAGTAGAATTTTTTTAAGTGATTCTTCACCATTGAGTGATATGGCCAACCAGGCGGAGGTATGCTCTCTGCTGAGTGCCGTTCTAGTTTCTTCTGTTGTTACCCTCCGCACATAGCGCAGTGCAGGATTGAGCAATTCGTTCACTCTGTCTATCTGCAGTCGTCAGTCTATGATCGAGAAATTCCCTCATTTTAATGGAATATTTTCAGACATTTTATGCCATCTCGATCAATCAAATTTGACGCTCGCACTCACAGCATCAGATAATATTGAGATTCGGCCAAAATTGCAACAAAGAAAATATAGATCATACTCGGAAACATAAAGGAATAATTGAAAAGACCCTTCCCATGTCCCCCCCCCCCCCCCCCCCCACCAACCCCCCTCGCCAAGACTGTCCAGTGCACCGTGCTCCATGAACTCTCTCATTCAATTATGTTTGTGATTCGCTTCCCCCTGGTCTTTAGCTGGTAGTCATCTGGTCTTGGAGTCTTTGTGCACAAATTGGATTTGGTAGTTCGAAGAACTTTTCACGTACTCAACAAACCCGACACTCATTCGTCTGTGCACTCAGTTCAGCTCCATCAGGCCGCCACCTCCTCAGCTTGGCTGGTAGATTCTGAGGATGCCCTGGTTTTGTGGAATATTTTATGGATAGTGATGAGTTTCCTTGTTTTGGTATCAGGTTTGTTCATTTCCAATTGTGACAAGTTTCCTTTTCGTCAGTTGTTATCGTCAGTTTCGTCAACACAAGTTTCGTCAGTTGTTATCTCCATATGCAGTTTTCAGAAGGTGGGAGGAAGTTCTCCCAGAACTCAAAATCTCCACCTCGTTTTTCAGTAAATGATCATTCTTCATGAACCAAATTGTGAAATTTCGCTCTCATCGCTTTGTTCCAAGAGCTCTTTTCAAGATATTTGTTCAAACTCTGACAGCCGCCACTTGGAGCTTGTTTCTCCGACGATCACTGGTGCAATTTCAGCTTTCTTAAATTTCCAAGACCTCTTGGCCTCATTTTTATGATCCTGGTATTTGGTCATTTTCCTGGTTTCTGAAACATTTAGTCCAAAGTCCTTGGGAACTAAAACCTCTTCATCAACAATGCTGACTTTTCCCTTTTAGTATAATGTTCAGACGCAATGATTTGTTCTGCTCTCTCATTAGTTGTTATCTCCATATGTGGGTTTTCGGAGGTGGGAAGAAGTTCTCCCAAAAATCAAAATCTCCACCCCCTTTTTCAGTAAAGGACCATTACTCATGAACCACATTGTGAAGCTTCATTTTCATAGCTTCGGTCCAAGCACTCTCACGTCCAAGTGAATCCTCACTGAACCTCGGACAACATACATTTGTAGCTCGTTTGTAGTAATATTCCCCCAAAATTATTTTTAAGTGCTCAGGAAGGGTTTCTTGGTCATCCCTGTTGCTCTGACTATCAATGGTACAATTTCAGCTTTCCTCAATTTCCAAGTCCTCTTTGACCTCGTTTTTCAGCTCCTGGTATTTGAGCATTTTCTTGGTTTATGATACATTTAGTCCAAAGTCATTGCAAACTGAAACAATGTCATCTTTTCCTTTTTGTGTTTGAGCACTATGTACGGTATCAATGCTCCGCCTGCAATGCCGACACTTGATGGGATCATGCAATGCCTGCAATGCCTACACTTGATGGGATCATGTTGTCATCCAGGAGCATGATGTGTTCATTTTCAAGGATCAGATTTGGTTTGTGTTTCCATGATTGTTCTGGAACTGGAATGTTGAAATGTTTACAGATGTGCCAGTGGATTACTCTTTCCAACGCTGAGTCTTTCTGTGTGCAACTGTTCCAACATGAGTTTTTTGACAAACCGAAAGGAGGTGACTGGTACTTTCTGTTTCTACTCCACAAAACCTGCATTTGTCCAATGGCTCATTCACGACATTTTCTAAAAGCCATTAGTGTAGTGTCCTTGGTCTTCGGCATTTATGATGACTCGTTCTCCATCCCAATTAATTTGACCTCTTCTCAGCCATTCTATTGAGCCTTCTTTGTCAATCCCAGTTCTGTCAAGCTCTTTTTGGATAGTCTTGCTCTTTTGTCATTCTCCCATGTTTCAGAGTATATCTGCTGATATTTTTTTTGTAGTTTTCCTTTTTATTATTCACGATCATTGGACCTGTATTTGTTTCTTTTTAGCTTTATTTTGTACTATCCTGTACTTGCACCTGTTTTTGGTAGTTTGTTGCGAAATGGATTAAGGGTACCTTTTCTGATTTGTTGTTTTCTTTCTCGTGCACAAATCTCATTTAATAGTCTGTTGAGCTTTCAAAATACTCTGGTAGTCCTACACATGCTGTTCTCTGCACTTGGTTCAGCTCCATCAGACCACCTCCTCCTTCCTGTCTCGGCAATTAAAACCTCGAAATGCATTGGTTTTTGCATAATAGATTATGAACAGTTAGAAGTTTCCTTGTGTTGGTGTCTTATTTGTTGATCTCAAATTGTGGCCAGTTTATAATTGCACAGCTATCCTGGAATACCGGTACTGTAAATAGGTTTACAGCTTTGATTTTATTTATTGGAGAGAGGGATGACTTCAGAATTTGTTTTATTCTGCGTACCTACTCTTTGCTGATTATTTTACACATTTTTCTGTGTTGTACCTGGGGACCTTCTTCTATTCTGAAGTATTTGTAGGATGCTTCCTTTTCTAGTTTCTGTATTGTTGTGCTTTCATCGATTGAGATATTGTGTGTTCCTTTTGTTTTACCACATAGAAATGTGCATTTGGCGCATTTGCCAAGAGCAAGTTCCATTTGAATGTCCTCCGAGTGGTGCTTTACTAACTTGAGTTGATGTGCCAATTTTTTATCATTCGGGGCGAAGAGTTTTAGATCATCCATGTATAGTAGATGTGTCACCTTTCTAGGTTCTTTGGTCATTTTTCTTTTAGACATTAGATTGTATCCGTGTCCTTGTTCATTGACGAGGTTACTCACTGAGTCCAGAGCCAGACAAAACAGGAGGGGAAGGCAGTCACCTTTTAAGATACAATGTCATATCTTTACCCCTGGTATTTCAATCTTTTCTTCCAAGTGAGGTTGTATCAGCGTTGTATTTCAGTGTCATTGCTTTCTCTATCAGTGTGACTATTTGGGGGTTAACTTTGCATACTTGCCTGCATTTTATAATCCATGAATGTGGAACACTATCAAAGGCTTTTTTGTAATCTATCCAGGCTGTGGATAAGTTGGTTTGTTGGTGCTTGGAGTTTTCGCGTATGGTCTTGTTTAATAACAAATGGTCTATCGTTCCATCACATCCTCTCTTACATCCTTTCTGTTCTGCCTCTAAAGCTCCTTGTTGAATGGAGGTGTTCGTAAATTTAATCGATAATATTAATCCTGTTTAAAGTTTGTATGCTGTTTGTAAGCACGTTATTGGTCTATGTTTGTGGGGTAGATGGGTTTCATTAGATTTTGGGATGAGAAGAGTGTTGCCTTCTATGAACCATTGATCCATTGCCTGTTCCCCTTTGATGATTTTATTAAATGCTACATCGTAGTGAGGGCGGAGAGCATACAGTTGCTTTAACCAAAACTTTGGTGTCCCATCTGGGCCAGGGCTTTTCAAGTTTGCCATCTTTGCAAATTGTTGTCTTACCCTTTCTGCATCAATTATTACGGGGTCATTTCCTTGAGATGTTGTTTCTTCTCTTCCAGGTTTGAGATCCAATCTGCTCCCTTGTTGTGTTCTCCTTCGTCTTCGTATATCCCTTTCCAGAATTTTTCTTTTTTAGGGTGAGAAGAATTGGTGGTTGCCACATTTTGTTTGTGTTCCCCTAGTTCTCTGCAAAAATTTTCCTGGTTGTTTTCAAACTTTTAAGTTTGCTTTCTCTTGTTATTGGCCTCATCATAGTTTTTATTTCCCCTGCTATCTGTTATTGGTTTAGCCTATTATGGGCAGCTAATGGTTCCAGCCCATTGTTTTCGATGTTGTATTTCTTTTTAATTTGTCTGATTCTTTTCTTGAGCTTTGGACTTCTCTTTCTCTTCTTGAATTGTTATATTTGCCCCGTTTCCTTCCACAGTTGGTCTCTCTGCTTCTCCAGTCTCTTTTTCCATGGTGGTGTCTTGTTTCTGTTCAGATTAACAGATATATATCTTTTTGCGTTGTTTGCTTGTTTTCTCTTGGACATACAGTGCTGCTGCAAAACACACATCAATCATTTCTCAGATTAGGTGATTTGGGGAGCATTTTAGTGATTGCTTGCTTTGTTCTCCTTAATTGTATCTTCAATTGTTTTTTATTCGGTGGAGTTGCGGTCTTTGCCTGGGTGATATTCGTCTGATTTAGTCTATTTTATTAGCCAACTCCTCTTCAAGCCAATGCTGTTCGTTGACAACCTCCTCTTTCTCTACTCCATTCTGTTGTTGTCCATTATTCTCCTCCTCATTGTGATCTGTCATTGTTGCTCTTCTCTGTTTTGTTTGCAAAGGTGCTATTTGAGCTGAGTTTGTAACTCTGAGTTCATAACTTCAAGTTATTCTTCCTCAAGAGGTGTTGCTGCAGCATTTGCTATCTTCAATCTTTGATGACATTGTGGAGTTTCTAATTTTGTTTCCTGATTCAATTCTCCAATCTGTTGCCCAATCTCTGTCTCTGTTATTATAATTAAACTTGAAATCCCATTTGCTTCTCCTCTCTTCTTTTCCTGTTCTATTTCCTGCTCAACACCAGTAAGTTCTGTCAGTTGCTCCTTTTCTTTGGGAGTTTGTACTCTGGGAATGTCATCCCATATGTACAGTCACGTGAAAAAGTAAGTACACCCCTACATTTATCACTACTTCAAATACCTAAAATTAGAATCAGGTGCACCAGCTCAGGTGCAAATGATTAGAACATCGTTAGAGAGGATCTTGGAGGAACCTGTCTTATTTAAACCTCAGACATTTAGTTTGGTTTGCTCTTTGTTGTTGAAGTGTGCGGATTCACCAAGCCTAGATCAAAAGAGCTCTCTGAGGCCTTCAGAAAGAAGGCTATAGATGCCTACGAGTCTGGGAAGGGATTTAAAAAGATCTCCAAACAATTTGAAATGAATCATTCGACTGTCCGGAAGATTATCTCCAAGTGGAGAAGATTCCAAACAACTGCCAACTTGTTCAGGCCAGGCCGCCCCAGCAAGTTCAGCCCGAGAGCAGACCGCACGATGCTGAAAGAAGTCTCGAAGAACCCCAGAATGTCATCACGGGACCTACAGGTAGCTCTTGCCACTGTTGATGTCAAAGTGCACGAGTCTACCATTAGAAAGAGGCTGCACAAATTTGATCTACATGGGAGGTGTGCCAGGAGGAAACCTTTGCTGTCCAGAAAGAACATCAGGGCAAGACTAAAGTTTGCCAATGAACACCTAGGCAAAGACCAGCACTTCTGGAACAATGTGCTCTGGACAGACGAGTCAAAGGTAGAGCTATTTGGCCACAGTACCAGAAGACATGTTTGGCAAAAACCAAAGACAGCATTTGACCACAAGAACCTGATACCAACTGTAAAGCATGGTGTTGGAAATATTATGGTTTGGGGCAGCTTTGCTGCATCAGGGTCTGGGCAGCTCACCATCATAGAATCCACTATGAATTCTTCATTGTACCAGAGGGTGCTTGAGGATAATGTGAGGCCATCTGTCTGAAAGTTGAAGCTCAACATAAGGTGGACCTTGCAACATGACAATGACCCTAAACATACCAGTAAATCCAACAAGGAATGGCTAAAAAGAAAGAAATGGAGGGTTCTGGAATGGCCAAGTCAAAGCCCGGATCTAAATCCCATCGAGATGTTGTGGGGGGATTTGAAACGAGCTGTGCATGCAAGAAACCCCTCAAACATCGCACGGCTGAAAGAATTCTGCATGGAGGAGTGGGCTAAAATTTCTCCCAGTCGATGTCAGAGACTGGTAGACAGTTATAAGAAAGGCCGACTTGAGGTTGTTTCTGCCAAAGGGGGCAATACCACCTATAAGAGCCAAGGGTGTACTTACTTTTTCCACATGCGAAATTTGCATTTATGTTTATTTAAATTATACAATGGACTACAAAATGTAAATGTTTCATGATATTTGTTATATTATATCACCTTTATCTATCAATATTGTTGAAATGAAGATCAAATAGCTGTATGTTGAAATATGTTGAAAAAGTCAAAACTTCACATGGGGTGTACTTACTTTTTCACGTGACTGTATGTCCCCTCATTCGATTTTGGCGTTGGTGGTAGTGCCCAATCTATAGGTGACCAATTCTTTCTTATTGCCTAGTCAGTTTGTTCATCTCTTATTCTGAGTTCCTCCTCTGTGAATATTTTCTGATAGATGAAATTGTTTTTCTTTGAATTTAGTATTGCCCTATTACAATTAACTTTATCAGAGCGCATTCTTCGGAATATTTGTTCCCAGGTGTTACCCCTTTCTTTTCTCATGACTTTTCGTCTGGCGTACTCCATTGCCCACAACAAGGTCCATTTTTCTTTCTTTGTCCAGTTTTTCATATTCATTTTAATTCTCTCTTCTTGGGTCATGTGATTGTCTTCAAATGCTTTCTGTCTTGCTTTGTTTGTTATTTCCTTTAGTCTTTCCTGAGTGAAGTATTTTTCCTTCATTGATGCTACGGAATTGAGATCTTTAAGGAACTCTTTCGACCTTGGCTGCCAGCTTTGTTTGATTCAACTGGTTCATTAATCTTTCTCCTTTACCGTTAATCCCCCATGCTTCACGGGTAGCATACGTTTTGCACAGGAGGATGATTTATTTCTCCCCTAAACTCCAGCTCTGTTCATTTAATCTTCTGCGATTTGTCTGGAACCTTGTAGTTGCTGGTTATGGAACAGACGACACCTTGTTAGCTCTTCTCTCTGGTGTGTATGCTTTGATGATTTATTAATGTTGGTCATTTTACATATGAATGAAGACACACAGCACACTTGTGTGGCTTCTCTTCCATGTGTTTTCATTGATGTTGATGCAAATGTGATGCAGAAGCAAAATCCTTATTGCAAACGGAACACTTGTCGGACTTCTTTTGTTGGATGTTATCCCCATATGCAGATTTCAGAAGGTGGAACAGAGCGCTCCCTCCCATGTCTCAAAGTGTCTACCTCCGTGAGGGTGTGTGTGTGTGTGTGTGTGTGTGTGTGTGTGTGTGTGTGTGTGTGTGTGTGTGTGTGTATTTCATATGTAAAAAAAAAAAAAATACTAACCCCACCCCTTCATTTGAGGCTAATGTTATTTCCCCCCATGGCTTTCCAAACTAGTGCTTCACACCATGGCTAATGCTTCTGTGCCCTGTGTGTATTCTTTGATGTTTCCTCAAATATGATGATCGAATAAAGGCTTTAGGACACAAAGAACATTTGTGTGGCTTCTCTCCTGTGTGCATTCTTGAATGATCCCTCAAATGTGATGATTGAATAAAGGCTTTAGGACACAAAGAACACTTGTGTGGCTTCTCTCTGTGTATTCTTTGATGAGTGTATAAATCTGATGATCGAGTGAAGGTTTTAGGACACAAAGAACACTTGTATGGCTTCTCTCCTGTGTGTATTCTTGAATGATCCCTCAAATGTGATGATTGAATATAGGCTTTAGGACACACGGAACACTTGTAAAGCTTCCCTCCTGTATGTGTTCTTTGATGATTTTTAAAACTTGAAAAATGAAGAAAGGCTTTTGGACACAACGAACACTTGTGTGGCCTCTCTCCTGTATGTATCCCTTGATGATTTTTTAGACTTGATGAATTAATAAAGGCCTTAGGACACAAAGAACACTTGTAAGGCTTCTCTTCTGCATGTATTCTTTCATGATTCCTTAACCATGATGATAGAATAAATGCTTTATAACACACAGAACACTTGTAAGGCTTCTCATCTACGTGTATTCTTTGATGTTTCCTCAAATATGATGGTATAACAAAGGTTTTAGGACACAAAGAACACTTATAAGGCTTCTCACCTGCGTGTATTCTTTGATGTTTCCTTAAATATGATGACTGAAGAAAGGCTTTAGGACAGAAAGAACACCTGTAAGCCTTCTCGCACGTGTGTGTTCTTTGATGAAGGTGCATACTTGCTGAGCGAGTAAACTTCTTGCTGCAAATAGAACACTTGAACGGCTTCTCACTTGTGTGTGTTCTTTGATGAATGCGCAAATCTGATGAGCGAGTGAACTCCTTGCTGCAAATAGAACACCGGAACAGCTTCTTGCACGTGTGGATTGTTTGATGTCGTTTTGAAGATGACAACGTTGTGAATGATTTGTCACACAAAGAACACTTGTATGGTTTCTGACTTCCTTGAATATTATTGAGGGTACCTGTGCAACATTTACAAGACACACTGCTAACGGTGTCAGTTTCTTGAGTATCAGTCTGTGTCATGTTACGGTTGAAAATTTGTTTGTTGATCAACTGGGAAAAATTGGAACAAGAATCCAGTTTCATTTGTTTCCCTGTAAAGACAAGTCACAAAATGCATCAATAATTCACACAATCTTGTCCATATTTAATAGGTACGAAATTACAAAACTAAGTTCAAACATTGTCCTTTTTTCTGTCCTCCACTCGAGTGAAAGGGTGCAGTTAGGATTCAAAAATGGAAGAATTTTGGAACTGGCCAAATGAAACAAAACAGTTACTGAGCGCACACAAACTACCTTAGCAAAGCTTGTTCCATCGTTATGGATAGTGTATAACACTCAGAGGTTTGTCTGACCAATATAAGCTTCTCTGTGGCGATTAACATGGTGTTAACATACTTCGATCAATATTGTTCAATCCATCCATTGCTCTTCCCCTCCACCAATCCCTCATCCTTCAATTAGGGAGGCAGCATCCTCTTTCCTCTCTTCAGAACTGGACAAAATTACAAGTTGGTCAAACACTTGGAATATGTGTTTCAATCCAAACAACGAAGGCTGGAAAGGGTTCGGTGGATGCAATGAAGGCTGAAAAGGGTGGAAATGCAAATGGTTCGGTGGATGTGCGGAGTATCGTTGAGAGAGAGGAAGACAAATGATGCATTGCGAAAGATGATGGGAATAGAGCCTGTGATTGATGCTGTGAAGAGGAACAGGTTGAGATGGTTTGGTCATGTGTTGAGGAAGGATGAAAGTGACTGGTTGAGAAGAGTGATGGAAATGAATGTAGAAGGAAGTAGAGGACGGGGAAGACCGAGAAAGACTTGGCTAAAGATGGTGGAAGAAGAAATGCGGGCAAGGGGGTTAACAAGGAGAGATGCAGAAAATAGGGCAAAATGGAGAAGATTGTCATGGGGACCGCAAGACTAACCCCGGCTCTAGCAGGGAAAATGGCCTTAAAATGCATGTTGTTGTTGTTGTTGTTGTAATCCAAATAAACAGCACACTCTCTCCGAAAGGATTACATGGCAAATCCTACCATCTACTTTCTCAACAATCCTCTTGAGGAAGTTCAGTCTCTCAAACTCGTGGATCTAACTGTCAGCCATGATCTTTGCTCCAAAGCCTGTTGTTGAATGGGCATCCTCCGTCGTACGAAATTCTTCCTCCTATCCACTTACAAGGCCTTCATCCACAGCTTGATGGAGTACTGCTCTTCTCTCTGGGCTAGCTCCCCTGCCTAACACCTTGATCAACTTGATACAGTGGAAACCAAGGCCTTTAAGATTATTGGAATCTCATGTGTTGAATCTTAGTCTACAGGCCTATCACTTTCGCATCGCAGACATTTCTGTGGCCTCTGTCTTCTATGGCTGGGTTTCTCAATCAGGGGTCTGAGGATCCCTCGGGGGGCCGTGGAGTGCCACCAGGAGGTGCGCAAGATGCCAGGAGAAAATTATTGACTCAGTCGAATGTTTACCATATAGTGCTTCCGTTGGTTTAATTCCTAGTACTAGTACACCCGTTCACTATGGGAGCGGCAGGGGGAGTCATGTCGGGGAGGGGGGCAATATCGCACGTCGCAAAAAACCTTTGGGGAGGGGGGATATTGTTTTGTAATAATATTAATAATATGCTATTCTCAATAGTGTTGTTATTACTTTTGTTATAAGAAGCGGCCTTGGAAAAATGCCACGTCAGCAGCAGGAAGGGTCGTGTTATTAACCCTTGTGGGATATATAGACTACAGTAGATCTTCGCTAATTTCCGTTCGTCGGCGTGATAAGCATATATTTCCTCACAGATGTCCAGATTCCTCCAAATTTATTTCAATTTAGTGTTGAACAGCATTAGTGACTGTTTCAACAGGTAATCATACGTGTTTGTGGGCTCAGTGTGGTGAAGACTTCCAGGTATGTCATGGTGCATCAATGAAGGTGTTAATACCATTCAGCAGCACCGACCTGTGTGAGGCTGGCTTTTCAGCCATGACAGCACTGAAAACTACAAAGAGGTCAGGATTAAACATTGAAAATAACATGCATGTCTGCTTATCAAATATCTCCCCGTGCATTGACATTATTATTGCTAATCACCAGCAACAGGCCTCGCATTAAGTAGAGCTTGTATTTAAGCTACAATTAGAAAAGTCCACAGTGATTATGAATAAAGCTTTTATTACTCCCACCAGGGAGTAATGCATTCGATCGTGTCCATGTGTGTGTGTGTGTGTTCGTGTGTTTGTGAACAAGATATCTGGAAAAGTTCTGAACGGATTTGGATGAAAGTTGGTGGGATGATTGCCCTTGGGATAAGGAAGAATTGATTAGTTTTTGGTGAAGCTCAGGATATTATTCCGGATCCAGGAATTTTTTGAACGATTGTTTACCATTGGAAAATTGATCAACTTGATCAACTGGGAATCAAACTGGGAAACTGGGAAACCATTGTTTACCATTGTTACATTGAACGACAGACGCACTCTTTATTGTGAGGCAGTTGCAGGAGAAGTACATGGAGAAGAGGAAGAAGTTGTTTCTTGGGTTTGTTGATCTGGAGAAAGCATTCGATAGGGTTCCACACAAAGTATTGACATGGGCATTGAGGAAGTTAGAAGTGGAGGAATGGTTGATCAGAGTTGTGATGGCAATGTACAAAAGAGCGCGCACAGCTGTAAGGACGAAGGACGGGAACAGTGGTGAGTTTGAGGTGAAGGTGGGAGTGCATCAGGGGTCGGTACTAAGTCCACTACTATTTGTAGCTGTGATGGAGGTGCTGACTCAGAACGTAAAGGAGGGTTTGCTGTAGGAGTTGTTCGATGCAGATGATCTGGTGTTGATTGCGGAAAGTATGGATGGACTGAAGGAAAAGATGAACAAGTCGAAGGAATGTATGCAGACAAAAGGTCTGAAGGTGAATATAGGAAAGACGAAGGTGATGGCAAGTGGTAAAGCATGTGGTGAGGTGGAAAGAACTGGGAAGTGGCCATGTGCTGTGTGCAGGAAGGGTGTCGGAGTGAACTCCATTCAATGTACAATGTGCGCTGAGTGGGTTCATCAAAAATGTAGTGGTCTGAGAGGGTCATTAACCAGTGTGGCAGCTACATTCAAATGTAAGGTGTGCACAGAGGGAGCTGCAGATGGAGGAAATGTTGAGTTGGATCTTGGAGATGGCATGAAGCTGGAAGGTGTGAAAACATTTTGCTACCTCGGAGACATGCTGAATGGAGAAGGTGGATCAGACTCGGCAACGGTTGCTCGAGTGAGATGTGCATGGAAGAAGTTTCGGAAACTGAGTGGCGTGCTGACGAGGAGGGGAGTGTCGTTGAAGCTGAAGGGAAAGGTGTATACTGCATGTGTGAGAAGTGTTATGATTTATGGGAGCGAGACATGGGTCATGAATGTAGAGCAGCAACGAAGGCTGGAAAGGGTGGAAATGCGAATGGTTCGGTGGATGTGCGGAGTATCGTTGAGAGAGAGGAAGACAAATGATGAATTGCGAAAGATGATGGGAATAGAGCCTGTGATTGATGCTGTGAAGAGGAACAGGTTGAGATGGTTTGGTCATGTGTTGAGGAAGGATGAAAGTGACTGTTTGAGAAGAGTGATGGAAATGAATGTAGAAGGAAGTAGAGGACGGGAAAGACCGAGAAAGACTTGGATAAAGATGGTGGAAGAAGAAATGCGGGCAAGGGGGTTAACAAGGAGAGATGCAGAGAATAGGGCAAAATGGAGAAGATTGTCATGGGGACCGCAAGGCTAACCCCCGCTCCAGCAGGGAAAATGGCCTTCAAATGCATGTTGTTGTTGTTGTTGTTGTTGTTTACCATTGGAAGACATGGCTCATTTTTTTTTTAACATTATCTTCTATATATTCTATATTTAACATTGTGATATGGAAAATAGTTTTCATATTTGTTGTAAATGTAATTTGAACTCGTGGTTATGCGTTAGAGCGGTGTATTTTGTTAGCAGCGTCGTCTTCAAGGTTCTTTTTTTTTTCCTGATGAAGACATATTCTGTCATTTTAAAACCACCAAAGTGTGTATTCGGTTTCCCCGTTTCATAAAATGTATCGTTTGATATGTATAATGCTTTAAAACTTTTTTTTGTCTTCTTTTTTTTTTTTTACCTCAGAAGAGATATCAACATTCACCTCAGCGAATGTCAGTCGCGGTGTCGGTATTTGATGAACTTATAAAGACTTAGGTGAGTTATAAATGTGACAAGCATGTGCACAGGATTCTTCCCAGAAGAATGAGTGGTCGCATTCGCTTGTACGACTTAAAATGAGCGAGTTTTGTTTTGACGTTTGGGCCATTTTTACATGTTGTATCCCTAAGGAATGAAACGAACGTTCTTCCTGGCTTACGATTTTATTTGAAGTCACATATGCCTCAAAATACACTCACTTATATAGAAATGAACGCTGAATCCGAAAATGTAAGTGAAATTGCCTTTTTTTTTTTTTTACATTATCTTCTATATATTCTAAATATATATCTGTGCAGTGTTTGTCTTGTGTTGTCTTGTCTTGTGTTGTCACTGAACTACTCCCTCAAACTTTTGAGAAATCGTACTATTTCAACTTGACCCACGGCGGGAGTATGCGCTCTACTGAGTGGCGTTCTAGTTTTTTATGTTTTGAAATGCCATTTGATATATATCAGGTTTCACAAGTAGATTAGCATGCTTGTCATTGAGAAAGTAAACCACTGATTCCATTTTTAGCTCAACTGGACTTTAGTCAGGTGAGCTTCTGCGATCGAGCAGTGTCCATGGGTCAGTGAGTGAGTGAGTCTGTAAATACTTTAGTCATTATTGCTTGAACCAAACAGACGATTTTGATGAAACTTGGTATCTGATGCCGAACGAAGGTGTATAGACTGCATCAAAATCTGCACTCATTAAGGGAGTCTACAGGAGCAGGGTGGGGAAATAGGTATTTTCTATCTTCTCTGAAACTACAAACACAATTTTGATAAAATTTGGCCATAAGCTTCAAATCAGCCAACATTACCGTTTTATACAAAAAAGGTGCAAAAACAGATCCTTGCAACTACATACCAATCAGCCTGCTCCCAATTATCAGCAAAGACATGGAATCCATCATTGCTTCGGATATCAAATCCTTCCTCTTCTCCAATGGCTTGATCTCTGATCATCAATTTGGTTTCAGACCAGCTCACTCTACTCTGGACATGTTGCTTCTGCTGTCGCAACAATGGATGGAGATCCTCAATGCCAAACAGGAAATCAGAGCTGTCTCCCTTGACATATCATGTGCCTTAGATACGGTCTGGCACTCTTCTCTGCTCACCAAACTCTCCTCCTATGGAATCCATGGAAATCTCCATGCATGGCTTGCGGACTTCCTCTCTGGTCGTAGTCAGCGTGTGGCCCTGAATGGATTTCTCTCATCTCCCCTTCCTGTTCAGGCTGGAGTTTCCCAAAGCAGTGTTCTGGGCCCTGTGCTTTTTCTGATCTTCATCAATGATCTCTCCGACTCTCTGGAAAATCCTCTCTATCTCTTTGCTGACGACTCCACTCATTGCCGCTCCATTCCTCATCATTCAGATCGGCAGTCTGCAGCCTCCCCACTCTCTACAGACCTGGACAAAATCACAGACTGGTCAAACAAGTGGAACATGTCTTTCAATCCTGACAAATCTCACACTCTTACTGTGTCTCTCCGAAAAGACCGACTGGACAACCCTCCCACCTACTTTCTCAACAATCCTCTCCAAGAAGTTCTGTCACTCAAGCTTTGGGTCTCACTATCTGCCACGATCTTTCCTGGGAAAACCACATTTCCAAGCTGGCCTCCAAAGCCAGTCGCCGACTGGGCATCCTCCGTCATGCGAAGTCCTTCCTTGGCACACCTGAGCTCCTCACGACATACAAGGCTTTCATCCGCAGCTCAATGTAATACTGCTCTCCCCTCTGGGCTGGTACTCCTGCCTCACACCGAGCTCGGCTTCACGCTGTTGAAACCAAAGCTTTCAGAATCATTGGAATCTCCTGTGATGAAGCTAACTCCGAGGGCCTTTCACTCACTCACTGCAGGCAGGTGGTTTTTCTGTCTCTGTGCTCTGTCCCCCAAATATTCCTGCAGGTCGCACAAGATCTGCCGGCAACCCTCTTCTGGTGAAGTTACCAAAATCACTCACAGCTCACCTTCACGCTTTCATTCCTCTTTGCTCCCCCCCTCTGGAACAAACTCCCTCACTGTCCAAATCCAACTGTCCCCAAAACATCCAACTGTCCAAATTTTATCCAAATCCATCCAGTTATCCTGCTCAAAACACAAATAGACAGGGGTGAAAACATAACCTCCTTCCTTCCAATTTTGGTGACAGAAATAGCAATGATAGTGGCTGCCGCAAGATCACAGAGAATAAAGAACATCGTTGAATAAATGGTGTGCATTTTCACTTCCGACTCGACAAATGATCTCAGATGTGGACGTGCTGCAACAGGTGGTGTCCGAAGTGATGCAACAATCTTGAATAAGTGTACTTTATGTGGAACGTGCATTTTAAATGTAACAGGTATCCCTGCCTCAATCACAATCAAGCCATTTGAGTGAAAACAATTTAAATGGACCTGTTATTCTGTAAGGTTTGAAACAAAATTATTTCTTCATGAAAGAATGAACGAAACAAGTAAACACAATGTGATGTGATCTTTTGAGAGCCGGCTTACCTTCGAGCAGCTGAACACCCTTGATTGGCTGCATGGGTGGAGAATCACACGGTTCCTGCTTTACATGATCATTGCTCAAAGCATCCTGGGAAGTCTGACGAAGGTTGTTTTGGACAGTTTCTGACTTCACTACTTGAGCTTCACCTGCAAACCATGTGACAACAGTTCATCACAATAAAGGTAGGGATAAACAAGCAAATGGAAACTAAAATAATCATTCTAAGTAGTGGGGTGAAACGCACAGGGTCTCCAACAGAAAAACACACTTTCTGACTTAACCAAAGAGGTCAACAAAGGAGGGGTTATGGGAAAAAAAATCCGTGAATCTGAAAGGGCAGGGTGGTCTGGAAATAGAGGAAGTGCATGATGAAATGACAATTTGGTGTTCTCGCTGTTGCAGAATAGCTGTCTGCATTCCATTGCCTGATAAAGATAATTCTCTGAACTCTTAATTTGTGCCCTGGGATTATCGCCTCACTCCGTGCCTTTATTAAAAATCAAAATCTCAAACATTACTCATGGCCTGGTTAAACAAGGGGCCACTTTTGATAATCACCTTTTTATTCCTCCTACTTCTGCAGGTGGTACCACCCCTCAAACCCACTCTACAACCAGACTTATTCTCTTCAACTGCTCCTGGATTTTAGCCATTGTCATGAGATTTCACGAGAGAGTGTCGGGCAAAAAAGGTGGGGAAAACAATTTTCGCACATTTTTGCTTTGTTCATGGAAACTCAGCCTTTCAATTTTTGTTATACTCCTTTCCTCCCATACACATATTGCTGACCTCAAGTTATCATTATATTGTGATGTGGAAAGGTAGGGGGGAGGAGGGGGCAAAATTCCACAACAATAACATCATAAGAATAGTATGGATTGTGTGTTTGAGTGAGATACACAAAATTACTCTTGTATGAGGAATTACTCTTGTACTTATTTTTCGAAAACATTGTGAGTTATTTTAAAAAAGTGCAAAGGTGCCAATATTTTTGGCCACGACTGTATTTCTAAGGCCTTTACAGGAAATAGCTCCTGGACTAGTAACTGAGATACACGGTACATACAGCACTGCACTGTACCTATCTCACTGTAAACACTGCGCTCTGTGGAATCATATTACGACGAGCGAGAGGCGGATTCCGGTGAACCGCTCCAGTGCATGACTCCAAACGTAACTCCCATGTTTCCAGGATTATAAACACGTTATATTAATGAACAGGCTTATAAATAATTAAATTCATACATGTGGGAAAATTACTCCCCCAGACCAGGAATCGAATCCAGCTCTTCTGGAAAATAATACCAGTGCTCTGCCATCTGAACTATCTGGGCGACCATGACTGAGCATACAATTTTCCCACACATATGATTGCCACTCTCTTTCCATCAATGCTTGCAGGGCACTCACTGCCAACCATAGGAGCACCAACATCCTGAACACCAGAGGGTCTTCCTCCAATGGGGGAACAAATCCATGTCCTCTATTATAAACACCACTGGGGGCGTAGTGAAGCAATTACATTAATGAACAGGATTAAATAATTAAATTGATATTTGTGGTAAAATTAGATTCCTGGTTTCGATTTCTGGTCTGGGTGTGTAATTTTCCCACATATATGAATTTAATCATAAACATGTGTAAATAGTAAGGGAAACATATGAAAATCTGTTAACGAAATTGTTACCAAAAAATTTCTTCACCAATATGTTTGTAAAGGTGTGTAATAACATGTGTTAAAATGTTGAAGGTCAACTCCCGTGGGAAACCCAGAAAAAAAGCTGTTGAATTCGGGTACCGAAAAATTATTTTCGAGAATTTTTATTTTTTTAAATCGGCCCTTAAGTAACTTATGAGGGGTCAAATAAGGGTTTTTCATGATTCTGAGTTGATTGTTAACATTTATATTTCACCACAGACACTCCTTTGTGGAAAAATAATTTCTAAATATATCTCATTTTCTACTTTGCAGGACATGGAGTCTAGCAATATGGATGAAGACGTTACTCCACCTGTGCTCAATTGCTTCATCTGTCCACGCTCGGATACACCAGCTGAAAGGCTCATACAGGCAACTCCAAAGGGATACTCAACTTTATTGAAACAAGCGGAAACTGTCGAAAATGTTACTGTTGTGGAACGTATGAAGGAGGCTCAAAAGGAAGGAAAACTGAGGTACCACCAGAAGTGTAAAAATGATCTGTACAACAACTTTGTTGCAACCACCAAGAAGTCAGCTCAAGCATCAAAGGCAGAGAAAGAGTCATCAAAGTTGAAGAGAAGACGCACTACTTGTGAGTTCAGTTCATCAACTGGCTGCAGTTCTAGAAGATCACAGTCAGTTGACCTCCTGTATAAGGATGTATGCATTCTTTGCAACCAACCAGCCCAGCTCTACAAAAACAAGTGAATCCTCTTGGATTGCGCTGAGGTTCGGGCATGGAATTTCTAGGAGGAAGTATAATTTGTATGCAATGAAAGTACATGTAATATGGGATCGAGTAAGATTTGACATATCCACTTTTGTTATTCCCGATTCCTCATTATTTCAGAGTACATAGGCATAATGAAGAATATGACAATAAAAATCAGTATACAGAATTATTTTATTTAATTAATGCAAAGGAATTGGAAAGTCCGCCACGAATTTTTAATATATCTCGCCATTTTCCCGTCTGTTATTTTAGGCGGTGTATGACCGACCGTGCAGCGATTTAAAAAATATATATCGGCAATTTTTTCAACCGAGTCTAACACTATGTTAGCGACTGTTAAAAATGAAATGATATATCGAATTAGAATTGAAATAAACCTGTGTGAGGGAGAAAGACAGCACGGGCCTAACTAAGCAGGCCTCAAAGCTATGCGAGTTAATAAAATGGTGGATATTTGTTTATGAAGCCTCTCCCAGAAGTCCCCCAACACGAACCAATCAGGAACTGCCACGCCCACTTATATGATCTCAGAATTCCTGTGACAGGAATTAGCGTTACACTGGCTGGAAGTCAATCGCTAGAGGCGCTTCCTCAGCGCCAATAATCCAGCACAAGCTAGAAAGAAATACAGAGTGCCAGATAATTTGACTGCAGATACACTGAAGGCAAGCTTGCTGAAGACAGCACGGAGTCGCGGGGATGACTGGGGCACTGAAGTCACTGGACGCCTGGAAGGGATCAACGACTTGGTAGCAGAAGAAACACTGTACCATTTGCGATGCAAACTTATGTTTGCGAGAGGTGACAGTTTGTCCAAGACTGATGAGGAAGGAAAAAGGAAGAGAGGACAGAGGAGTATTGATGAGGAGCGAGAGGCAGTTTTTATTGAATTCTGCGAATGGTTAGACTCAGAATTAGAGCATGGGGTAATGAACATGGACCAAGTCCATGAAAAGCTGCAGGAGTTTGATCAGTCACCAGAGAAGAGCCTTTCTTATTCAAAGCATTGGCTAAAGATAAAACTTCTAGAGAAATACGAAGACACCTTGTATTTCACAACACAGGAAAGAAGGGCAGATGTACTCTGTCTCAAAGATGGCACCGACAATATTCTGCAAGGGCATCATGCTAATCTTGACCATGGAGATGAGAAGACTCAGATCATAAAGACGGCACTCAAGTTCATATCCAATGATATTGCCTTGATTGATTTAGGTCCAAAGTCATACCCCACCACACACAGTATGACTGACATCGATAGTCAGCTGACACTTGTTCCTGCAAGCCTTCAGATGTTCTTGAGACCAATTGTCAAGACAGACGAAAGAGTTGCCGTTTGGGGGCAGAATTTTATTAAGGCCTGTCGACCTCGGTCTGGAGTATTGCCACACCAAATGGGGCTTACCATACAACTTGATCATAGATTTGGGTCAAAATGGATGCTCAACAAGTTCCACCGGCTGGGATACACTGAGTCTTACACGGAGACACAAAACTACAAATACTGCTTCCTTAATAGTAGGAGTGGAGATGATGTTCCAGATACTTCTGGCACTCTTGACACCATTGTGGAGGAAACCGATGAACAGATCAATGATGAGGTTGCGGTTGATGCTGCGCTTGAGGATCAATCAGTGATGACAGCCAAAGTGCCAGCCAGTGAAAGTGAATTGTCAAGTAATGATCAGGTGGTCTTTATGGAGGTTGGGGAAACAAACAATGCAGTCACTCAGTTTGTTGGAGACAATATAGATTTAAACATTGTCTCTATACACGGAAACACTCCCTTTCACTCAATGGGTTGGATCGAAGTCACCTCTCCGGCACCACCTTTGCCAGATCCACAGACAACAGCAGCTTTCCCCCGGGTGAAGTTGAAGGCACTCGACAAAGCTAAGATCCTGAGAGGAACTGAAGTAAAGATTATTCCATTTACGAACAGGAAACAGATAGGAACGAACGCGATCATGTTTCTCCCCCTCACTGAGCTTTCCTCCTCCCTGGCTCATGATCAGCCACTCCTCACTCCAGGTGACACACTCTGGGCAGCGGGGTGGGTGATCAAAGCCAACGATCCTGAGTTCCCACACTCCAACTAGAATGGCTGGATGAAGAGAATCCATGCTAATGATGCAAAGCAGAGCACACAGATCGAGTTCCTCCCAGTTATTGAAGGAGACCCTAATGACCTCAACACCATCTTCACCACTCTGAAAGAGTGCATACGGCGCGCTGGGGTCGCTATAGTGACCTTTGATCTTCCGATTTGGCTGAAGGCTGTGAATATAATAAAGCAGGCAAATCTACCCGTCATTCCAAGGTTGGGTGGTTTTCACCTGCTGAAGTCTTATCTTGGATCAATGGGTAACATCATGGAAGATTCTGGACTACTAGATGTGATCCAGTTGATCTATCCTGGAAGTACGACAGCCAACCACATCATGGATGGAGGATGTTTTGACAAGGCAATCCGTGTTCACCTCCTCATCGATGCAACCATCTATCAACACATCATGAAACTTGCCTTCACTGAGGAGGAGCGTGGTGACATGAAGACCTTCATGGAGAAGGTGGCTGATGGGAAGATGGGAGCCAGACACTCAGACCCAGTAGTGCCAGTGTTTGAGCAAAGGTTTGAAGAAACCTTCAAACGACTCGCAAAAGGAGGAAGAACACCTGCACTCTGGGTGGAGTACCACCACATGGTAGATGTGATCAAGGTCTTTATCAGAACCGAGCGACTTGCAGACCACAATGGGCATCTGTCCTGCATTGTTACCAAGATGCTTCACATCTTTGCCGCTGCAGGCCATCATCAGTATGCCAAGGGCGCACGGCTGATCATCAGTATGCCAAGTGAAAATATAAATGTTAACAATCAACTCAGAATCATGAAAAACCCTTATTTGACCCCTCATAAGTTACTTAAGGGCCGATTTAAAAAAATAAAAATTCTCGAAAATAATTTTTCGGTACCCGAATTCAACAGCTTTTTTTCTGGGTTTCCCACGGGAGTTGAACTTCAACATTTTAACACATGTTATTACACACCTTTACAAACATATTGGTGAAGAAATTTTTTGGTAACAATTTAGTTAACAGATTTGTGAAATATCTCATAAAATGCCCTTACTAAAAACAAGGGTGTTCTGTATAATAAACAACTAATTCCACATCAAATCACAAGATTAATTCGCATGAACATCGCACCGAACCAATACCTCACCCAACAGTCAGTCTCTCATAAAGAAATTATGACTGCCATTTGGTAAAGATCGACGAGAAACCTCAGTTAGCAAAACAAACAAGAATTGCTTTGCAATACATATTACCAAGAAAAAATGTCATAACACCAAGAAAAATTGGCAAAAACAACCCGAAACTCAAACTTCTTCTGCAACTTATCATAACAAAGCCATATAGCAAGTTTCAGTTGGATATGTTAAGGGTTTTGGGGAAAAAAGACCAGAAAAACACAGCTGGGACAGACAGATGGACAGCCAGACGGAGAGCAAACCTTTAGTCCCCTCCAGGTAGGGGACTATAACCACCTTTAGAGGCCATTTTTGGTGGTGGACTAATAAACATTTTATGGCAGAGAATTACCAAGTAGAACTATAACATGAAGGTTGGTGTCATTCAAACCTTTGGCGAGCGCAGAAGACTGGTCCAAAAACTCGGATTCCACCTTCACAGGCACAATAAAATCTGAAAATAAAACAATTGTACTCAAAACCAATTTCAAGGGACATCATTTCTAATCAAACTCGTTATCACAATACATGTTCAAGAAGTGTTTGCTTTTCAATCTCCGATTTTCAATCATACTTGAAACATGGTTGAAAAAAACCTCTTTCTTCCTCATATGTGGCGACTTCAACTGTCATCATGCCAGTTGGCTGGGTGTGGGTACCTCTCACACCAGCCATGGCACCTCAGCAAAGGACTTCTGCGACTCATTGGGACTGACACAATCTGTCAATTTCCCGACCCGGATCTCAGTCAACGGAGCATCTTCTCTTCCGGACTTGGTTATGGCTAACTTCCCTGAAAATGTCTGCTGTTCTTCTTCTTCTGCTTCAATCGGTTCATCTGATCATATGCTTGTTAAAGTGGACATCTCTCAGGTCGTTCTCAGAGAGCCTTCTCAGCGTCGACAAGTCTGGCATTTCACTCAAGCCGACTGGCACGGTCTTCAAGCAGCTATCAAACTTCTGGACTGGTCTCCCATCTCTACTGTCTCTGACATCAAATCATCCTGGGAATTATTCCAAAGTAAATTGCTCTCTCTCATGCACAGATTTATTCCATCTCGTCTTCAGTTGTCATACCCTTCCTCCCCTGCACCATGGAGATTGTTGGCGATGTCACTGACAATGGTTTTCAGGTAATTCTTCACAGCTCTGATGATTTTTCTGTCATCAACTGCAGTCGTATTCCTTGGCCAACCTGGCCGTTGTATATTGCTAAGTACACGAGTGTTTTCTTTCTTTTTATGCCTCCGTCGACGAAGTCTCCGGAGACATTATGTTTCCAGGTTGTCCGTCCGGCTGTCCGTCTGTGATAGGTTTTCGTTACCGCGATAATTTGAGAAGGGATCTAAGTTAAACTGGGTGCAGGTATGTATAATGAGGTAAAGATTAACCAATTAGAGTTTGGGGTTATGAGGTCAAAGGCCAAAGGTCAGAGGTCATGTTAGGTAAAAATCCTGTTACCGCGATAACTTGTGAACCAATGATGGGAATCTGACCAAATTTGGTACAGTTATATAGAATAATGTGAAGATGAACCGATTATATTTTGGGGTCAAAGAGATCAAAGGTCAAAGCTGAAAGTCTGTTATAGGTCTATAACTTGAGAACGGCTGAAGTGATCTAATTCAAACTTGGTACAGGTATGTATAATGATGTAAAGATTAAATGAATATAATTTGGAGTCAAGAGGTCAATGGTCAAAATCTGTAATAGGTTTATAACTTGAGAACGGCTAAAGGGATCTCGTTCAAACTTGGTACAGATATGTATAATGATGTAAAGATTAACGGATTAGATTTTGGGGTCCCGAGGTCAAAGGCCAAATGTCAGAGGTGATGTCAGGTAAAAATGTGAGAACTTGGGAACAGCTGAATGGATTTAAATCAAACTTGGTACAAGTATTATCATGATGTAATAATGTGGGCGGCGGCATATCAGTCGATGTCGTGTCGTCGAAGAGTGGCGTTCTCGTTCAAGACATTCCAAATTGTTGTATTTGCTATGCCCACTTGTTGTGCTATGGTTCCAATTGAATTATTCTGTTCTTTCAGCTTCCAAGTTGCTTTCTTTTCTTTTATAGACAGTTCTCTGGTCTTCATGTTGGTTTATGCCTACTGACTCTAAAGGCAGACTCCCAAGGCAAGAGCAAAGGCTAAAACCAAGACAAGACATTCAAAGCTCTATGTGTGAACAATCAATGCAGCAAGGAAGACCTGAGCAATAAGAAACACCTGTCAGTCATTTGTTCCAATACTTATGCTTACCTAAAATGGGAGGACTGAACATAAAAAGTGCTATTGTTCTGCAATTGTAAAACATATATAAATGGTACACTGAATATTGGTGTGAGGCAGTTGCCCTGAAACAACTTGCCTCATGGAAGGCTAATCCAACTGAAGGTAATCTCATTTCCTTTCACAAAGCTCGGAACAAGTTTGTATCTACCCTCAGGAGAGCCAGGAAACAATATTTCTCCACTCTCAAGACTGAACTCTCAAACCTGTCTCCCTCCTCCAAATCCTGGTGGTGTCTGGTTACCTCCTCCAACGAAGGTGGAATAAGGCTATGTTTTCACCCCTGTCTGTTTGTCTGTTTGTTTGTCTGTGAACAAGATATCTCAAAAAGTTGTTGACGGATTCGGACGAAATTTGGCAGAGAGGTAATGTATGTGACAACGACGGAATGATAATATTTTGGTGAAGATCCGGATTCGGATCCTGCTGGTATAATTTTTTATGTGATTCTTCACCATTGGGAGATGTGGCCAAAACTGACATATAGCAGGATATCTCAAAAGTTACAGATGGATATGGACGAAACTTGGTGGACAGGTTGTGTGTGTGACAAGGACTAATTGATTCGATTTTAGTGAAGATCTGAAAAAGGATTTGGATGTGATAATTATTTAATTGCAAGTGATTCTTCACCATTGAGAGATAGGGATAAAACCGATACATAGCACAATATCTCAAAAAAATATGGACGGATTTGGAAAAAACTGGGTGAACAGTTGTGTGTGTGTCCAGGACAAAGAGATTCGATTTGGGTGAAGATCTGAATATGGATTCGGATACGATAATTATTTTATTCATAAGTGATTCTTCACCATTGAGAGATCGGGCGCAAAGCGATATACAACATGATATTTAAAAAAAGTTATGGACGAGTTATGAATAAACTTGGTGGACGAGTTGGTTAGGTGATAAGAACAAGCCGATTAGATGTTGGTTCACGTCCAAATCCAGATCCGGCCTATCAGTGGGATACAAACTGTTCAGCCTGGCAGAGGTATGCGCTCCAACGAGTGCCGTTCTAGTCAAATCTGTTTCTGGTGTTTGTTCCTCTTCCATTCCATCCCTTAACTCAAAAGGCTACACAGCTGACACTGCACATGAAAGAGCTGAATGCCTCAACTCTGTGTTCGTCTCAAAATCTTGTGTCCCAAACCCATCGCTCTCTGTTCCCACCTTATCCAGTCATACCCAGCTGCTCCTGGACTCTGTGTCCTTCTCTCCTGACAAGGTGGAAAGGTTTCTGTCAAACCTCGACTCTGATTCTGCAACTGCACCAGACAGCATCATCCCACCTGTTCTGCCGCTCTATCACACCCTCTCTCTGTTCTCTTCACCCTCTCTTTTGCTTAACGTCTTCTGCCATCTGCTTGGAAATCAGCCAACATTACTGCTTTACACAAAAAGGTGCAAAAACAGATCCAAAAAAAGTACAGACAAATCAGCCTGCTCCCAATTATCAGCAAGGTCATGGAATCCATCATCGCTTCTGATATTAAATCCTTCCTCTTCTCCAGTAGCTTGATCTCAGATCATTAATTTGGATTCAGACCAGGCCACTCTACTCTGGAATGCTGCTTCCGCTGTATCAACAATGGATGGAGGTCCTCAATGCCAAACAGGAAATCAGAGCCGTCTCCCTTAACATATCTCGTGCCTTCGATACGGTCTGGCACCCCGACCTGTTCCAATTTCCACATCCTCTTCAATCTCATTCATCCATCCAGATATCCAATACAGCTGTTCACCACCATCTCAAATAATCCCCAATCCAAAATCATGGTATCTCTATCCTTGTTAATCCCCCACTCCAATCCCTCCTCCTTCCAAATTTCCAGTTTACCCTCCTGAGAGTTTCCTTCTGTATCCATCTTGTCCACCTCATGCATCCTCTCCTGCTCCCCATACCCATTGTTTGTCTGCCTCGCTCTATCTTGGCCAGCCTTCACCTGTACTGTTGGCGTTTTCCCTCTCTCTCTGCTGTTCCTTTTGTCCTGTTGCGTCCTGATTCGTTCACTGTACCAGTACGAGCGCTTCCATGGGCCTCGACTATGTATACTGTTACTCTTGCTATTCTGAAGTACCAATGTACCAGTTACCCCGAGGGGAGCACGGCAGAAAAGACTTGCGGACAATAATATGTCCAGTCTGTCACAATTCAGGTGAAACCAACATACAATGTGAGGCAGAACGCAATTTAATAAACAATATTTATTAATCCCTACTGTCTACCTTTAAAATACTTAAAATAATTAATGCTGATGAAAATAAACCTCCAATGATTAAAATCCCCCATATTATAAAACACACATTTCACAGATTTGTATGCCGTCAAGCATTGATTCAAACTTTCATGGTCGGCAACTTATCTCCAGTAACCAGTTCATAATACATAAGACTTCAGCAGGTGACAGATGGTTAGGGTCGGAACTTCACACGTTCAAACGATCTTGTCCAGCTGGGTTGTACAGGTTGAAGTCCGACCACACCAGTCGCGTTGCAAGTTCTATCTGTGAGCTTGGTCTCACATAAGTACGCATCAGACTTCTGTGTCCACAGAGCAAGCTGAGTGATGTTGAATACAGAAAGTGCATGCTGGTAAAGAATGCTATGCATACTGGCCGCTGTAGAATGAGGAAAGAGAGGGAGTTGAGGAGGAGTGAATGAAGAGTTAGGAGAAAAATCAGGCCGTGTTCTTGGTGCCGTCTCTGTGACCAGAGAGGTTGTTTATATCTGGATGTCATCTCTTCGACCCCAGCACCGCAGCATTCGTCAAATACCCGGCAGTAGGTAAGACGACCAGCCTCCGCAGGAATGCAGCCAGTTAGTGAACTAGGGCTTGGAGAGTGGAACCCATTGTTGTCCTCGTACAGCACTCATGTCCCTTCACTGGATGCTGGGTTGAATACATAGCTCGTCGCGGTAAACTGCATGCAGCCGAACCCTCTCTCACAAGCTCCCTAGCTTATGCACCCCGCCTCCCCCACCCCACTCCCCAAGGCGAGGTATCCGTTTGGTGATCCCACTCCATCCGTCTCTTGCCCTCCTGAATCCGATGCAAGCCCTCATGATGTTTTACATGTTTCACACAAGGTCAACTAAAAGGCCTGGTGTCTAAATGTCTGCATTCTGTTGTCTCAGTGAATGTTAGGGCCTTGGTCCAGTCCAGTTTACTCGATAACAAACCTCTGCCCTAGTCGATGTCTCTTTCTTGTGAGCAGAACTCAAACCTTAGTCTCAACACAGCTCTGTCTGCACCAAGCCTCGTGGACCGAAACCCCACCTTTTCCATCATCAGTACATAGTTTCAGCCAGCAAGCCAAGAGGCTGTGACCTGGAGAACACCAATAAGAGCCCAGCCTAACTAGGCTGCCTTTGACATGCTGGACGATACTGAGGAATTAACATTCATTTTTAAAACCACCTTTTACCACAGTACAATTGACTGAACTTGTTCCTGCTTCACTTAAATCTACATTTTCATTTAAAATGGTATATTATTTCATAACAATATAAAGATATATATATACAGTGCATATCAAAAAAAAGGTAATCCGAATTCAAGGGGTTAATATGCAAAGGTTATTTAGTTTGACAATTTACATGTGGTTTCCCAATTATGAGGAGATCCTCAGCTTTCCATTGATGCCTTTCATGCATCATTGCTGTCACACATGACCGAGTACATGTTCATTGAAAATGACAAGTTCAAATCGCATTTTTACAAGTTTGGCTAATCGGTGCAAGACACTTTTAAATGGATGCATTACTTATCGACTGCCAAGTTGATTATGTAAAATTGGCAAGCTGGTCTGGTGATCGTCGGTTGCGTCATCCTTTGTTTAAGATGGGTATTTAAGATGGGCCCACAGTGTATGGGTTTAGAGACAGTCTGAGTCATTGAAAAGATGGTTCAACTTACGACTGAACAGCAGACCTTCGTGGTTACAACCTTTCACCAAACTGGAAGTTTGCAGCAAACTCGTGATGCGTTCAGGGAACGTTTCCCAGAACAAGAGCCTCCAGCAGCCAAAACCATCTGGGCAAATGTTAGAAAATACCAAGAGCATGGCACTAGCCTCAACCACAACAAGGAGAATTCTGGTAGGAGGCGCACTGGGCGATCGGAAATGAACATTGCAGCAGTAAGGCAGCAAGGTTTGGAGCATCTTAGGGATACCAGCACAAGACGAAATGGGACGGGATTGCCTTCAGCAACATTCAACCGAATCACAAGACTGGACCTCCACCAACATCCATATTGGATTCACAACCGGCATCAACTTACACCAGGGGATTTTGCCAGGAGGCTGGTGCTTGCCAGATGGATGATAGCACGTTGCGAAGCAGATGTCAATTTCCTGTGGTATCTCGTTATCGGCGACGAAGCTGATTTCGCCATGGACAGCAAGGTAAATACCCATAATGTTCTTGAATATGCACCGACAGGACAACCCCCGGAATTTCAGTTTGACACCAACATGAATCGACAAAAGTGGATTGTTTGGTTGGGACTTTGTGGAAGTGGTCAGGTGATCGGACCATTTTTCTTTCAAAGGAATGTCAATGGTATCAGGTATCTGCAGATGATCAATGATGAAGTTTTACCGCAGCTGGAGGAGAACTTTGAGCGACAGGTTTGTGCTGTCTTCAAATATCTTTGGGCCCAAGACGGCGCCCCAGCACATCGTCTTATCGCTGTCCGAGATCAACTGAGGGAACTCTTTGGAGACCGAGTCATCACCCTCAACCATGCAGTGGAATGGCCGCCAAGATCACCTGACCTCACACCATGTGATTATTTCCTTTGGGGACATTTAAAGAACAAGGTGTTCGTAACTCCTCCCCGTGATCTTGACGAATTGCAGGGCCGTATTCAACATGAAGTGGATGCTTTGTGCAATGACCCGGCTATGGTGAGACGAGCAGTTCAGGGCATGCCCCGCCGCCATGAGCTTTGTGTTGAAAGGGGAGGTGGACATGTTGAAGGTGTGGGTGCATAAAGGCCAATCATTCCTGAGAAAAGTTCACATCTGACGTTCATTTTGCACCAATTATCCTGACTTGCATCGATTAACCAAACTTGTAAAAATGCGATTTGAACTTGTCATTTTCAATGAACACGTACTCGGTCATATGTGACAGCAATGAGGTATCAATGGAAAGCTGAGGATCTCCTCTTAATTAGTAAACCACATGTAAATTGTCAAAATAAATAACCTTTGCATATTAACCCCATGAATTTGGATTACCTTTTTTTTGATACCAACTGTATATATATATATATATATATATATATTGTTATGGATTTCACCGTCGGCCCCTTTTCCCCTTACCAAGGGGGGATTAATCCCCTCGCCTGCGACTGACCGACGTGAGTCCTGAAGCTGCCCAGCTCCCTCCACGAGGCAGGTGAGCAACCTCGTTCGAGACCGCGGACAAGATGTTATTTGCTGAGCGGATTAGCAGCCCGCGGCTCGAACCATTAACAAAAACTAGACACGATCCTATTCGTTGCCCAAATCGTGCCACAGGTATTCAATGGGGAAATCACAAAGACGAACGGATGTGAACGAACAAAAGGGGTAAAGAAAGAACACAGGGATTTATTAATTATTTACACAAACCAAAATCAAGAAGAGAAGCAATCACAGTAATATACAGAAAATGGAAGGAGGAGAGGGACACAGAGCAATTTCTAGCTTATACAAGCTTAACTTATACCCAGGACAACACGGACAAACAGAGGACAGTCAGACTTACACGGGGATGGACAGGAATGGCAGGAGGTGGATGGCTGGACGGATGAGGAGGTGGGACCACAGGGCTGGAAGATTCAGCTGGACACAGGAGAACGGCCGGGCCGGGAGTGAGCAGCCGCCGACTCTCCACACTTTCGTTCGCACGGCGGCGTTGCTTCGCGGCCACGGGTCGAACCGCCGTTAAAGCTCAACTCCACCCAGCTGTGGTTGGTTCAGCTGCGGTGGATTCCTTACTCATCTGCTGTGGGGGGCTTCCTTGGTTATCTGCTCCAACTGGACTCACAGCTCCTCCTTAACTGGACTGGACTCAACTGGGCTCCGGTGGGCTGCGGTTCCGGTGGACTCCTCCGATGGACTCCGGGTGGGAGGCTCCGGGCGACGGGTTATATAACCACGCCCATGGAACTTTCGCGAACCTCCTCGAACGCTCTCTCTCCGCCCTCTCAGGTCAAACCCCTCATCCTTGGTTGGTTGATCGGGGGCTGGCTCACTCCTCCTTCTCATGATGAGGTGGAGACACGCCTTTCTTCTCCGAGCTGACCGCGTGCGTAATGGAGGTTGGGGTGAAGAAAACTGCCCAATGCACTGGCACTTCGAAGAGATGATTGGGGGATTTGAAAAGGGAACTATCTTATGTCATTTGGTGCAATGCAGAGTCAACTAGTGGGAAACAGAGCCTTATACTACATAGAATAAGAAATAACTATTTAGAAGGGTATATGATTTTCTACATGCATGCGATGGATTAACTAAGGGGACGACCTTTGACCTTTACAATTAACGGAGGTATTTACAAGGAATCATGACACTATTTACAGAGGGTGATATTTACAACAATTACAGGATTCTCAAATCCGTTACAATATATATATATATATATATCTTCAAAAAAATATATATACGTATATATATATATCTGAACAAAGTGTTGTGGTTTAAAATCATATGTACTTACGACTGAGAGGATAACATGGCTGCGACGATCAGTTCGATAAATACTGTACTGATAAAATGGACAATTGCATGGTGTGAAACACAAAAGGTACCAGATATAACAGAGAAAAGTGTTTATATTCTGGAAGGAAAGTATCATCATTCAAATTGAACAAAAACAGGAACATTGTAGTTGTTCAAACCTTTGAAAAGTGTGGAGGAATCATCAACGATCTCAGACTCCACCTTGACTTTCACAATAAAATCTGAAATAAAACATCACATTCAAACTCAACGTCAAGGAGCATTTCTAAAAAATTCATTATCACAACAGATATCCAGAAAATTTGTACTTTTTAATGTCGTGAAAAATATATTTTTGAAACTACTTGGAAAAGTATAGCAACTAGGAGTTTTTTTCTTACACAAAGTAAAGGAAACAAACCCAACAATCTCTCTTGGTCAATATTTACTAATTCTCAACCCCCAGTGGCATAATTTTGTTTGTTTGTGGCGCCCGAGGCCAAAGGTCAATTCTAGCACCCCACAGGCACTGACATAGTCAGGAATTTCTATTGGGGGCACATGAAGAGCTCTAAGCTTCCGCAGTAGGCTCAGCAGCAGAGGTGAACTCCCCTACTCTTTCCAAGGAACATCGTGGAATCTTTAATGTCCACCAATGAATACCAGCAGGCGGGACGTCCGTTTACTGTCCATCCGAGGGACGGTACACACACATTGATGAATCACCCTGCCTGTGAAACACCAGTATGACAGATTATAGCTCTGTCGGGATTTGAACGCAGGCGAGACAGCTTCAAGGCAACGTCTGCGTACCTCGAGGCCATCCTGCTAGCCCAACACACTCGCTGAGGCCTCTCACCACGTTTACCCTTTTTTCAGAGTCCAAACCCTTTGAATGGCAGTGCCTTCTTCACTTTTTGCCTCTTACACGTCTGTCCTCACCATACGTCATGGTGTATCTTGTGTGTACACACTGGCAGAGCTTAAGGAAAATCTGCCCATGAAAGAGAAAAAAATTCACAATTATCCTCGGATGGCCGTACACATTACAAAGAGGGTGAAATAAAAGAAAAGTGCAGATTTCAACACTGATCTCTATTATAACTGGATAGCAGGGAAAGCTCATTTTTTGAAGCCATTTGTCCGCCATCTTTGCTCTCTCATGAGTTCCCGCATGCTGGATCATAACTAAGGTGAATGCCACTTACCGTGTTGGCGTAATGGTTAGGGCGTCGGGCTTGGGACCCTAAGGTCCTGAGTTTGAATCACGTTGAATTAACGCCAGGTGGGGTTGACTCAGCCTGTTCATCCTTCCAAGGTCGGCAAAATGAGTACCAGATAACTGGTTATAGAGAGGCATTGCATCAACGACAGACGCACCCACTGAAAATGATGCAACCAGCAGCCGAGTGGCTGCACCCGAACCACCCACTAACTGAGGAAATGTGTTTCCTCTTCTCTTTTTATCATGACTGTCGCGGGTTTTACAACTGTAAGCATCACAGGATGGCATTTCATCAATACCACAACTATGCTTTTTTCAAACCGTGGATCAGGCTGACCAGGTGTCCCGTATTTTACAGGATGTTCAGTTTTTTACTCACATGTCCTGCGTCCCGTTTCAAACCTTCCCGGGACGCCATTTGTCCCGTATTTTTCGTCCTCCGAACGACATTTGAAAAGGGGAGATAAAGGCAGCATGCAGCACTGGTGCGTACACTTTCATCATGGCAACAATATGCCGTCAATAAGGCCAAGCAGCAGCCCAAAATGAAACACTGTCATGGCATCATGGGATAGGGAGTGGTGAAACTTTGAAGGGCCAAAGTTCACTGAAAAAGAGGAAAGCGACAACAAAAAGGATGTGTGTCTTTTGTGACGAATAGTTCCTTTCCACCAGTTATGACTGGTTGATAAAGAATATGAATGAATGATCGTTTTAAGGCCATTTTCCCCGCTAGAGCGGGGGTTAGCCTTGCGGGTCCCATGACAATCATGGTTCCCTGTTTGAGGCAATGTTTTTATGGCCGGATGCTCTTCCTGACGCCAACCCTTGGTCGCCTCTTATGATGCGCAGGGATACGGTGTACCTATTCTAAACCGGGGTACACACCGGGATCATTCATCCCAGCAAGCTGGTACTCAATTTGCCGACCTCGGAAGGATGACAGGCTGAGTCAACCCCCCTGGTGTTAATTTAGCGATCGACCAGGATTCGAACCCAGGATCCTAGGATCCCAAGCCGGCACCATAACCGCTAAGCCAACCAACACCAGGCTGACTGGTTGATAAAGGATACTGAAAATTGTCATGAGGCTTACTGTACAGTTACAGTATGCTCGCGGAGTTTCTCCATTTCCCACAATGACTTATCAGATATCAAGCAGCATGCTGCAGGAAGCACGAACAAGTCAAAATTGATGGTTACCGCATATGAAGCAGCATGCTGCAGGAAGCACGCACAAGTTGAAATTGATGGTTACCGCATATGAAGCAGCATGCTGCAGGAAGCACGCACAAGTCTAAAGTGATGGTTACTGCATATCAAGCAGCATGCTGCAGGAAGCACGCTCAAGTCTAAACTGATGGTTACCACATATCAAGCAGCATGCTGCAGGAAGCACGCTCAAGTCTAAACTGATGGTCGCCGCAACAAGCCAAAGGATCAAAACCTTATTCACAGTAAAATACTCTTCAGAAGCAGAAAAGGTAACCTGGATAATAAACATTCTGAAGAAAGTTTGGTAATTATTTACTTTTTCACGTGAACATGTTCCGATTATCATTTTCTCATTAGACTTTATAAGACGAACTTCAGCATTTTTCCAGCTTTTAGTGCAAGTTTATATTTGGAAACAAGTTGTTTTCACGTTATTAGTTGAGCAGAACATCATTATTTCAGAGTAAAGATCGAATTACCGAAAACTTTTTGCCTTAACATGTAAATATGGTACTGCTGATCTATTTGATCGAACAGTAAATAACCAGAAGGACGCGATCATTCCCACACTTTTATAATCTCCCCTCCGTCCACCCTGAACCGCCAGGACTTCTAATGGGTTCTAAAGGGTAATTCTAAAGGGATATAAAGGGTAATTGTGATGGGATCTAAAGGGTAATTGTAATGGGATCTAAAGGGTAATTGTAATGGGATCTAAAGGGTAATTGTAATGGGATCTAAAGGGTAATTTCAATGGGATCTAAAGGGTAATTGTAATGGGATCTAAAGGGTGATTTCAAAGGGTTCAAAAGGGTAATTGTAATGGGTTATAAAGGGTTCTAAAGAGTTGCTGTAATGTGTTCTAAAGGGTAATTCTGAAGGGATCTGAAGGGTAATTGTATTGGTGTGGCAGACACGATGGCTCGCTGGTGCAGTGACATAATTCCGCACACCAGTGGGTGTCGGCCACGCCCCAGGTGAGGCGTGGCCTCCAGATATACACGCGGGCTCGCAGCCCCGAGCACGGCAGTGCTGATGAGTGAGCAACGAATAAAGAGCTCGAGTTAACCCAAAGCGTTGTGGCCTACCTTTGTTTAACGTGTGTGCCCAGCACCACACTGATGACCTCCGACTGGTTTAGCCGTTGCTGTTCCCCGAACGCGCTATGGCCACCAACGCTGTCGTGATCAAGCTACCGGAGTTCTGGGAAGCGCAGGCCGACACCTGGTTTCTACAGGCCGAGGCCCAATTCCAGCTCCGGGGCGTCACGGCGGACAACACGAGGTACTTTTACGTGGTCGCTGCCCTTGGATCCGGCACGGCCGCCCGAGTCGTGTCCTTCCTCGTGCCGGACGAGAGCAAGTACGCGGCGCTCAAGCGACTTCTCCTCGACACGTTTGGCCTCACAGGGGCCGACCGCGCTGACTGTCTTTTGGACCTTCCCGTCCTCGGCGACACACGACCGTCCGCCTGCATGGATTACATGCTGTCCCTGCTCGGCGACGGCCACGCAGATTTCCTTTTCCGTGCTCTCTTCCTCCGCCAGCTACCTGTACAGGTACGGCTCGCGCTGGCCGGTTCGACCATTACGGAACCGCGCACCCTGGCCAGGGAGGCGGACAAGTTTTTCGCGGCCCACGACGCACGGCCGGCATATAGCACGGCCGTCGTGGATCCCGGCGCTGCGCACGGCGCGAGTGGTTCGGATCGCCACGTGGCATGGCGTTCGGATCCTCCCGAAAATGGCGCAGGTTTGACGGATCCGCGCGTGGCCGCCGCCACGCCCCGCCCACCACCGTCGTCACAACCGGTGCGACAGCCACCACTGGGCCAGACCTGGTGCCAGTTCCATAACAGGTTCGGCCACAAGGCCAGGTCCTGCCGCCCGCCTTGTACTTTTGGCAGGTCGGGAAACGGCCAGGCCGGCGCTCGCTTCCTGCCATGAGCGTCGGCCATACTGGCAGCCTTCTGTTCATAACAGACACCTCCTCGGGTCGTCGCTTCCTGTGCGACACGGGAGCGCAGTTGAGCGTCCTCCCTGCCTCCGCGTCCGACAAGCAAGCTGAGGGTCGGGGCCCCGCTTTGCTTGCCGCCAACGGCACGCCCATCCGCACGTTCGGGAAGCGTTGTCTCTCGCTGCGGTTTGGGGGGCAGCGCTTTCAGTGGACGTTCGTTACCGCTAGTGGTGTCCCCATGGGCCTACTCGGAGCGGACTTCCTCTGTGCGCATGGGCTGCTGGTGGACGTGAGGCACAGATGCCTTGTCCAAGCCGAAACCTTCAGCTCGCTTGCTTGCGCGCTGAGCAGTTCGTTGAGCAGCTCCCTGGGCGGCTCACCGAGCGGCTCGCCAAGCGGCTTGCTGAGCGGTTCGGTCCCGGCGAGGTTGGTCTGCACGCTTCCGGCAGCGGACGAGTTCACCCGCCTCCTCGCCAGTTTCCCGGCCCTCACGCGGCCCACCTTCTCGGCGGTGGCCGTCAAGCATGGGGTGGAGCATCACATCCCCACCGTGGGGCCACCGGTCTACGCCCGGGCGCGCCGCCTCGACCCGGCGAAGCTCGCCGTGGCGCAGGAGGAGTCCGCCACGCTGGAGCAACTGGGCATCGTCCCGCGCTCCAACAGCGCATGGGCATCGCCGCTGCACATTGTGCCCAAGCCCGGCGGTGGGTGGCGGCCGTGCGGAGACTACCGCTGCCTCAACGATGCTACCACCCCCGACCGCTACCCGGTCCCTCACATCCAGGACTTTTCCGCCCGGTTGGCGAAAATGTCCCTCTTCTCCAAGGTGGACCTCATCCGCGGATACCACCAGGTCCCTGTCAGGCCGGAGGACATACCGAAGACGGCTGTCATCACACCATTCGGCCTCTTCGAGTTTCTGCGGATGCCCTTCGGGTTGAAGAATGTGGCCCAGGCGTTGCAGCGGCTTATGGACAGCGTCTTGCGTGACTTGGACTTCGTGTACGTCTACCTGGACGACATCCTCGTCGCAAGCGCGTCCCGTGAGGAGCACCTCCGCCATCTCCGCACGCTCTTCGAACGCCTGGGCCGGCATGGCCTGATCATCAACCCCGCTAAGGGCCGGTTCGGCGTCACCGAAATCGACTTTTTGGGGCACCGCGTCACTAGGCACGGGGCCATCCCCTTACGGGCCAAGGTGGAGGCGGTCAGGGGTTTTCCGCGCCCCCGCACGATCAAGGGGCTCCAGGAGTTCCTGGGCATGGTGAACTTTTATCACCGTTTCCTGCCCCGCATCGCCCAGCTCCTGCGCCCCCTGCACGAGGCCCTCCGGGGGAAGCCGGGCAAAGGCGACGTTGCCTGGACCGAGCCGATGGACGCGACATTCGCGGGCGCGAAGCTCGCCTTGGCTAACGCCACAATGCTCGCGCACCCGGCGCCCGATGCACCGATCGCCCTCACCACCGACGCGTCGGACTACGCGGTGGGCGCGGTGCACGAGCAATGGTTGAAGGGAGCTTGGCAGCCACTGGCGTTTTTTATCCGGCAGCTCCACCCGCACAAACGGCGGTACAGTACCTTCGACCGTGAGCTGCTCAGGCTCCACCTGGCGGTCCGGCACTTCCGCCATCTGCTCGAGGGCCGCCCATTCGCGGCCTTCGTCTACCACAAGCCCCTGGTCTTCGCGATGGCCAAGGTTACCGAGCCGTGGTCGGCCCGGCAGCAGCGTCACCTCTCGGCCGTGTCCGAGTACACGACGGACATCCGGCACGTCGTGGGGAAGGACAACCCAGTGGCGGATTGCCTTTCCCGGTCCATCGCCCACGCGGTCCACCTCGGGATCGACTATGCCCGGATGGCGGCAGACCAGTCCGCCGACCCCGCTGCCCAGGCTTTTCGGACTGCCGTCACGGGCCTCCGCGTCACCGAGGTACCGTTCGACGGCGCGGGCGCGGCCCTCTTGTGCGACGTCTCCCTCGGCCGGCCTCGCCCCATCGTGCCCGCTGGCTGGCAGCGCCGGGTTTTTGACGCCATCCACAGCCTGTCCTACCCGGGCACGAAGGCCTCCCAGAAGCTGGTCGCCGACAAGTTCGTCTGGCATGGCCTCCGGAAGGCCGTCCGCGATTGGGCCAGGACGTGCCTCGCGTGCCAGCGCGCGAAGGTTCACCGCCACACCCAGGCCCCGCTGGCCCCGTTTACTGTGCCCGAACGTCGGTTCGACCACGTTCACGTGGACTTAGTGGGACCTCTGCCCCCCTCGCGGGGTTTCACCCACGTCCTCACCATGGTGGACCGCACCACCCGGTGGCCGGAGGCCGTGCCTTTGGCAGCAACGACGGCGGCGGACATCGCGCAGGCGTTCATCGCCACTTGGGTTGCCCGGTTCGGCACCCCCTCGGACATCTCGTCCGACCGCGGCCCCCAGTTCACCTCGGAGCTCTGGGGGGCGGTAGCGCGGGGGCTCGGCGTCCAGCTGCACCGCACCACGGCCTACCACCCCCAGGCCAACGGCCTGTGCGAGCGCTTCCATCGCGCCATGAAGGCCGCGCTCCGGGCCAGCCTCCGCGACAGCGGCTGGGTCGACAGTCTTCCCTGGGTCCTGCTGGGCCTCAGGACGGCGCCCAAGGACGACCTGCGTGCATCCGCGGCGGAGTTGGTCTTCGGACAACCGCTGCGGGTGCCGGGCGAGTTCCTCCCCGACTCCACGGCTCCGCCCTGCAGGAGACCGCCCGGAGGTTCACCCCGGTGCCGACGGCGCACCACGGTTGCCCGCCAACGCACGTCGCCCCGGAGCTTCGCACAGCGGAGTACGTGTTCGTCCGCCACGACGCCCACCGGACACCGCTGCGGCCCCCGTACGACGGGCCCTTCCGCGTGCTGGAGACCGGGGCGAAGCATTTCACCCTGGACATCGGCGGTACTCCTGACCGCATCTCCGTGGACCGCCTCAAGCCGGCCCACCTCGACTTGGACCACCCCCCGCCAGCGACTCTGCCCCCGCATCGGGGCCGCCTCCCGGTGGGCAGACCCCCAGCACCGCCCAACCCTGCCGTTACGCCACCCCCCTGCCCTGCACCCATCCCAGATGCCGCCAGAGGCATCCCAGATGGCATCCCCGCATCCCAGACGCCGCCAGCCGCCAGAGGACGCTTCGGTCGGGTCATCCGGTTGCCTCGCAAACTGACCCTTCAGGTGCGCGGGAATTCTGGGGGGGCGCGTGTGGTGGACACGATGGCTCGCTGGCGCAGTGACATAATGCCGCACACCAGTGGGTGTCAGCCACGCCCCAGGTGAGGCGTGGCCTCCAGATATACACGCGGGCTCGCAGCCCCGAGCACGGCAGTGCTGATGAGTGAGCAACGAATAAAGAGCTCGAGTTAACCCAAAGCGTTGTGGCCTACCTTTGTTTAACGTGTGTGCCCAGCACCACATTCGGTTTCTTAAGGGTAATTGCCTGAGTGTCACGTATTTTATTTCCTCGGACCTGGTCACCCTGCCGTGGATGGACTCAAATCAAGTGAGAAAGGAGTAAAATCAAGTCTTAAGGTGGAATTTTCAAAGGAAATATGCATCTTGAAGCAAGTAATGTACAGTATTTGTATTGACGCAAACGGGATTTGTCTGTGTTGTGGGAGAAGTAATATGGCCGATGGAGCGCATCCGGTGGCTTCAGGACCGCGGATAGAGCGCTTCCGGTGGCTTCTGGACCGCGGATAGCGCGCTTCCGGTGGCTTCAGGACCTCCAATTAACGTTCGGCACCGTATCCTGTTAGTATAGGGATCAGTGGATTCCGATCCAAGACGTCGAAAGAAAAAGAGAGAGGGACAAGGATTGTAAATAATTAAATTGACACGTGATCCGGATCGTCGCTGATTGGGGTCATAATTCAGACATGTGGATCTGATCGATACGTAATTACGTCATTACGTTATATCTGTCCAACAATTCGGCCTATCATGTGCGATCTCCGTCTTACCTCATATCTGCTCGAATATTCACAAAATAATTCGATAATACAATAAATTCGGACTGCCGGCAGACGCATAATTACTATTAATACTGATTTATTTGCTGTGAGGTGATTAGTAATTACAAAAATGTTACACCAGATGGAAAGAGCTTGTAAACGTCATGACGTATAACGTAGCACGGAGTTCAAAAGGTAAAACGTGGTTCCGAAAGTCACATGGGAGTCCGGGTTATTATAATTTATATAGAACCAGATGGAGCAGGAAAACGTGTTTAGAGGATGTAATTTGGCGCCTCATCCATGTTCGCGCTCGCAGAGGCTAGAGGGTAACGTACATGGTGCACAGCACGGACCCGCACGGGAACGAACAGCACGTACCGGATCCAGACTCCTCATCCTCGGAAGATCCTCCCGGACCGAGCAGGTTACCTCCATCAGAGCTCCTCGATCCCGTGGGATTCGTTCTGTGCTCCATAATGGACAAATGTTGGTTCTTGCACACTGTATTGTAGGGTACAGTATAGTGCAGTACCGCACAGTTCAATGCAGACAAACACCGTGTGAGTGAAGTCCGTGTACTCAAGCAATCTCTGAAGAGTTCATAAATCAATTCCAATCCGCAGATTCGCCACATGTCGAATCGGCTACTTCGTTAAAAACATTAGGGATTTTTGTTTAAAAATGAAAACATAACGGGAATTCTGGATCAAACCAAGACCCGTTTTGTATTGTAAGGTTCAAAAACGATCATTGGTTATCTTACCGAATAGCAGCTAACCATTAAAGATCTTCTTGGAAGCTTTTAACACAATTAAACATTGGTGGATCACGTAGTAAGCAGCTTGCAAAGCGGTTCCTGCGGGACGGATGGCTCGGCAAGCAAGGGCAAGCTGCTTGCTCATGGAAAACACCCGAGAAATACATCAACTACTGGGGGAATGATGAAAGAGCAGAGAGATATAAAAAGAGGTGGACAGACTGGGCATAGTCAAAAAAGGCTCAATGGAGTGGCGAAGAAGAGGTCAGCTCAACTGGGAAATGCTCAAGAACAAGGACAATATACCAATGGCTTTAAGACAATGGCGAGACCGAGTCAATCGGACAGGTGTCGGTTCTGCAAGGTAGAAATAGAAAGCACACGTCACCTCCGCTCAGGGTGTGAAAAACTCATGTCAGAACAGCTGTACACACAAAGGCACAACAACATGTGTTGAGTAATCCACGAGAATGGTGATGGCTTAACGATTAAGGTGGCTCGCTTGAGATATTAGGCTCCTGAGTTCGATCCACTATCGTGCCATTGAAATAACACCAGGTGGGTTGACTCAGCCTGTCAACCTTCCGAGGTCGGCAAAATGAGGACCAGCTTACGGTTAATAGGGAGCATTGCATCACCGGCACAGCCGTGCTTCCAGAAAATGATGCAGCCAAGCAGCCACAAGCTGCATACGAACCTTGGATATGTTAACAAAAATGGTCGCCATGGTCGGATTCAGAACGATACTACAACCAATGAAATACTCCTGAGGCATACTCCTATAATGTGGACTCATCATCTATACGGGTCTAAAGCGGTCGAAGGAGTTTAAAGGTTTATGGAGGTTTAAAAAGTACTTCCAACAGTCCATAATTATCTGGTTGTGGTCAGCATGGCTTTCAATGATTGGTTTGGAAATGTATTACGCATAAAAATCCATTCATGTCTATCTGTCTGTCTGTCTGTCTGTCTGTGTGTGGAAAAAGTTACACTATGTACTTATGTCTCTTAACTGTTTGCTTGCTGTTGGACATGATGGTGGCCCATGTAATTGTTCAATAAATCGTTATTATTTGTTCCTATTTGATGGAATGTGGGTGTGTTCAGTTTGGCCTTCAATGATTGGTTTTGAATGTATTACGTTCTCGCTTGTTTGTAAGGTCGATGTTTATTGGCCAAAATTAATTCTTGCTTGTGGAGTGTGGTTTTATTCACATTTAAAAAAAATGGTGACATTAAGAGACGGCATGATTGATTATGAAAACAGTGATGATTCAAGCGATTATACAGCAAGTGATTCAGAGTTTCCAATAATTGATTCAGAGTTTCCAAAAGGCATTTTGTCCAGTAATGAAGAAGAAGAAGATGATTAGGAAGAAGAAGAAGAAGAGGAAGACGAAGAGGGTAAAGAAGAAGGTGATGAAGAAGAAGAAGAAAAAGAAAAAGATGATAAAAAAGAAGATGATGAAGAATAAGATGATGAAGAGGAGGAAGAAGAAGAAGCTGATGTATAGGAAGTTGATTATGACGAAGAAGAAGAAGATGATGATGATGATGTTGATGTAGTAGTAGTAGTAGTAGTAGTAGTAGTAGTCGTAGTCGTCGTAGTTGTACTTTTGTTGGAAACACAGTAGTGGTTTGCGCTCAGGACTCAGGAAAGTTCAGGCAAACATAAGTTTCCTGTTTAATGTCGCTCAACTTCCTCATCCCAGCATGTCCATGGTTTGAACCGCAGTAGACAAGGAAGAGCATTTTAAAGACAAAGCATTACCAAGACAGATGGAGAGTTAAAAGAACACCAATAACCCAAAATGACACCTTTAAACAAATAATAACAAAGTAGCTACCTTGTGGGGAAACACTACAAAGTGCATTATTTACTGTCCAGACTTCTATAAAACTCCTGACCGATCGGGAATATTGTGCCACGTTAAACTCTGAAGTGATTCGTGAACGCAACAAAGTTCCCAGACATACAAAACTACACTGCACGACATTGCTTTCAATCTTGCACTTTCTAGTTTTATATATTGCAAGTTTTGCAGATGCCAAAACAAAGTTAACCAAGAGATCCTGTGATCGACTCTCTTTCTTCACTGGGTGACCAAAAATAAAAAGTGTTGGGGGGGGGAAATGAAGCCAAAAACGCAAGAGCAGGTTTTTCATCAGCAAAAACACCGGTTGAAGACGCGGACATTGCAAATATATGTGGTAAATGGTTTCTGCTTGCCCACAGAAGCAAAATCCATGAGGAGTGTGTGTGAAGTGTTGCAGTGGAACTCCAGAACTTAGTGCCCCGTGAAGCAGCCTCCAACTTAGGTCCCCAACCACCCTTGGTGTTGGGTAGAGATAAAGAGATTCCCAACGTGGATGGACAGGCAAGGGAGGCAGAAGAACCTCACGGGATGGAGTGTCCATACGATTTGCTAACGTAACAAAGTAGAGTGAGTGGATTACCTGTGCATATATTTCCTTCCTTGATGCATCACAGAAGGGCACCCCAGGCATGCCAGGGACCTTGCTCATATTATGCGGATGTGGCGCAAGGAAAAGCTCGCATCCATGTGAGTAGTATGGAAATGGGGTTCCTGGTTCACGGCGCCCTGACTATCGTTCAACATGGTTCAATATGGTTCAACATGGTCCACTATGGTTCAACGTGGTTCATTATTCAATTTTCCCAATTTCCAAATTTTGGAATTTTTTTAAATTTAATTTCCAATTTTCAGTTTTTCAATTTTCCAAAATTTTTTATTCAATTTTCAATTTTCAATTTTTTCAATCATATAATTTTTTCAATTATATAATTTCCCTAATTTTTTTATTTCATTTCAAGTTTTTCAATTTTTATTAAGCTCAAATTTTGTTAGCTCTATATAGCTGCCTAAAATATCTTCTCACTAGCTCGGCGTATTCTTTATTTTCCTCCACAGGGCTTTGATCCCAAGATCTTTCCCGGAATTTCAGCATTCTTTCACGAATCGCTTCTTTCTCCACTTGCCTTTCCTCATTCTCCTATTTCTCCCTTTCCTCCCTCTTCCCCAGCTGAAAAAGCTTGAATGTGTGTTTGTTGGTTTGGAGGTGTTTATTGTAATATTTATTTTCATGTTTACAAACATCGCAATATGTTGTATTCATTTCTATTTACATAATAAAATTATTCTTCATACGAAAATCAATTTTATATATTTACATTACACATTCAATTTCACATTTTATACATTTTAATATTTAATATTTATTTTATATATTCTTTTATTTAAAGAAAGTTTGATAATAACAAAATAATGCTTTTTTATGCGCGATCAAAACATTCAAATAAATTTAAAGCTCTATTTGAAGTACTATATCATAATATGACTACAGTTTGTTTACCATTAATAATAAAGGTTTATATCTTGAAAAATGTACTACACAAAATACGTTAATTAAAATCGAATTGGATGCTGAATATTTTGAAACATACAAGTATAATCATTCAGAAGCAATTCATATAGGATTGGGCTCACATATTAACCACTTTTTAAAATTCATAAAGAAGAAGACCGAGGTTGTTTTTAAAATGGAAAGCCCCTTTGACTTCATTATAGATATAAATTAATTGGTGGATAATTCCAATACATGGTTAAAAATTAATACCGAATCTATTCAAAATATCATATCGACCCCTATTCAAGATTATATGTCTAATCCGGTTCTCGTTTCAATGATACATTTTAATATGCTTTGTCGCTCGTTTAAGGCCCCTATTATTGAAATAAAACGCACTAAGAATATTCTTTATTTTATATTTGAAGTAATACACATTTCCAAGAAGGTTGTTTCTTTTAAAACAAACGATGATGAGGATTATATACAGGGTGATAAAACAATACAGGGTGATACAAAGAGTGATAAAATAAAGCGTGATAAAATAAAGGGTGATACAAAAGTGATAAAACAAAGGGTGATAAAACATAAGGTGATAAAAAATGTGATGAAACGTGATAAAATGTGTGATTCACCCATGGATCACGCTAGATTAACTTATCATCATTATTTCAAATCCGAACAATTTACTCGTATTGGAAAAATTGGCTCGATCTCTAATAACCCTATTGCTATATGTATATAGTGAATTGGATGAAAATAATCAACCCAAACCTATATTATTATATTGTAGTAGCAATGTCGGTATTGTAAAAATTTATATTATGCCAAATATAGATGAATAATATAGATGAAATAAAATATTGCTTTTCAAACGACAAATAATTTATCCACTATGGTTCAACATGGTTCATTCATTGATGTTTATAACTTCTTATCGTATTAATTTTTCGATACTCTTCTTTCTTTAAAGTTAAAAAATCATAATAATTTTCAAAGTTTATTGATTCTTTAAGAACGTTTATCTTTATTCCTTTTAACTTTTTAGCACTTCTTTCAATATTATTATCAACATAATTATATGGCATAAGCTTTAGATCTCAATCCTATAAATTCACTCATTACCTTACCCTCCAATTCATCCTTAAACTTTCCAATAACCTTTTTATTCTCTGAAGAAAACAACTTATCACCCAGCTTGTAATCACTTGTATCGTATGTATCAATATCATCAATCATATCTGAATAAACATCTTCTGTATCAATTTTCAAAATAAAACTATCTGTGTCCATAAAAGGAAGATTAACATCATTTTGATATTTCTTCCTTAAGTTATTGTAAAAGTAATCATACATTAATGACTTTGATAAATCAAGAATTGATGTTCCAATATAAATAGGTTTATCCATTTCAATGCTTTCTTTAATGAAATGGATCGCACAAAAGTTATCTGAAAACACCTCTGCTCTTTGAAAACTGGGTCTGTTAATTAATTTTGATGCTCGTTCCCAAGATGTAGCAAGTCTTATGTTTTGTCTATTTCTAAGATTTCCATCGTCTTTCCAAATACAGCATTATTCATTAATTTATAAAAGACTTTCTCAAAATAAGTTTTTGCTTCAGTTCTCCTTTGTGTGTTAAAATCAATATACTCTTTCAAGCAATGACTTTGACTAAGCTGTAAAACTCTATGAATCTTCTTTATTATCAGCCCCGCTGATAAACATTGTCTCAAGTTCCTTTGGTGTAAAACATAATTTTCTTTATCATATAATGTAGTAAGTAATTTCTCTGTTGATTTACCTTCAGTATTAAATGATTGTTGATAATCACTTAACCATTCTTTTCTTGGACACTCTTTATCAGGGGCATAAGGTAGATCTTTATGCTTATTATGAAGTTCTTCAGGATATTTCAAATCAACTTCAAAATAATATCCAATTTTAGCTTTATCCAATTTTTCTTGTGTGGAGATAATGATATCCTGTAAAACCTTTTCATAATCTTTCTCTTCAACCCACTTAAGTTTACCATAAGGTAGGGATTGAGACATAGCCCATCCATACAATTATTAGCATCATAACACATCAAATAAGAACTATCTTTTGTAGCATCATAATTAGGAAGATATTTCACAAAATAACATATTTCACAAGAAACCTTAATCATGCAAAAGCAATCTTGTTTGCTCAATAGATGCAGTTTTGCCCCAAAAGTGCATGTTTTTGTTGCACATCATTATTCTAGTGCAGAAACATGAATGCTTCATAAAATAGTGTATTTATCTTGTATACAGCAAATAACACATATTTCACAAGAAACCTTCTTTGTGCAAAAGCCATCTTGTTTGCCTCAGAGAAGCAGTTTTGACACAAAAGTGCATCTTTTTTGTTGTAAGCCATTATTCTAGTGCAGAAAAGTGTGTGCTTCATCAAATATTGTGTATTTATCTTGTATACAGCAAAAAACACTTTCACAAGAAACCTTATTCGTGCAAAAGCCATCTTGTTTGCCTCATAGAAGCTGTTTTGACACAAAAGTGCACGTTTTTTGTTGTAACTCACTATTCTAGTGCAGAAACACGTTCGTTTCGTCAAACAATGTTTATTTAGCTTTTATACAGCAAAATAACACATATTTCACAAGAACCCTTCTTTGTGCAAAAGCCATCTTGTTTGCCTCATAGAAGCAGTTTTGACACAAAATTTAGCGATTTTTTGTTGTCACTATTCTGTTGCAGAAACGTATGTCCATCATCAAATAATGTATATTTAGCTTGTATACAGCAAAATAACACATTTCACAAGAAACCTTAATCATGCAAAAGCAATCTTGTTTGCTCAATAGAAGCAGTTTTGATGCAAAAGTGCATCTTTTTTGTTGTACCGGTAAGTCAGTATTCTAGTGCAGAAAAGTGTGTGTTTCATCAAATAGGCTATATTTAGCTTGTATACAGCAAAATAACACCTTTCACAAGAAACCTTATTCGTGCAAAAGCCATCTTGTTTGCCTCATAGAAGCAGTTTTGACACAAAAGTCCATGTTTTTTGTTGTAAGTTACTATTCTAGTGCAGAAACGTGTGCATTTCATCAAATAGTGTGTATTATGCTTGTATACAGCAAAATAACACATATTTGACAAGAAACCTTTTTCGTGCAAATCCAATCTTTTTTGCCAAATAGAAGCAGTTTTGACACAAAAAGTGCACGTTTTTTTGTTTGCAATCACTATTCGAGTGCAGAAACGTGTGTGCTTCATCAAATAGTATGTATTTAGCTTGTATACAGCAAAATAACACATATTGCATGACAAAACTTCGTGCAAAAGCAATATCATTCGCCTAAAGAAGCATGTTTGACACAATGTGGGCGTTGTCTGTTTCAAATCACTCTTGTCGTGCAGAAACGTGTGTGTCTCATCAAATAGTTTCAACAAATTATTTAATATTTTCCTTCAATCTAATATGGCTGCCACGCCATGTGACCAATGATGTTTTTGTGATCATCTTTTAATCGCCATGCCTAGTCAATGACACACGTGTAGTTTCGAGTCAATCGATTTGGTGGTTTGAGAGAAGATGTTTTTCTTAAAGGTTTTATGTTAAATACAATATGGCTGCCAAACCATGTGACCTACGATGTCATAAATTTAATATTTCAATACAAATGTGTCACAGATCATGTGCATGCAATTTCAGATTTTTAGGACAAGGAATTCGATTGAAACATTTTTGGCTGGTATACCCCTTCACATATGATGCCATCAATATCATGCTTTTGTTCCCCCATTGGGAGTACTTGACAATGTGCCAAGTTTCAAATTTTTCCATTCAGCGGTTTCCCGAGAAATAACTTTTTAATGTACACCCAGGCATTTGTCTATCACTATAGGCCTAACTACTGGCAGCAATGGAATTTTTCTACCAGACCAAGTAACCAGGGCCCTCCAAAGTCAGACCTGGTTCCTGTACTACGAATATAAGTATCTAAGTCTTGCTCAGATATTTGTCTGAGTGAAACCAAGATTGCAACACAATTGACCTTTTTAAAGTCCACGAAATCACTTATACCACATTGATAGATTAACTTACATTTTTTCCTGTCACTGGGGATGGGTACTTTTGCTGCACCTGGAATTGAATCAGACTAGGGCATTGCCCGTACTATATCTATATCTAAAATTATATCCCCCCCCTCTATTTACATGAAATGGTTTGGTCCAAAGCGAACGGCTTGCGAGTACGGTGACAATCCCCCCCCTCTATTTACATGCAATGGTTTGGTCCAAAGCGAACGGCTTCCGGAGTTTGGTAAAGAAATCGCCATCGCGTGCACAAACGCGCAGGAAAGCGAATGAATCGCAAATTCGGTTTTATTAGTTTTAAAACATAGTTTAACGCCAACATAGTTTGCAAACGTGAAATAAATGAATACGCTCTCAAATGTGCCATCCGAGGCAGAGTGTGTCCTCCACGTTCGGCACACGCGATCGTTCGCTGCTCTCTGATTGGTTGAATCGTTTTTTGGACATAGCTCGGTAAGTAATTGTCCGATTAATATGAAACCTTGAAAAGGCACATCCTCGGGTCCCCAGCAATATACCTGGCAAGTTTCAAGTATATCGGACCGGTAGTTGTCGAGAAACAGCGGTCACAGACAAACAAACAAACGTACAGACGTACAGACAGACAGACAGAGATTACTGGAATTATAGATATGAATGATTTTTTTAACTACATCTTGTCCCAATTGGAGAGGTCACGTGATTAGCGTGGAGAATGTGCCGCCTTGAAATCGTGAATGAGATCTTTTGGAGAAAGTTCGCGAGGCGTGACGTGGTTCGTTTTCTGCGGAATTGGTGATCTCACGTTCTGACCTCGTGTATCCTATTGTACCATCCTACTGTACTCTTCCTTACAGTACCTCACTGTACTTCACTCTACCTCACTGTACCGTACTTTACCTCGATCTACCTTGTGCATCCCTCCGGTGCGCCATGAACCGAGATGTCTCAGGTGAAGAACACAGATCGAACCCCCCGGGATCCACGAGCGGTTCCGATGGCGGAAACTCGCTCGTTCCGGGAGATTCTCCCTCAGATCGCGGGTCCAGGGTCGGTCCACCCGAGGATGAAGACCCGGGACCCGGTACGTGTCGTTCTCTCCACACCTTGCTCTTCCCGTTACCGTGTCGGGTCCGTGCTGGTTCGTGCTGTGTACTATTTTGGGAACTCATTTCAAAAAAATGGAGAATCTCACAATGGTTTGAATTGGAGACACTGAGGTGAAAGGATACAGGACTTACCGTGTAATACTGATGTAAAAAGGGACACAAATTATTGTGTAATACTGATGTAAAAGGGTACAGTGATGACCGTGTAATACTGATGTAAAAGGGTACCGAGATTACCGTATAATACTGATGTAAAAGGGTACCGAGATTACCGTGTAATACTGATGTAAAAGGGTACAGTGATGACCGTGTAATACTGATGTAAAAGGGTACCGAGATTACCGTGTAATACTGATGTAAAATGGTACCGAGATTACCGTGTAATACTGGTGTAAAAGGGTACCGAGATTACCGTGTAATACTGGTGTAAAATGGTACCGAAATTACCATGCAATACTGGTGTAAGAGGGTACAGCGATGACCGTGTAATACCGACGTAAAATGCCACAGAGATTACCGTGTAATCCTGATGTAAAAGGGTGCCGAGATTACCGTGTAATACTGATGTAAAAGGCCACAGAGATTACCGTGTAATCCTGATGTAAATGGGTACATAAATTACCGCGTAATACTGAGGTTTTACCACCTAACCCTAACCCTACCCTAACCCTAACCCTAACAACCCTAACAACCCTAACTCACCTTAACCGTTCAGCCAACACTTGGCGTATTTTCCATACTGATGATACCACAGCTGTTGCTTGCAATGACAAAGCAACTCTTAATCTATCTATAATTCCAGTAATCTCTGTGTGTATGTGTGTGTGTGTGTGTGTGTGTGTGTGTGTGTGTGTGTGTGTGTGTGTGTGTGTGTGTGTTTTTGTCTGTGACCGCTGTTTCTCGACAACCACGGGTCCGATATACTTGAAACTTGCCAGGTATATTGCTGGGGACCCGAGGATGTGCCTTTTCAAGGTTTGAAATTAATCGGACAAGTGGTTCCCAAGGTATGGTCACCGTACTCGCAAGCCGTTCGCTTTGGCTTTGCGAATGGACCAAACCATTTCATGTAAATAGAGGGGGGGGGGTTCTGTGGGCTTTGCGAATGGACCAAACCATTTCATGTAAATAGAGGGGGGGTTCTGTGGTCGTTACTGCCACGTGGTTTCAAAGTTTTTTTTTGTTGTTGTTGTTTGCACGCATGTTTTTTTGCACGCACGTACGGGCAAGCACGTACGGGCAAGCACGTACGTGCGGGCACGCCCTAGTATCTCTAATTCAACCATCGATTTGTCTTTCACAAGGAGTAATCTACTGGTAATATCCTTTCCTATTTTACGAATGTCTGGTCTTCTGAGAGATTTTCTGGAGCCTTTTGTTGTGCTTGACACCGTGAAAACTTTTTACAAGTGTGACATCGGGTTCTTATCTGCAAGCTCCCCTGTTTTCGTTTTCCTCCTTCACTCTGCTCTCTCATTCCTAGTTTTCTCTTCTGACCTTCTTTATCTGTAAAATTGTTGCTCGTTCAACGTCGCACTCTTTCCCTACCAACAGCGGTGTCCCTCAGGTTTCGGTCCTGTCTCCTACCATCTTCTTTCTTCTACAAATAACCAAATGCATTCGTAAGCTGATGACTCAACATTACATTCCTCTACTTCTTAACATCCGCTCCATTTTCCCTTCCTCGATCAACATCTCCTTTTATCACAGCTGCCTCTTACAAATTCATATTTGGACAGGATTTCTCAGTGGGGCAAATGTAATCAAGTTCAGTTGAATGCTTCAATCTCTTCCTATTTCCCTTTTTATGGCGTAGCCCATAGGGCAATGCCATCTAGAACAGCTTTTGTCTGTCTGTATGTCCCCCCAAACGTCCACCAATCAGAGCTGAGGACCTCGTCACATGACAGGGTGAAGCGTTTCGTATTCGTTGCAGTTGCATATTTTACTAAAAAGAAAAATAATAACCTTCTTTTGAACGTGTTGGGGTCCCAGCAGGTGTCGTAAGGTAGGTCAGAGGTTTCAGAAACAATTATGATTTTGAAATGCGATCGACATGGATCTTGCTCCCAAATCCGGAAGTGAACAGACGACGACGGTTCGCCGGTTTTAAATCTCAATACAATCGTCATTTAACTTTATATTTTGATATATTAATACAATGATATTAATTTTTGATTGGAGTGATGGATGATGCTGCTTGGAATGATAATATAGAGCAGGGGTCGGCAACCTTAGGCACGCGTGCCACCATTGGCACGCGGCAGCGTAATCATTGGCACACTGGCGAAAGCAGTGCCCTCTCCGCTGCATGCCAAATCACTTCTTGAACAGCCATTGGCTGTTGCGCGTGTTGCACTATAATAGTATTCCGGTGTGATTGTGCAGGGTGATGAGGTAGATGGATCAGAGCAGAGTCACCATTCCAATTCCAAATTCTTTCACTGGAATAATAATCAAAGATGCACAACATGAGATGCCGGCCTGGCGCATTCAAACACAATATTCGCGGCAACAGGATGTGCTGTAAGAACAGTGGTGTTGTTCACAGCAGATGGTCCGAGGCTGCATCTCCACTCATTATTATTATTCGGACTGGTTTCTAAGTTTTAATATTAATCTCATCATTATTCTGAATTGTATAATAATCGTAGATATAAAATAGGAGATGTAGGCTTGGTGCCTTCCGATACGCCGTTCATGGCAACCTGAGGTGCTGTAAGAGCAACTGTTGTTAACATCCGGTGGTCAGCGGTTGCATCTCCACTCTTTATCATTCAGGCTGCCTTCTGCGTTTTAATATTAATCTCGTCATTATTTTGAGTTTTTTTTATGGGGTGGTAGTAATGAAAATGGGGGTAGTAGTTTTTCTCGTAACACGCGGCCTGTCTTATTTAGTTTGATTGACGGTACGGCCTCCCGCTCACATTTACCACAGGAATTGCAGTGAAGCGGTTCAGGTTCGGTAAAAAAAACCACCTTTAGAGGCCATTTTTCCCCGCAAGCGGGGGTTGGCCTTTTTCGGGGACCGTGGTTGTTGTTGTTTTTTGGTCCCCTTTTTGAAGCAATGTTTTACGGCCGGATGCCCTTCCTGCCGCCAACCCTGTTTGTCGCCTTTTTACGACACACAGGGAATTACCAATGAACTGGTACTCAAGGTTCGGTAGATGTTCGGTAAATGTTTCTTTAAAATGTTGCAATGCATATGGCCTATATGGATGGAATAAAATTCCATGTCTGTTGGAAATATTTTTTTGATGTGGTGTCATAATTAAACTTAATGTTGAACTTAATGTTGATATGGCACACGAATTAACAAGAACATTTCAAACTGGCACTTCATGTCAAAAAGGTTGCCGACCCCTGATATAGAGAATGGCTGTCAACGCCTGACGTTCGACTGAAGGTGGCACAGGAATGTGGAATTTATTACTTGCAAAATCGAAGATTTTTCAAGTATATTGGTCGGTTCCATTTGTGGTTCTGTCTGTTTGTCTGTTTGTCACCGGCCTACAGGTCACAATTCCAAACCGATCGTCACGAAACTTCACCACATTGTACAAGTCGTCCCAATTGAGAAGCCTATTGATTTTGAGGTCAAAGGTCATCTGGAGGTCAAAATATTTCTAAAATCGCCATTTTAAATCCGATTGACTTGAAAGTTGAATAGCATTTGTATATCAAGTCACTAAATTGGGAAAGATACTATTTTTGAGGTCAAAAGGTCAACTTAAGGTCAAATTTTAAAAATCATCAATTTTCATCTAAAAAGCCGTCAATTCTCAACCGATTGACTTGAAAATTGAACAGCATTTGCATATCGAGTCACTAAATTGGGAAAGATACTATTTTTTAGGTCAAAAGGGCAAAGGTCAACTCAAGGTCAAACTTCCAAAATCATCACTTTTTATCTGAAAAACCGTCAATTTTCATCCGATTGACTTGAAAATTGAACAGCATTTGCACATTGAGTCACTAAATAGGGAAACCAACTATTTTTGAGGTCAAAAGGTCAAAGGTCAACTCAAGGTCAACCTTCCAAAATCATCATTTTTCATCTGAAAAATCGTCACTTTTCTTCCTATTGACCCGAGCTTTGATCAAGATTGTCAATTTTAATCGTGATGAAATGGACAATTTGCTGTATCAATGGAATTTTTTTTCTTGGGGAGGGGAGGGAGCGTATTTTGCAAGTATCGTGCTCCGCATGACGTCTTCTTGGTGTTTCATTGCTTGCCATTTGCCTTTTTTCCAAAGTCATTCACGAACCGTCTGTCCAAGGCTGAAGTCAAAAAACATTAATACTTGCATTATTTGCTAACTGGTATCCCCATCCAGGTCATGCTGTCCTTTTCAACTGGAGTATCAAACAAGCCCAACTACACCGTTGTTAGACTATCGTCTTGTTAAACTCTTCTCCACATTTCCATCTCCTGGGAAGACTCCTATTTTACCACTCAATACAGTAAACATACTTGGGATAAATGTAACATCGTAACACCGTAACATCAAATCTATCTTGGAAACCTCACATTGTACCAAGAGATAACTCTGCCATGAAGACACTGGAAGTTCTGTTCAGATTTTGAAGATTCTTCTCGTCTGAACAGTTCTCCAATTATATAAAGGAATAATTTGTCTTCGTCTTGAAAACTGCTCTCACGTCTGGGGAGGTTCAAGCTCTACATATTTACTTGACAGAAACGGGTCTGAAGCAATCCGACTTGTAAACTCTCCCAATCTCACCTCAAAACTCAGCTTGCTTGAATTATGCCCTAATGTTGATTCTTTCCATTTTATACAGATATTACTTTGGTTTCTGGTATATGTCCACCATTAGCATACCACAAAACACTCGGCAAGCCATGACGTCACATGATTATTGTGTGATATGGGTAACTCAAGGGTGGGCCTTTGTTTGTTGTTTGTTTGTTTGTTTGTTTGTTGTTTGTTTGTTTGTTTGTTTGTTTGTATTGTTTGTTTTTGTTTGTTTTGTTTGTTTCTTTTGTTTGTTTGTTTTTTGTTTGTTTTTTATTGTTTGTTTCTTTTCCTTCACCGCTATTGTTCTAGCATTCTTTATCTTCTCGTGTTCCTGTTTTATTATTCTTGTATTATTATTACAAGTATTATTGTATTATTGTAAGTATTATTGTATTATTGTATTATTGTAAATGTATTATTCTTTATTCCTGTTTCCTAACAGTTATAACCTTCCCTTTTCAACAGGCAGGTTTTCCATTTCCTTGAAAGCTCGTAAATTATATTTGCTTCTCTATTTCTTGAGTTGTTTTTCATTTCCTGTAAGATCTGGTCTCGTTGATGACGAAACAGTCCGTGACTGGAGCCCTTAATGTCGAATAAAAATCGTTGAGATTGTAAAATGAGTTTTTGTTAATAATATATTGTGATTTTTGAAACTTTAAAAAAAAATTCAGTCTTTCAAATTAGATTTATAAATGGATTGTTTTTATTTTAGATTTTATTGCGAAAGTGAAGGTGAAGTCCGAGTTTGGCGGTGATTCGTTCCCTCAAGACGAAGGTTTGAACCACAAACACATTGTTGGTGTTGCAGTTTTGTTGGTTATTATAATAATGTTAAAGTCCAGAGTCAACTTTACCTCAGCATATCTGGTACTTGTTATTTCTCCCAAAATACAAATGTCCATCAAGTTTGGTAATAAATTGTGAAAGAAAATCCCAGCCATGTTATTCATTCCTCTATTCCTGTTTCTCTGATTCTTATTCTGATGTACCATAATCTGTTACAGAGCCAAAGTAGTTACTTGGCAAGGGTAATACTGGGTGGTTTGCCATTGCCTTACCTTGTTCAGGGTCTTGGTGATAGCTTGCCGATGCTTCCGTCAGATATTGGGTGTCCCGTCTGCCAACTAATGTTTGTTTGTTTTTTGTTTGTTTATGTAGTTGATGCTCGTGGAAGAGCTAGTCCGAGTACACTGAACAGATCAGGATGCAACAGGGTAAAATGAACAGTGGAGAGAGGGGGAAATACCAACAGTAGAGTTGAATGCCAAGGTAGAGGGAGGCGGACAAACAATGGGTGTGGGGAGGAATGTAAGGAGTGGACGATGTAAGGAGTGGACAAGATGGATGCAGAAAGAAACTCTCAGGAAAGAAAATTGCAAATTTGAGGGGAGTTAATGAGGGTAGAAAAGATCATGGTTTTGGTTTGGGGACCTGTTGAACAGCGGTCTTGAAAACCTGGAGTCTATCTGAGGAATGGCACAAATTGATGAATGAACCTTCTTGTAAAACACCAAAATGACAGTTTATGGCTGGGTCGGAATTCAAACCCACACTGGACAGTTTACAGACGAGTGTGAGTACCTCTCAGCCATACTATCAGCCCCATTCCTGTTTATATGAGTTTATACACCTCTCTACTGAGCACCTCTTGAGTTTTATATTATTTGTCATTTATTTTTAACTCAACTGGACTATGTCCAGCTGAGTTTTTGTCGACATCCAGTGTCCGTCGTCCGTCGTCCGTCTGTCGTCTGTAAACAATTAGACGTCTACGCTCTAAAAGTCACAAATATTGATCAAATTTGATGAAACTTGTTATGCAGCATCTTTAAGACATAAACTAGTTTGGGATTGCATTTGGGCGTTGGATGCCCAAAAATGGGTGCGGCAGGGCGGCCATATTGAAAAATCAATTTTTGTCAATCTGGTACTTCCTAATGTAGCTAGAAGGCTGAAACTTTGTGTGTAGACAGTATGTAACAAACCTCAACACATATATTACGGGTTTTGACGATGTCCGAAAAATGACCTCGTCGTGACCTATGACATGACTTGACCCATAAACATCAGTTTGCACGACGTCCAAGCTCGAAAAGTCACAAATACTGATCAAATTTGATGAAACTTGTGCCTTTTGCCACTTAAAGATATTTGAAAACACATATAAATGCACATATAAACATATAAACGCATATATAAACTATATAGTTTGTGGTTCTATTATGCATATTCTAACCATATTGATATAGACCAGTTGAGTTCAGGTTTTTTTTTTTTTTGTTTGTTTTTTTTTTGTATACTGAATCGAGGCTCGTGAAAGAGCTAACATTTATTTCACAAACAAATCAACCAGACAAACAAAATATACAAAAAGAGGGAGCGGAAGACAAGATGGGGAGAGAAGGGGAAGCACACAACCACAACATTTGAGAGCAGGGAGAAGTGTGGGAGGGAGAGGGCTTGGGGGCAGGATGCGTGGGAAGGGGGGGGGGGGGTGGGAGAAGTATAAAATACAAGGGGGCCGAAATTAGCGGGGGTAGAAAAGATCAAGGTTTTGGATGGGGGAGGATAAGAGATGGTGGTGAACAGCTGTTTTAAAGACCTGGAGGGTGGAGTGGGATTGAAGAGAGTGAGGGAGTTTGTTCCAGAGGCAGGAGAAAAGAGGAATGAAGGAGTGAAGGTGAGCAGAAAGTCTTGATTTTGGCAGTTTAACCATAAGAGGGTTGCAGGCAGATCATGTGCGACCTGTAGGAATATTTGGGGGACAGAACCCAGAGAGGGCTGGGGGGGCAAGGCCAGAGAGGAGTCGGTAGAAGACGGAAAGACCACCAACCTGCCTGTGGTGAGTGAGTGAAAGGCCCTTGGAGTTAGCTTCATCGCGGGAGATTCCAATGATTCTGAACGCTTTGGTTTCAACAGCGTGAAGACGGGCTAGGTGTGAGGCAGGAGCACCAGACCAGAGGGGAGAGCAGTATTCCATAGAGCTGCGGATGAAAGCCTTGTATGTGGTGAGGAGCTCAGGTGTGCCAAGGAAGGACTTCGCACGACGGAGGATGCCCAGTCGGTGACTGGCTTTGGAGGCCAGATTTGAAATGTGGTTTTCCCAGGAAAGATCATGGCAAATAGTGAGACCCAAAAGCTTGAGTGACAGAACTTCTTGGAGAGGATTATTCAGAAAGTGGATGGGAGGGTTTTCCAGTCGGTCTTTTCGGAGAGACATCGTAAGAGTGTGAGATTTATCAGGATTGAAAGACATGTTCCATTTGTTTGCCCAGTCTGTGATTTTGTCCAGGTCTGCAGAGAGTGAGGAGGCTGCAGACTGCCGATCTGAGGGATGAGGAATGGAGCGACAGAGAGTAGAGTCGTCAGCAAAGAGATAGAGAGGATTTTCAAGAGAGTCAGAGAGATCATTGATGAAGACCAGAAAAAGCACAGGGCCCAGAACACTACCTTGGGGAACTCCAGCCTGAACAGGAAGAGGAGATGAGAGAAACCCATTCAGGGCCACACGTTGACTACGACCAGAGAGGAAGTCCGCCAGCCATGCGTGGAGATTTCCATGGATACCAAAGGAGGAGAGTTTGGTGAGCAGAGCAGGGTGCCAGACCGTATCGAAGGCACGTGAAATGTCAAGGGAGACGGCTCTAATTTCCTGTTTGGCGTTGAGGACCTCCATCCATTGTTGAGAAAGCAGAAGCAGCATATCCAGAGTAGAGTGACCAGGTCTGAAACCAAATTGATGATCAGAGATCAAGCCATTGGAGAAGAGGGAAGATTTCATATCTGAAGCAATGATGGATTCCATGACTTTGCTGATAATTGGGAGAAGGCTGATTGGTCTGTAGTTGCTGGGATCTGTTTTTGCACCTTTTTGTGCAAAGCGGTGATGTTGGCTGATTTCCAAGCAGATGGCAAATTACCTTGAGCAAAAGAGAGGGTGAAGAGAACAGAAAGAGGGAGTGAAAGAGCGGAAGCACATGATTTTAGGACCCGTGGGCTGATGCCGTCAGGACCAGTTGCAGAATCAGCGTCGAGGGTTGACAGAAACTTTTCCACCTTGTCAGGAGGAAAGGACAAAGAGTCCAGGAGCAGCTGGGTACGACTGGGTACGGTGGGTACAGAGAGGGATGGGTTTGGGACACAAGATTTAGAGGCAAACACAGAGTTGAGGCATTCAGCTTTTTCACGTGCGGAGTCAGCCGTTAAGCCGTTTGAGGTGAGGGAGGGGATGGAGAGGGAACAAACACCAGAAACAGATTTGACCAGACACCACCAGGATTTGGAAGAGGGAGACAGATAAGAGAGTTCGGTCTTGAGAACGGTGAGATATTGTTTCCTGGCTCTCCTGAGGGTGGACACACACTTGTTTCGGGCTTTGTGAAAGGAAATGAGATTTCCTTCCGTTGGATTTGCTTTCCAGGAGGCGAAAGCAAGTTGTTTCAGGGCAACAGCCTCACCACAAGATTCCATGTACCATGGACGGGAGGAAGGGTATGACAACTGAAGACGAGATGGGATAAATCTGTGCATGAGAGAGAGCAATTTACTTTGAAGGAATTCCCAGGATGAGTTGATGTTGAGGTTCTCTGGAACCTCTAGTTTAAGATTTTTCTTGAGATAAATGTCTTTTGAATCAGTCATACCATTGTTTAGTTTTAATGGGAATTTTTGTTTCAGGTTTTATTGTTAAAGTGAAGGTGAAGTCTGAGTTCTTCGATGAATCATCCTGTCAAGACAAAGGTCTGAACCACAACAACATTCTGCTTGTCCCATTATTGAGTGTAAATTGTATGGGATCTTGTACTCTCACTCTCGCTCTTTCTATCTCTCTCTCTCTCTCTCTCTCTCTCTCTCTCTCTCTCGCTCTCATTGTTGTTGGACTTGCCTTGAGGCCATGAAACAACATTTATACCCCGCTCATTAATTTTACCAAATTCGTTGAAGCATCACAATACTTGTCGAGATGTTTGTGGGAAGCTTTCATGCATCGACGTTTATGATATAATCAGTCGGTTCCAACTTGCAACCCGATTGCTGGATATGACGTCAAGATGCAACGGGATGTCTTTGTGTTACAGATGTTGATGAGAAGCTGATGGTTGATCTGAAACTCGTGCATTCTCTAAATGGTATGTGTTCCAACTTTGAATCGTCATGTAATAGGGCATGCTGAAGTGATTGAGATTAGATGTGCTTCTTGTTTTTTTCTTTCCTCTTGGGAAATGCATGGACTTGCTCTTTGTTGACAGCCAAAAACTTGTTCGGGATACAAGTCCAGTGAAGTCTGTGTCCAAATCGACAAAAAATAACGTGGAAACTCACTCTTTCAGAATAGGACACAATCACTGTTACAACAGAGTCCATTTTATGAGTGGTGATCACATTCCTACCTGCCTTTAAGGAACCAGCCCCATCTTATGGTCGCTGTGACAACATCTGATGCAAATTGTTTCTTCTTCCTTTATATTGCCTTTCACAAACACATCTATAGCAAGAACGGCACTCGGTAGAGAGCATTCTTCCCGATGAGAGGGAAGGAAGGGGGGAGGGGGGAGGAGTGGGGATGATTTGAGGTCTTGAAGTCACAATTTACATTACGTGGAATTGCACATTACAAACTGTATTTCACAGATGCGTGGACATGTATTCACATATTCTGTGAAGTTAATAGACTGTGTAGATTACATCATTTCCGGATCTGATGAATTGCCAGTACCCATATCGGAAAGCTATGCGTAGCTTCTAACTCGACATGTCAAAATGTCAAACATGTCTAGGTCCGTGGATTTCCCATGGGCGCCCCACTAGTCTATCTGTATCACAAAACAGGAGTGCCTGTTCTTCCGTCCCCAAACTACTCCCTCAGTTTTAGGAAACCTTCTGTGGAACGTTTTGAGTTCCCAGCGGGTGTCCTAGAGTTGGTGGGAGTTTTCATAAATTCCTCGATACAATTATGATTTCACATTTCGATCCGGAAGTAAACACAATCATGGACATTCACTTTTTAATTTTTTTTTGTGTACTAAGTTGAGGCTCGTATAAGAGCTAACACATAGAACATATAATAAAGAGAGCAAGAGACGAGAGGGGGAGAGAGAGGGAAGCACAACAACAGCAGAGAACCGGGACATCGGGAGATCTGTGGAAGGGAGAGAGCTGGGGCGGGGCACAGGGGAGATGAACAAGATGGACACTAAAAAGACTTTCAGGAAAGAAAACGGATTTGAAGGAGGTACATTTGGGGTGGATTAATGGGGGTATAAAATATCAAGGTTTTGTATGGGGGAAGCTAAGGAGATGGTGGTGAACAGCTGTTTTAAAGACCTGGAGGGAGGAGTGGGATTGAAGAGAGTGAGGGAGTTTGTTGCAGAGGTGGGAGAAAAGAGGAATGAAAGAGTGAAGGTGAGCAGAGAGTCTTGATTTTGACAATTTCAGCAGAAGAGGGATGCTGGCAGATCTTGTGCGACCTGTGGGAATATTTTGGGGACAGAGCACAGACAGAGCAGGACAGAGCAGGGGGAGGTAGGCCGGAGAGAAGTCGGTAGAAGATAGAAGGACCGCCAACCTGCCTGCGGTGAGTGAGTGAAAGAACTGCGTAAGAGAGTGAGAGGACCGGAAGGAAAGAAAGGAAAGTTATTATCAGACCACTGGTTTGATAATATCTCAATACGATTGTGATTTTGAGGTTCCACCCGAACGACGTCGCTGTTATCCATCCAAGGTGGGTTGGGGTTTCACAAATTTCTCAATGCAATTATGATTTTGATTTTCGATCAATAATGAAGTTTTTCGTATCCGCCCTTTCTCGCCAGCAGATTTGTCTGTATTGCTTATCACGTGAGAATGGAGTCTGCATTTGCAGACTTCCGAGGAAGGATAGGTCAGGGGTGGTATACATAGTGCGCTGTGGTTGTGGAGCTGAATATGTGGGTGAAACCGGGAGGACCTTAGGTCAACGTATTGCTGAACACCAAAAAGCATTTGAATGTAATTATCCCAGCAGATCTGCTATTGCCAAACACGGCCTTAAGGAAGGCCACACACCTTTATGGGATAGGGTTAATATTTTGGGGTCTACACCTAACAGAAACAGAAGACATGTTTTGGAGGCTTGGCACACGGAAGAAACTGTAACCTCGATCACACAAGAGGTGCTTGACTTACCGGTAGCTTTTGACCCACTCTTGTATAAAGGAAGCAGGCATTCCATACTTTGAACAATGAGTCCACAAAATATGTCACACAAGGTTTTTATTCGGACAATTTGCCCCCTGCCCCCCCCCTAAAAACCCCTCTCCCAAACCACCCTTCTCCCAAACCCCCCCTCTGCTCCCCCCCCCTCCGGTTCGCCCCCCCTCAACTCCCCACCAACCCCCCCTCCCAGCTTCCCCCCTTTACCGCATAGGGCCACATGTAATGCTCTTAATATCATGGCAATTTTATTTTATCTTAAAAAATTTTGCTTTAATATACTTACAGTTTTAATTTAAGTTACAATTTAATACATTTACAAATTATTTACAAGTTTAACTTCTAATTAAATGTAATGATTGTTCCGGATTTTCTAAACACTTGAGTTATAATCCAGCATTGCTTACAGGATTGTTTTGAGCCGTTAATGTGCGGTTGATTTTTAAATTTGGTCAGTAACATTCTCAGTTCACAAGAGCGATATGATACGGTTTGATTGGCTGTCCAGATTTTTAAATTTTTGAAAGGTGCCGTTGGTTCTCAGTTCACGAGAGCGATGTGGTATGGTTTGATTGGCTGTCCAGCTTTTTGAATTTTTGAAATGCGCGTTTGCTTCTCAGTTCACGTGAGCGGTGTGATTCGGTTTGATTGGCTGTCCAGCTTTTCCCACCCCACTTTGCATATAGCCCGCCCACTTTGTTGCATACAAGGGGATGTTGAGATGATTTTATCACTCTTGAGGAAGATTAACGGAGGCGTGTGGCTTTGTCACATGTTGTTAATCGAAACATTGAGTCATTGTTTGTTCTGTCTGTCTGTCTGTCCGGGGGTGTAGCTTACTCCGTTTACAGAGTAGCTCCACTCATTCTTGGAGAGGCTTCATGCAAACAAATATCCACCATTTTATTAACTCGAATAGCTTTGAGGCCTGTTTAGTTAGGCCCGAGCTGTCTTTCTCTCTCACACAGGTTTATTTCAACTCTAATTCGATATATCATTTCATTTTTAACAGTCGCTGACATAGTTTTAGACTCGGTTGAAAAGAAACGGGAAGAGAATCCCATGAAAGTTTCCGTTTATAGAACGAAATGATTTCTCATAGGCCTGTAAAATAAAGCCCATTCATTGAGTCACCCTCAGTATTTTATCTCGAATTCACCATCTGATTTAATTTTTATCGATGGTTTTAGACTCGGTGTCAGAAATAATTGAGAACATTCACGCACACATGGGAAATTGCAGAGATATATTTTTTCAAATGATACACAAAATGACACACAATGATACACGAAAATAAACCGCCTAAAATAACAGTCGGGGAAAATGTCGACATATATTTAAAATTCGCTTTTTCTTTTCCGTTAAGATATTACTTTTACTTTTGATGACAGTCGTCACAAAAACAACATATATTTCTTCGTTCTTATTTCATTCAACATTATTATCCGGAAGTAAAATATGTTTCAGGAAATTACCGAGAGATATTTCTTCGTTTTTTTTTATTAGTTATGTGCGCATACACTTTAAATAGGTTTATTTGAAATCTTTAATTTTCACAATGTAATTTACTTGCCATTTGTCATTTGATGATTACGAGACACTTCCTCTTGAGGATCGTGACAATTCATGCGTTGCGTGGACCTTCCATTTCCAAAATGAATGAGACGGTCGATGAAGAACGCAGACTTGAACAGGATGCAGCAAGAAAAAGAACGAGACCCTCGACGGACGTGATCACAGACTCTAACAAGATGCTGCTGCAACAACGATGAGGAGGGTTGGAGAGGAGCGAGGCGTTCGAGAGGAGTTAGGGGTTGGCGAGTGAGGAGCTAGGGTTTGGAGAGTGAGGAGCTAGGGGTTGGAGAGTGAGGAGCTAGGGGTTGGAGAGTGAGGAGCTCGGGGTTGGAGAGCGAGGAGCTTGCGGTTGGAGAGTGAGGAGCAAGGATTTGGAGAGTGAGGGCCGATTGGAGCAGAGAGTGAGGAGCAATTGGAGAGGAGAGTGAGGAGTGATTGGAGGGGAGTGTGAGGGATTGGAGTGGAGTGTGAGGGATTGGAGAGGAGTGTGAGGGATTGGAGAGGAGTGTGAGGGATTGGAGAGGAGTGTGAAGGATTGAAGAGGAGTGTGAGGGATTGAAGAGGAGTGTGAGGGATTGGAGAGGAGTGTGAGGGATTGGAGAGGAGTGTGAGGAATTGGAGAGGAGTGTGAGGAGGTATTGGAGGAGAGTGTGAGGAGGAGTGGGATTGGAGAGGCGTGAGGGTGGAGAGAGGAGAGTGTCAGGTGGAGAGGAGTGAGGGGTCACATATTATGTGAAATAAATAAATTGTGTTCATTACGCCATTTCTGGATCTGATGAATCGGCAGTAACCATTTTGTAAAATTTAATGTGCAGCATCTAAATCAAGATGTTCAAATGTCACACACGTCCATGCCCGTGGGATTCCCACGGGTGACCCCACCAGTATATATATACACAAAGAATTAAGTTAAGCACCCCTACACAAAGAATTAAGTTAAGCACCCCCTAATCCTGTCCTGAACCTGAACCCCCTCGAGCACGTTTGGGACATGTTGGGATGACAAATTGCGAAGATGGTCCCTCCAATAGCCAATCTGGATGAATTGGAACGTGCATTACATCGGGAATGGAACAACCTGCCACAGCAACGCATACGACGGCTTACAGGGTCTATGAGACGTAGGGTTGAGTCAGTGATCCGATCACGTGGGTCCTACACACGTTATTGACGCAAAGATCGCTAGAGGTCTTCTCAGAACAATGACTGTACGTTAGAAAACATAAACGTCATCCACACTGTCCGTGATGGACCTATAGCTCCATACTTAAATTGAGGTGAAAATATGCCTAAAATTCCCAAAAAATTTCACCTTAAATTATTCAGAATAAAATATTGAAAACGGCATGATTGTTATGTTTTTATGTGACCATAATATCACTTCTCCAGAAAATATAGCAATATCATGGGTATATTACACTGTTTTGACGACAACAAACTTGTAATGTGCGAGGTTGTAAAAAAACGGGGGGGGTGCTTAACTTAATTCTTTGTGTATATATACATATATTGTTGCGGTTTTGCCATAAAGGCAAACCCCCTAAAGTTAATTGCATGACAACATGTAGCCTGCAGTAGTTAGTTATTTCTTATTGAATGTAAAGATTAGCCCTTTCCCATTGTGTAGTAATAAAGACCAAATATGCATTGAGATTTGGCAGGATGTCAAACCTTTGTGTGGTTAAAGGAAGCCATTTAGATGTGCAGGAAGGCGAGGCCAAAAGTGGAGCCCTGAATGAAAGGGGGAAGGTGGACTGAAACCTTCCGAGGAGGAGGAAGGATTGAAGGCCAGCACGTGACCTACCTCAGCCAATGGGATGCTGTGGAACATTCTGGAAGCTTTCAGGGGTGATAAAACCCCTGTCAATCGCCCTCTTTCCCCTTCTTGCTTTTTGGCTGCGCCCACGACACGACTCTCTTGGATTTTGCCTCGTGGACGACACCTCTCTTGGGTTTTGCCTCGCCGAGGACACTCCTCTTGATTTTCGCTTCGCTGACGGGAAACTCTTGCTTTGGGATTTTGCTGCGCCACGACCTCCTGCTCTGGTCTCTCTTGCTTTTGGCTCCACCAGACGACACTGCTCTGGCCTTGGTGCTCTTGCCCGGACCCTCTTGCCGTTGTCCTTCGACGATGCCTCTTGCTTATTCAGTCTGCTCTGAAGTTCATCTGTGCCGACTTCGAGGCGGCGGTTCGTCCTTCGGACCGTACCTCGTCCAGGCTGCATGTGAGGATCGAACTGCGCACACCAGACCACGTGGCCAATTGCAAGGCAATCCCAGCATGTACATCGGTATGCCAATAACCAGAGTATTATTCCCTGAGTGAGTGAGAGTGTGAAGGCGCCAGTGGGGTTTATGATAGGTAAGGAATTGAAAAGCTTATATCTTCGTCTCTGTTTCTCTGTGCCTTCTAAATAAAAGGCTATACATTTGGTTACTTTCCAACCTGTTCGGATACATATTTTCTCCATTGGCCTAGCATCATCTGAGACCAAATTTGGCTTGATTCAGGTCCATAAGTCACGTCAGGTAATGCCGCTTTCCACACCGTGCAAATCCACTCGGCACCCATAAGGTGTGTGAAAGCGAGGGTTCGATCCCCGGTTTCTCCGGTCATGTGTCTTGAAGGTATTTGGGATATTTGACCAGCAAACTCTTCGGCGCGTGGCTGGGAGATTGGCGATCGGAATTGCTTAGCAATCCATCAATCACGAGTCTTGTCGCTCGCGGTCGACGGCCTCAGTGGAACCGGGTTCGTGGGGGAACGGGGCATAAACCCCCCTTTGTACATCGACGAACCCGGCATCAGCAATATATATATATATATATATATATATATATATATATATATATATATATATATGTCGGATTGGGACTTAGAACTTGGGACTCAGAAGACTCAGAGAAAGGAGCAACGGATATATTTATTAGAACTCGATACACAAGCTTGCGGAGAAACAGGAAGTCGCAGGAAGCTCACATGAAATGACCAACACTACAACAAGATGCTCTGAAATAATTCGATTAACACTTGCTTTATATAAGGAATATTGGGTGTGGTTTTAGCTCACAAGGCACAGAGACAGAATGGGCTCATTTGGTCCTCCCACCATAGTCCCATCCTGTTGTTCAGTTAGTTAGAGGAAGCTCATCCAAGGCCACTCATGGGTTAGCTTTAGATAAGGAGATGGTCAGCCATATGTGGCAACATGTTTACAACTTTCTGTATAGAGACCTTGGTTGGGAAAGTACAAAAGGAGTGGGCACTCGTAAGTGTGTCAACCCACAGGATATTGGCAAAGTCTAGAGGGAGGCAAAGAGATAGCAGCTGCAACCAAGGCCAGGGAAGGGGAACAAGAGATTGTGCCCACACAGGCCAAGAGCTCACAAGCACAGAACTCCTTATTAGGATATTACACATCCTCAATGCACAAGAAAGGACTAAGTATTATAAAAGAGTACAGCAATCAGTCAAAACAAAACATATAATTGGTTATACTTGGTAATTGGTAAAGCAGCAAGAATAACAAAGGGGGAGGGGCATAACAGCTCCCTACATACCGCCCTTTTGGATCTAAGATACAAAGTTATCTACGAGCCAATCAAAGGCCTTTATTTCAAACAAAGCAGAAACAAATCAAATCAGGAAAGTCATTCAACATATCACGCGAAGGCAGCCCAGTGAGCATGTCCCGTACCCAAAGCACCACACATACTCAGTAGGATGATTTGCGTCGGTATGTGAGTATACAATGTATACAATGTAAGTCCGTAAAAGCAGGGTGATCAAATGGCATGAAAAATCCTCCAAGAGAGGTGAGATAAACAGTGTAAAGGGTTCACTAAACATACCACGCGGATGCAGCCCAGTGAGCATGTCCCGTACCCGAGTACCACACATCGCACTCAGCAGGATGATCCGCGGGTATGTGGGTGTAAGTGGGTGTATGATGTAAGTCAGGTGTAGATGGGTGTATGAGGTGAGACCGTAGAGGCATGAAGATCGAATAGCGCGTCAAATCCACAACGAAGACCTCTGGTTCCACCGGGGTCCACACCCAGGAAGATCTCCCGACCCACCCTTGGAGCACAGAGGTGCGGCCAGGACTCCCCCCTGACGGGAGCTCGCCCAAGCTTCCCCAGGTGAAATCCTTGTAGATCTTCAGCGCTCAATCGATATTCATGTTCATGAGGTCTCTTACATGCTGGTGATCTGGGGAGGACACAACATCGTCAGTATCAGGTGGCTCAAACCTATGGCCATAAAACAAAGCATAACGGTCCAAAGGAGGGAGAGCAACTTCCTTTGGGTCAAAGTCGAGATCGTCCGAGGCGATGCTGCTTCCATCGCTGCTATCCCTGGACGAATTCGTAAAACAATCAGATTCGGAACTCAGAGTATCTCCACGATCGAGTTCCTCTCCATCCGGGCTTGGGTTTGCAGTTGGGTCCAAATCCCGGACTGGGTCAGTGGCGTTTGACTCACTGTGAACTTGTGAGACATAAAGGTGAGCTCGTGAAACATAAAGAGGCAAGGCCTGCATTGAGACATAAACATCAGTCGGGGACCCTTGCAAGTGGCCCACATCATCATTGGTAACATCATCAGTAACATTATTCTCAGGTGGCGTAGGCCTGCGGCGCCGGCGGCCAGCAACAGTCATAGCTTTACACATCGAGAAGAAACGAGAGGAGTCCCTTAGGAACTCGTTGGCGTCTGCATGCGACATATTGGGGCCCAGAGTAATCGGCCTCCTGGCAGCCTGAAATGCTCTGAGGTCCGCAACTGTGTAATCAACATCATTATCGGTAATATCAACAATGGAAGAACAATCTTCGGAAGCGGAGATCTCATTGTCGCGGCCCGGTGACTCGTTCGGGTCGTCGTTCCAGGATCCGCGGTCTGCAGTCACGTCGACGGCCGGTGTGTCATCTGGACCCACGATCAGCTTATCGATCATCACCATGGCCTTTTCTGTGGTCCTCTTCAGTGTCCATCCTGTGGAAAACTTCCTCACACACGCAAGGACTAAAGCCTTGATTATTACACAACTGACCACGATTCCAAGGACTATTGCCAAGGCGGTCAATACCCACTTTACTATCGTACCTGTCCACCCTTTGAACCAGTCGGTAAGCCACTGGTGGGAGGCTTCCCGATCCATTCGATCCCTTGTCAATATATGAGCACTTTCCCTTAACCTTATAATAGCAGCACTGACCCCCTGTGAAGGATCAGGAATAAAAGTGCAACATCTACCCTCAATTATCCCACATACCCCTCCTCGTTCTGCCAGTAGCATATCTAACGCAACCCTATTTTGCATAACCATTGTACGCAGGTGGACAACTGTGTCCAACATTTCGTCATGTGCTGTAGCGGTGGCGTTGGCCACACTTTCTAAGATTAACGCAATTTTGTCAATGCGGTAACTGCTCATGACCGTCCCAGCCCATGGGAAGAAGAAACTAACGGCCTTCTCCCAATCAGCGCCATGCAAGGTGGTGGTGCCGTCGTCGTGCCAATAGGTGCTTCGTTGTGTCCTTATGAGTGCAGGGGTATTATGCAAGTGTTGTCGCATTTCCATTTCTGGGAAAACTGATCCTAAATAGCAAATTCCTCCCCAATTATCAGGTAAATACGGGTAAGCTTTGTTCCCGCATACAAACATGGTCCCGTGTGGAGCCACTAAATGAGTGGTCATGCAAGTGCGAAGGTCTGGGATAGTGTTTGTTCCGTTTTCCCCTTCCCATGCCAACTGGAGGTGTGTGAGGTTATGTAAAGGCGAACTTGTAACATTTACTAACAGCATGTGTTTCCCTTTCCTAGGGTCCGCGAGGAGGGTATCTCTACACACGGATTTACCTACCATTATTTGGCCCTTTCCTTCTAAGCAGAGGGCCCCCTTAGCCGGCTTAACCCAAACCGGCGCCGGACGTTCCTCAAAGTGTCGGGACTGGATGGGGGGGGAGTACTGGAAAACTCGTTTACACGCGGTTCCGTCAGAACCTTGGCTTGTCAGGGTTGTACTAAGGCATTTGGTGTCTAGTGGCTTCGAGCACAAATCATTGAGTGATAGGGGTAACACTACCATTGGTATTCCTGCTGTGCTGGTGCGGGGAAGGTGCATACACATCCAACACCGTGTCCTATTCTGTTATGTGGCCATATGCCGTGCGACCTTCCAGTATGTGTTCTCCTCTGGCTTCCTTCTTACTTCCTGGGCCGGCGGGGTTTAATGACGTAGGCGGCGCAACTAGGTCGGACGTAGGGTTCAGTTCCATTTGGGATTAATGTGCGAGGGGGCCATATTCCACATTCAAGTATCATTGTTGTATCCGGGCCAATGGGGGTATAATGCAACAAGAGGGTAGTATTCTCAATGCCCTTGCCCCAACGATATCCTGGGGCATATCGACTGCTTATGTCCCCAGTGTATGTTCCGTTTTCCACTTTCCTAACCTTAGTCAGGACTAGGCGTGGTCTTGTCATGCGTGCCTGTGGTGTCTTATTGTGTACCACTATAGCTTCCACCCATCTTACAGATAACCACTTAAAACTCGTTTCCAAGTTACAGCAATTCACCGCTATTTTGTCTCCCCAGCGAGCCGTTATATACTTGACGGGGTAGAGGGGAAATGCTGAATAGTTGTCGGGTCCTGGGTACTTGGGGAGGTCCTTTCTCGATAGCTCAAAGTGCAAGAGCCTATCTTTAGCAGGGGGTTTTCGGCAGCTGCCCAGAATTCCCATCATCATGACCGTCATCGCCGCCCTTAGGAGACTGTAGTGCCCTAGACGGTGCATTGTCTTCAGCTGTGTGGGGTGTAGTGTCTTGTGTGGCTTGTGGTGCGGGGATGGACAACTTACAATGGGTGGCGTGGATCCACGAAGGTTTACCCTCGCAGAAGACTGCCGTCGGTGTGACCAGTAGCACCTGGAATGGTCCCTTCCACCGTGGCTCCAAAGCAGCCTTGCGGGTGAAGTGCTTTACGAGCACCCAGTCGCCGGCTTGGAAGTCGTGGATGGCGTGGCCTATTGGTTCAGGCAGCGCCTCTCGTACTCGAGCATGGATGCTGTGTGCCACATTGGACAAGCCTATGCAAAATCTCAAAAGCATGTCATCCATTACTGGCTAAGCAAGGGTGGACATGTCCGTTGGTGCTGAAACGGGCAAGCTCATAGGTCGTCCCATTAATATTTCGTGGGGGGAAAGGCCCGTAGTGCGACCCGGGGTGGAACGGATGCTCATCAACGCAAGCGGGAGAGCCTCTGGCCACCTCAAGCCTGTGTCTGCGCAAAGTTTCGCTAGTTTATTCTTTAAAGTCTTATTTGTTCGTTCCACATGTCCCGATGACTGTGGGTGGTAAACGCAATGGAAGGACTGTTTAACGCCCAATGCCTTCAGGATGCCCTTGACCACCTGCGCCGTGAAATGACCCCCTTGATCCGACGAGATTATCTGGGGAATGCCAAATCTGCACATAAAATCCCGCACAAGGCGCTTCGCTACTGTCGGGGCATCGGACTTGACGCATGGGTAGGCTTCGACCCATTTGGTGAACGTATCTACGATTACCAACACATAGCGAAACGACATGCTTGGTTCCAATTCCGTAAAATCGAACTCAATAGTTGCGAACGGCCCACTAGGCGGGGGCCGTCCCCCGTCATGTGCATGTCTCGGCGGCGCCCCTCTATTGTGTTGCTGGCAGACCACACACGATCGGCACACTTCGGATACAATCCGTGACAGTCCTGGCGCTGCCCAAGTGTAGTTTATCTGTCCCATCACCCCCCTCTGGCACACATGACCATTCTGATGAGCCATGCGTGCCAGCCAAGGCAATAAGGCCTGGGGTGCTATAGGTTTCCCCTCAAGGGTCCATATTTCTCCTGGCCCAAGGCGTATCGCCCCTCGCTTGAGCCAGTCCTCGTGTTCGGCCGTCGGTGCAGCGTTCTGCAAATTTATGATATCGTCCTTAGTTGGTGTGGCGGGTGGTCCCACAGTCGGTATGTCAGCAATCTGTGCGGATGTCTTCTTTGCTCGTGTCACCATCGGCATGTTGCGTTCTATCTGTTGGTTGGCGGCCTTTCCTGCCGCCTCGTCCGCCCTTGCATTGCCCCGGGCAACGTCAGTGTCCGCCCTTTGGTGGCCACGACATTTAATTACCGCGATAGCGCAGGGAAGTAAAATGCTTCGGAGGAGCCCTTCTACCAACGTGCCATTTTTTATCACTGAACCGGCAGATGTGAGAAAACCTCTCATCTTCCAGATGGCCCCTTTATCGTGGACTACGCCGTGAGCGTAAGCCGAATCTGTGTAAATGTTGACGGCAAGGCCTTCCGCCAAGCTGCACGCTCTGGTCAAGGCGCACAGCTCCGCCTGCTGTGCGGAAAATGTAGGTGGAAGACGCCCGCTTTCTACCGTTTCGCTATCCGAGCACATGGCGTACCCGGACAACAGGGACCCGTCCCATGCGCGCCTAGCTGATCCATCGACATAATATGTACAGTCGGGGTATTCTAGGGGATTGTCCTTTAAATCCGATCGCACCGTGGAGACTAGTTGCACAACGTCGGCGCACACATGGGGTTCGCCCTCCTCAGGGGTGGGCATCAGTGAGGCTGGGTTGAGTGTCGTGCAGCGTTCGATCGTGATGTTGGCTGCAGTGATCAGTGCGGATTCGTATTGCATTAATCTAGTGTTAGACAAATGCTGTGTGCTTCGCTGTAACAACAGCGAAGTGACGCAATGCGGTACCCGTAACGTTACTGGGTGTCCCATAACGATGTCCGCTGTTCTTTCTACTGCGTACCTGGCCGCTGCCACGGCTTGCAGGCACACCGGAAACCCTTGTTCGACCGGGTCTAACTTTTTACTAAAGTAGGCCACCGGCCGCTCCTTATCCCCCATGGGTTTGTGTCAAAACTGACTGGGCGAAACCTCCCACGGCGTGAGTGTAAAGGGTAAATGGTTTCGCATAATCCGGGAGTCCTAATGACGGTGCCGTGACCAACGCCTTTTTTAGCCCGTCGAAACATCGCCTCAATTCATCCGTCCATACCAATTCGTCCGGGGCGTTTGATTTGGTCGCCTCGTACAGTGGCTTAGCCAGCAGCGCAAAATCAAGTATCCAAGTGCGGCAATATCCCGTCATACCTAGGAAGCGCAGCATTTGCCGTTGCGAGCGAGGGCGAGGCAGCTCCATGATAGCGGTCACCCGTCCAGCATCCAGTTCTCGTTTTCCGTGCGAAATGGCGTGTCCCAAGTAAGTTACAACCTTCCGCACAAACTGAAGTTTTGGTCTGCCTACTTTGTGGCCTTTGGCCGCCAAGGCCTTTAATAGGGCCATGGAATCCATTTCGCACGCCTCCTTTGAAGGGGAGCAAATCAACAAATCGTCAACGTATTGCAGCAACACTGACCCTCCCTTCAATTCCACATCCGCCAGGTCGCGGTGTAGCGCCCGGGAAAACAGAGTGGGGCTATCTGAAAACCCCTGAGGTAGTACTGTCCAAGTATACTGGCGCCCCCTATGGGTGAAAGCGAACAAGTATTGTGACTCAGCCGCGATGGGCACAGAGAAAAACGCAGAACAAAGGTCGATAACTGTGAAGTATGTTGCGTCCGGCGGGATTGACATCATGAGGGTTTCTCCATTTGGAACTAGTGGGTGTATGCCCTGTATCACCTTGTTCACCTCCCTTAAATCCTGTACAAACCTCCATTTGTCCTTCGACGGCTTTTTTACTGGCAAAATTGGTGTATTACATGGGCTGTTAGTTTCCACGATAATTTTCTGTTCCACTAGGGATTGAATTACTGGTGCTATGCCTACGTCGGCCTCAGGTCGTAGCTTATACTGTTTTACGTTTGGCAAGCGCATCCCCGGCTGCACTGCTATCACTAGAGGTTTGGCGTCTCGCATCCGTCCAACCTCACCGTCGCTCTTAGGCCATAAATTATCTGGCACTTCCGCTAGGAGGTAATCTGACTCACCCGGGTCCGTCAGCACTGCCCTCATGGCATAGGTGCCCTTAGGGGGCAACTCTGCTACTTCGAACACTCCATCCCTCCGTTGTGTCTTGAAGTCAATTGAGAACCCTTCGCCATTTTGGAGCCGTTTCAAAGTCCAGCGGCCTCTCTTACTCCGATAACCTTGTAAGGGAACTTCTCGTAACCGCCCCACCATCCAACCTACACTTTCCGGCGGCCACCCCTTGGCAGTAGTGAGGGTAACATGGGCGGCCGCTCCTTCGGGGTACTGGGTCAACGCACGCTGACTCGAGGTTAGGACTGCCTCGATTCCTATTCCCTCACGGCCGATCCATATCCGTGATAAGTGTAGAGGCGTGCGCTCGCCCAGCTTTTCCTTAACCTTCTCTCGATAATTCTCGTCCTCGCCCGTTGCATCATAGTACGCAGTGCAATGGGGTGGATTATCCCTTAAGGTTTTTATCGAAATTTGGTGCAGTTGTAGCCAATCTCGCAGAACTTAACTGTCCAAACACACATTATCTATGATATGCGTCCAAGTAGCCAGAGCCCCTTCGTCCAAGCGCCACCAATACGCGGTGGGGCCGGGCCGAGACAATGCCATCATTACCAAGTCGCGTTTAGATTCCGCGACGTCTACAAAAACTCCCTCCTCTGTACATGAGATTTGACAGCCCAATCGGCACAACAAGTCCCGTCCCAACAAATTTGTCGGGGCGGTAGTGGTCATCAAGAACGCATGTTTAGCCTCCAGCGGGCCGCATGTTACTCGCACTTCCTCCGAAATAGGAAGCGCTTGGGGTAAGCCCGAAACACCCAGTATTTGAACGTTCCTCGCCGTGGGGCGCAAAGAGGGCAACTGCCCCTTGTTAATTGTGCTGCGAGTCGCGCCCGTATCGACGAGAAATTCTAATTGTCTTCCCTCCACGTCCAACGTCAAGGTCGGTTCCTCTGCCGGTGTCATGGTCAAGAGAGGACACTCCTTGGGCGACCCGCCAGCGTCCCGTCAATAGGCCCCTCTATTGTATTGGGGCGGAAACCCCTTACGAGCACTTGGGCAGTCACGTCTCCAGTGTCCCATTTGCTTGCAATACAAGCACGGTTCCTGCGGAACCGGTGGTGCGGTGGGCATAGGTCGTCTCTCTCCAGCGCCCCTTCCGCCCAGCCGGCGTTCTGGCGGCCCCCACTGTGACTGGTTTACTGGTTGCCATTGCGGCGGACCCCGAGGCGGGGCCCAGTTCCCCCTTGGTCCATTCTGCATCCCACTATTGGGGGGTGGTCCAGGGGTTTGGAGAAGGGGTCTTGGTGGGTACCAATTTTGGGGAGGGGGCCCTTCTACGGTCCAAGTTTGAGGGTTTTGAGGAGGAGGGGGAAGAGGGGGTGGTATTGTCCATTGCTGTCTTATCTCGTCCATATTAATTAGTCCAAAGTCCTCAGCAGTACAACCTTCACAGTCGTTACCTTCGCGGTGGATCCACTCTCCGTTGGGGAATTGGCCCCTATAGAAAGGCAAACCGCTCCTCCCATGGTCCTCATAACCCCGGACAGGCCCCCACTTCTGGCACTGTTCGTGTATGTAGTTCTGACTCTGATCCCCCTTTTTATTTTGATTAAATTGAGCCCGTTTCTCCTGGACAAACATTTGCAATATTTCCTCCTTAATATCCTTCTTCTCCTCTAAGGAGGAGCCCGGGCATTGTTCCAGCTTGTCGCATAATTCGTTGCTTGTCATTCCCTTCCAGCCGAAGAGGACGGACTGTACCTGTTTCTTTAATATCGGCCGAAGCCCCTCGATTAGATATTGATTTACCAATGGTTGGGGCAGCCCTCCCAGCTGCATCGGACCCAGTCCTCCCCAGCGCGCGATGGCCTTTTCCAACCTTTCTCGGTAATCTCCAATTTGTTCTCCTGGTTTTTGTTTTATGGCCCCGATTTTTCCCCAATCCGGACCCCCTGCTGGCAACAGCGCCTGCTCAATGGCATCCAGCAGCCGGACCTTCAGTGCCTCCCATTGCGCTAGTGTTATTTGGCCCGGTCCTGCTGCCCTTGGGTTGACCGGCGGCCAGTGTGCTCTTTGTCTAGCCCTTTCCCATACTTTGGGTGGGAGCACGGATACTCCCATATGAGTTACGTCTCGATAGTCGCACTCGCCAGCTAAAAACCAATTCGACATGGTTGGCACTATCTGCCGTGGATCCTCAATAAGCAAATGCTGAATCCTTTCCCGCATTACCGTTAAAGAGGATTCTTTCCATGGTACCCTTTCTCGAACCCCCTGACCTTGAGCATTAACTCCAATAATTTGTACGGGGCACAATGTTTTCCTTCCCTCTATTTCCTGACATTCCAATGGGGTAGTTTGTGAGGTCTCTTTCCCATTACAGCCTATCAGTGAGGGGTATAACCCATCCTGTCCTATCGGTGGCGGGAACCCTGCGATGTCGGTCCCGTCATCTATTCCGTTAGCCCCGAGTTGTGCAAACGGTCTTCCCTGGCTCGGGTGGTTCTGGGGTATCTGGGGCGCGATGGTAGCGGGGTTGCAGGGAGGTGGTGGCGGGAGCGCAGAAAGGATAGGTGGTGCCTGAAACCCCGGGACAGGGCTTAGGTCTGGGGCTGGGGAGGGTAGATTGGTCACTACTTCCCCTACCGCGGGGTCTGGGTTTTCAACGAGCGACATCAGTCGCGCGTTGGCCTGCCTCTCTATTTCTTTAATCGCTTCATCCTGTATTTTAGTCGCCTGTTTCCTCAGACCCTTGAGTTTTGTTACCTCACCGGCCAAGCTGGCCTGTTTCGACTTTGCGTGTCGCTTCATCGCTTCTTCCTTCCACCAACCAAAGACTTTCCAATAGTCAGGCAGGAAGTGTTTCGTGGCCTGTTCTAACTTTTCTAATGCCTCATACAACGCGTCCAATTTTTCCAGCGCAAAAGACCCTCCTTCTGGCCACGGTTCACCTAAATCCTTCGTCAGCGCAACCCATGACTTCCCTGGTCTCGCAGCATCATAGCCATACCTCCGAAACATGAAAAATGCTGGGGTATTTCTAAGCGGTTCACCTGCCTTTACAGTCTTATTACCCATCCTGTTCCCCATCCTAGGAAAATTTAGTTTACCGACGTAGCCTTGTACCCGTGAGGATCGCCCGCCTCGCGGTACAGCCGTCTACCTAACTCTGAGAGGCTCGCAGCCTTGTACCCGTGAGGATCGCCCGCCTCGCGGTACAGCCACGCTACCTACTCTCCTGAGAGGATCGCCCGCCTACTCAGCCTGTCTATCCTACCCTTACTGTACTCTCCTGGCGTCCTACGCCCGTGTAATACTTCTAATCTTACTTATAATTCCAACGTCTCCCGGGTAGGCCTCGGATCGGGACGCCGCCCTTATCCTTACCCTCACAACCCAGAGATCTATTACTCCTTATCCACAGGCGCCCAAAATGGGGCACTTCCCCTTACGTAACGTTACCCTAACGAGTCCATAAACAGTCAGTTGCTCCGGGACCCAAGCGGTCCGTATTTAAATTTAGGTTCGTGGATCAGGTTTGAGCAGGGAACGGAACAAACGGCACCCGAGCAAGAGAGTGGGTTGCAATTTGGACTGACCCCCAGGCTACAAAGGAAAAAACAAAAGAAAACCACAGCTCACCTGACCCGGATCAATTGCCAGCTGGTCTCACCACTCACTTGCCTGGGACCGCGTCCCGGACTGCACAGACTGATCCCACCGCTGCCACCACTTGTCGGATTGGGACTTAGAACTTGGGACTCAGAAGACTCAGAGAAAGGAGCAACGGATATATTTATTAGAACTCGATACACAAGCTTGCGGAGAAACAGGAAGTCGCAGGAAGCTCACATGAAATGACCAACACTACAACAAGATGCTCTGAAATAATTCGATTAACACTTGCTTTATATAAGGAATATTGGGTGTGGTTTTAGCTCACAAGGCACAGAGACAGAATGGGCTCATTTGGTCCTCCCACCATAGTCCCATCCTGTTGTTCAGTTAGTTAGAGGAAGCTCATCCAAGGCCACTCATGGGTTAGCTTTAGATAAGGAGATGGTCAGCCATATGTGGCAACATGTTTACAACTTTCTGTATAGAGACCTTGGTTGGGAAAGTACAAAAGGAGTGGGCACTCGTAAATGTGTCAACCCACAGGATATTGGCAAAGTCTAGAGGGAGGCAAAGAGATAGCAGCTGCAACCAAGGCCAGGGAAGGGGAACAAGAGATTGTGCCCACACAGGCCAAGAGCTCACAAGCACAGAACTCCTTATTAGGATATTACACATCCTCAATGCACAAGAAAGGACTAAGTATTATAAAAGAGTACAGCAATCAGTCAAAACAAAACATATAATTGGTTATACTTGGTAATTGGTAAAGCAGCAAGAATAACAAAGGGGGAGGGGCATAACAGCTTCCTACATATATATATATATATATATATATATATATATATATATATATATATATATATATATATATATATATATATATATACATATTGTTACGGTTTTTAGAAGCTTCACTTTGTAAATTTTAGTAAATGTTCCCTGATAAATGATCCCCTGTAAATATCCCCATTACTTGGCTTTATTAAAGATCGCACCCTAGTTAGTCCATGTACAACATGTAGAGCACCAAAGGACCTCTCTGTAGTTGTCTCATTATTATGTGTTTCAGTTAAGGATCTGTTCCCAATACTTGAATCTGCGTTGCATTTATCAAATAAGATAGGCCCCTTCAATTTCCCCAATCATCTCTCCCGCTCTTCAAAGTGCAGAGAGAGCGGTAGGGCAGCGTTCGCTGCCCCTTTGTCTTGATTCGATTGCTTGCCACAAGCCGCCATTGAACATGCGGTCTCAAGCCGAGGAAAAAGGGGGCGGGACACAAGAACAAGGTGTGGCACGTCAACTCACCATCGGAGGTGGAGCCAGCGAGCCCTTACCAGCCAACCAGGGCTGATGAAATACCATCACGGGCGTGGCTCTATGAAGCGCGCATTGATCTTGAAGGGCATAATATAAGCGCCAGCGTGAGCCTTTTTACAGGGTCGACTTGGGTTGGAGACGGCGCTGGGTGGGGTCTGGCTGAGAGACGAAGCTGTGCGGAGCTCTTTGATGAACTGCTTCGGAAAGCCCCTACCGCGTGAAAATATACGTGCAGCTGCCGCCGGGTTTCGCCTCAAGCCCGGAGTGTGGACTGGAGCCAACCTCGATGCTGCGCATCGGCCCGGACCTTCCTGCCCTGCCAGTCTGCCTGGACCTTCTCCTCCTTCCAGCCATTCCTTCCTGCCATTGCCTATTCATGTGAGTCTGTTTGTTTTGTCTGGGGTATAATATAAGACTGTTTAAGGCTGCCCTGTGTCCTGCTTCTTCTTCTTCTTCTGTATATTCTTTGCCTTTCGTTTCCTCTTCATTTCATTTAAATAATTAATAAATACCTGTTATTCCTTTATTTTGGTTTCTTCTTCCCCCGATCACTTTTGTCCTGTCTCCAATTGAGTACCTGTGGCGCGATTTTGGCCAACTGCTATAATTGGGTTAGTCTAGTTGCTAACGGCTCGGATCGTGGATTGCTAAACCGCTCGGCAACTACCATCACATCCGCGGTTCGATCAGGGACTCATTTCCCTGCTTTGCGGAGAGATTGGTGAAGGTATTTGGGAAATCCTTGACCAATCACCCTGGCCAATCTCATCCCGCAAAGGAGCGAGATAGTTCCAGGACTCGGACGGCCAGCCTAAAAGACGAGGGGATTAAACCCCCCTCGGTAAGGGGAGTGCCGAAACCGAGATCCATAACAATTGGTGTCAGGAGTCGGATTTGGACCCGAACCAAATTTTTAAAACATCTAAAAAAATTGGTCAAAAATTGATGAGCGGCCGAAATTTTGTTTAACATCCAAATTAAATCGTGCCATGGATGATCAAGGCGATCGGGTGACGGTAGGGGAGAATGAGGAGGTAGAGTCGACCCAGGACCCCCGGGAAGAGGTGGGGATAATGCAGGAGGAAAGCAAAGAAGGTGCGGTGGCGGGGGTTGCAGGTGCACAAGATGGCGGCGCCTCGCACGTGGCGGCGGGGGCCAACCCCATTGTGCAAATGAGTGCTGAGGAAATGCAGTTGCTCATGACACAAATCCTAGCACAAGCGAAAAGAATAGAAGCTATAATGGACGCCATGCCAAACAAAACAGGGTGTGATATGGGAAAAGTGAGGGCAGAGTCAAAAAGGGAGGAATCCAGGGGTAACATGGAAGCATTGGGGAAGGACATTGAGATGGAGCGCGGATCGGGCGGAAAGGTTGCGGGGGTACGCGACGAGGTAACGCGGCTTGAGAAGCACGGGAGAAGCGAGGTGGAGCAAAGCACAGGTAACTGGACCAAGTTAGAAATCGCGACCCGGTGTATGGGGAAGCTGGCGACCGCCGAGGTAGAAAAGGAAATTTTATTTGGACCAGCGGTCGTCGAGGGAAAGAAAAAACAAATTCAAATCGAATCAATCGAACCAATAGTGGTGGAAATTGGAATTGGAGAGACTGCAGACATAGAAGAGCACTCGCGGGGTGAAGGAATGGAAATTGCACAAAGTCCTGGATTTGCATCGTGATGCTGTGCTTATAAACCAAATGGAAAGTTTGCAGGTGTTGGAGCGAGGAGGAAGAAGCGCCCAGGTGAGTCGGTCTGTGTTTGGTGCAAAAAGAATTTTCGTGTGCTTGGGATGCAGGTGTAACCCGGGTGCTCGTAAAAGGTCCGTGGTGCGCATTATGAATGGCAATGGCACGCGTGTGCGAACGGCGCCGAAGCGCGAGGGTGATACCGAGTGCAAGGGCGAACGCACGTCGGAGTGTCGGTGTGATGAATGCGACACAGAGAGTGAGTGTGTTACAGAGTATGGAAGTGAAACCGAGTACGAGCGAGAAAGCACGTCGGAGGGTATGTGCGAAACCGAGTGTACGGAGTGCGACACGGAGAGTGAGTTGGTTGTGGCGCATGTGCGGGAGGGCACACCGGAGCGCGTGATGGGGAGTGTTACAGAGGATGTAACCGGAGAGTGTGCGCAAGGGTTGGCGCGAGAGTGTGTGGTGATGATTGGGTGTGCAGAAGAGTGCACCCCCGTGGTGAGTGTTACAGAGGATGTAACCGGAGAGTGTGCGCAAGAGTTGGCGCGAGAGTGTGCGGTGATGATTGGGTGTGCAGAAGAGTGCACACCCGTGGTGAGTGTTACGGAGGACATAAAGGGGGAAGAAAGGTGTGGAACGGAGTGTGTGATAACAGAGAGTGCGGTGGTAGAATTGATGGAGAGTATGGGTTGTATGAGCAAAAAACGGAACGAGTGGTGTGAGCATGTACGGGGAGCATCGACGTTGACCGGGGCAGCGGTTAGGCCGACATATAGCCGACGTGAGCTCCCGGTCCGTGCCGGGCTTTGTGTACTGCGGGAGCCGGCGGGGATCATTGTCGCGTCGCTCCTGTTCGGAGCGTCGTGCACGATTCGGGCAGGGCCGAATCGAGTCCGCGCTTTGCCGGGCAAGGCAACCGGCCCGGTTCAAGGGGAGGTAGGAGGGGTCGGAACGGCGCCCCCTTGTGGTGGCGGCGTTCCACACAGGCAAGGCTGGCCCACCGCGCATGGGAGCGAAAGGCCCTGCGTAGGGATGGTGCTGTGAACCTTGGCCCAACCAAACCTCCTCCCCTGAACCGAATGCCGGACGGACTCAACCTGCAGGAGACCAAACCACCCGAATTCATTGCTCAGCTTTGCGAAGCCGAGCTTTGAAAATGTAATGACGCACCGAGGCTCAAGTTTAATGGACATTTGGTAGGGATAGTGAATATGATTGGCAAATTTGATGGGCAAATTTTTTTTTTTTTTTTTTTTTTTGTATACAGAGTCAAGGCTCGTGAAAGAGCTACATTTATCAAACAAACAAATCAAACAAACAAGCAAACAAAGTATATAAAAAGGGGAGCGGTCGACAAGATGGGGAGAGAAGGGGAGGAAGCACACAAACACAACATTTGAGAGCAGGGACATCGGGAGATGTTTTTGGAGGGAGAGGGCCTGGGGGGAGGCAGGATAGGTATAAAACGCAAGGACACCAAGGACTTCCAGGAAAGAAGTCAAAAGTCACCTCAAAAAAGTGGATTTGGGATGAAATTAGCGGGGGTAGAAAAGATCAAGGTTTTGGATTGGGGAAGATAAGAGATGGTGGTGAACAGCCATTTTAAAGACCTGGAGGGAGGAGTGGGATTGAAGAGAGTGAGGGAGTTTGTTCCAGAGGTGGGAGAAAAGAGGAATGAAGGAGTGAAGGTGAGCAGAGAGTCTTGATTTTGGCAGTTTAACCATAAGAGGGTTGCAGGCAGATCTTGTGCGACCTGCAGGAATATTTGGGGGACAGAGCCCAGAGAGAGCTGGGGGTGCAAGGCCGGAGAGGAGTCGGTAGAAGACGGAAAGACCACCAACCTGCCGGCGGTGATTAAGTGAAAGGCCCTCGGAGATAGCGTCATCGCGGAAGATTCCAATGATTCTGAACGCTTTGGTTTCAACAGCGTGAAGACGAGCTAGGTGTGAGGCAGGAGCACCAGCCCAGAGGGGAGAGCAGTACTCCATTGAGCTGCGGATGAAAGCCTTGTATGTGGTGAGGAGCTCAGGTGTGCCAAGGAAGGACTTCGCACGACGGAGGATGCCCAGTCGGCAAATGGCTTTGGAGGCCAGCTTGGAAATGTGGTTTTCCTAGGAAAGATCATGGCAGATAGTGAGACCCAAAAGCTTGAGTGACAGAACTTCTTGGAGAGGATTATTCAGAAAGTAGATGGGAGGGTTGTCCAGTCGGTCTTTTCGGAGAGACATCGTAAGAGTGTGAGATTTGTCAGGATTGAAAGACATGTTCCACTTGTTTGCCCAGTCTGTGATTTTGTCCAGGTCTGCAGAGAGTGAGGAGGCTGCAGACTGCCGATCTGAGGGATGAGGAATGGAGCAGCAGAGAGTGGAGTCATCAGCAAAGAGATAGAGAGGATTTTCAAGAGAGTCAGAGAGATCATTGATGAAGACCAGAAAAAGCACAGGGCCCAGAACACTGCCTTGGGGAACTCCAGCCTGAACAGGAAGAGGAGTTGAGAGAAACCCATTCAGGGCCACACGTTGACTACGACTAGAGAGGAAGTCCGCCAGCCATGCGTGGAGATTTCCATGGATACCAAAGGAGAAGAGTTTGGTGAGCAGAGCGGGGTGCCAGACCGTATCGAAGGCATGTGATATGTCGAGGGAGACAGCTCTAATTTCCTGTTTGGCATTGAGGACCTCCATCCATTGTTGAGACAGCAGAAGCAGCATGTCCAGAGTAGAGTGACCTGGTCTGAAACCAAATTGATGATCAGAGATCAAGCCATTGGAGAAGAGGAAAGATTTCATATCCAAAGCAATGATGGATTCCATGACTTTGCTGATAATTGGGAGAAGGCTGATTGGTCTGTAGTTGCTAGGATCTGTTTTTGCACCTTTTTGTGCAAAGCGGTGATGTTGGCTGATTTCCAAGCAGATGGCAGTTGACCTTGAGCAAAAGAGAGTGTGAAGAGAACAGAGAGAGGGAGTGAAAGAGCGGAAGAACAGGATTTTAGGACCCGTGGGCTGATGCCGTCAGGTCCAGTTGCAGAATCAGAGTCAAGGGTTGACAGAAACTTTTCCACCTTGTCAGGAGGAAAGGACACGGAGTCCAGGAGCAGCTGGGTACGACTGGGTATGGTGGGTACATAGAGGGATGGGTTTGGGACACAAGATTTAGAGGCAAACACAGAGTTGAGGCATTCAGCTTTTTCACGTGCGGAGTCAGCTGTGTAGCCGTTTGAGGTAAGGGAGGGGATGGAAGGGGAACAAACACCAGAAACAGATTTGACCAGACGCCACCAGGATTTGGAAGAGGGAGACAGATAAGAGAGTTCGGTCTTGAGAAGGGAGAGATATTGTTTCCTGGCTCTCCTGAGGGTGGACACACACTTGTTTCGGGCTTTGTGAAAGGAAATGAGATTTCCTTCCGTTGGATTTGCTTTCCAGGAGACGAAAGCAAGTTGTTTCTGGGCAATAGCCTCACCACAAGATTCCGTGTACCATGGACGGGAGGAAGGGTTTGACAACTGAAGACGAGATGGGATAAATCTGTGCATGAGAGAGAGCAATTTACTTTGGAAGAATTCCCAGGATGAGTTGATGTCAGAGGTGGTAGAGATGGGAGACCAGTCCAGATAATTGATGGCTGCTTGAAGACCATGCCAGTTGGCCTGAGTGAAATGCCAGACTCGTCGACGCTGTGCAGGCTCCCTGAGAATGGTCAGAGAGATGTCCACTTTAACAAGCACATGATCAGATGATCCGATTGGAGCAGAAGAAGAGCAGCAGACATTTTCAGGGAAGTTAGTCATAACCAGGTCCAGAAGAGAAGATGCTCCGTTGACTGAGATCCGGGTCGGGAAATTGACAGATTGTGTCAGTCCCAGTGAGTCACAGAAGTCCTTTGCTGAGGAGCCATGGCTGGTGAGAGAGGTACCAAATTTGATTGGCAAAATTGGAAATTGATGGCAAAAGGTATATGGTGTAGAGGGATGGTAAATCCACCATTCCTCACATCATAACCAGGGCACATGAGCAATAGTTTATGGGGTTTTGGCTGTGCAAACTAGCCCGGGAGGGTTAGGATAAAATGATAGGAATTTAGAGAAAAATGACAATAGGTAACGTTAGATTTAAGTAGTGACTTTTTGTACAGGTAGTCGGGGACGTAGAGGGGTTAGAATGGTTGTTAACGACGTGGTATGTGCAATAGTGTAAGGGATGACTGGGGATGCACCAAGTTAGAGGGAAACCAGGTAGCCAGATGATGCAGTTGTGTTTGTAGTGAGAGTGATGAAATGAGGAATTGGTATGAAAGTGCACGGTAGTGCTGGTTATGAAATGAGGCAATGCTCGTGAACGATGTGTGTGTGTGAAAGTGAATGAGCAGAGCATTGTGGACATGTGTGTAATTGTGATTGTGCATTGTATTGAGCGAATGGTCCGGGAGGGAAGAAGGGTGCAAGTGCCACCAGGTGTGCAGGTGACACCAGGTGTGTGGGCACAGGTGTGCAAGCGAAGCACAGGTGTATGGAGAATGGTTGGATGAAATGAATGGAGCATGGAGTGAATGGAGTACGGAATGGATGGTATGGAGTATGGAATGGATGGTATGAAGTATGGAATGGATGGTGTGGAGTGAGTAGTGTGGAATACGTGGAGTGGAGTGGTTGGTGCGAAGGGAGTGGATGGGGAAGATGGACCCCTTCACGAATACCCGGGGAGGGTAGTTTAAAAGTAGGTAGAGGGAGTAGGTAAATTGTGGTTGGATATTGGCATCTGTGGTGCGAGTAGTTGCACAGAGTGTTGGATGGGTGCATTAGTGGAGTCAATTGGCTGGGCGTGTGGCCTGTTTGTACGTGTGATTGGTTGAGCACTCCGCCACTGTTAGTATGTCGCCCAGGTGAGGCCGCAGGTAGGCTCTGGGAGCCAGTAGAGTTGTTCAATGGGGCCCGAGGATCCGGAGGACGGACCCGGGTAGCCCGACGCCAGAGAGGGCGGTAGGGGGTGAGAGCGCCAGAGGGCCTTCCCCAGGTAGGTTAGGGTAAGGAGCAGGTAAGCTCGGGAGGCAACTGCAGTGGCGGAGGTGTGCAGGTGAGCGGACCTGCTGGGAGCGCCACACGACCCAGCCCGGAAATTGTGCGAAGGCACAGGGTGAAGAATCGGGGGAGTGAGACCCCAAATTGGTGAGCACCCCAGTTTGGTCAATGGGAGTTCAGTTCTTAGAACCACATTGTGTAAGATGGCCAATGGTTTGGCAGGGAAAGACCCCGGGTAGAGTAAAAGTGTTAAAGTCATTTAGAAGTATAGTTAGGATTGAAATCTCTTCGCACCATCTGCATCCACTCACCTGAGGTGAGGACAGGACTCCACACCACTGATTTTTGCAAATGTTTGGTTGGATTGGTGAGACGCATCATGACGTGGGGGTGACATTGTGCTTGTTTATTCCATCTCTTCCTCCTTATGAGGGATTGATGGTAAATTCGGAATGGAGGGATTAATGAGAAATTGGGATCGTTGACGAATTTGGTATGGAGGGGAGATATGGGGAAGGCAAGACAGTAGTGACAAATTTGTAAATGTGTAGAATTTTGTAAATACGGGGTAAGGGCAAAGGTAGGGTAGGTGACAGGGGGGGGGGGGGGGGGAGTGACGTACAGTAGGGGCGAGCTTTCTCCTCTCGCTCCCATGTGCACCTCACCTTGCATTACCTTGTATTAATGTGTACCCTTGCGACCTTTCCCCGATGCTTGCTGTGTCCTTCCTTCCCCACTCACGGCTTGTTATTTTGGGTCCGAGGGGAGTGCGCAGGTAGCCGCAGTTGTGTGCCCGAGCCGCCGCTGCACAGCCTGCCTGGACCGATACACCACCTTATGGACCGCACGACCTGCGGCCTAGCACCACTTTATGGACCACACGTTTTTGTGGCCAAGCACCACAATGATGGACCCCACGTGTTGGGGCCTGGCCCCTCTGCTTGGACCGGCCATGATGGCCAGAGAAAAGTTTGCTTGCGGACCATGGTGAGGTGGCCCCCTTTGCCATACAGGTGGACCACACTTAGTTGGCCCCTGTTGGCCATAAATAAAAAATTGGATGCGTTGTGTGCCTTTTTATTATCCTCAAATAGGCCGCAAGCAAAGAAGAGTCAACATCAAGAATGACAACATCAGGAAACATCGGCCAGCAGAGCGGGAGAAACAAGACAAGGTCATCAGTTTGTTTGTTATTGAAATGTGATGACATGTGTGAAATGAGCACTGAATGGTGCTTTTCGTGCTTTTGGTGCTGATTGGTGCTTATTGGTGCTTTGGTGAATTGTAATGCTCTTGTGCTCGGGGGTGCACTGCAATATCAATTGTGCATCCCCGGGCATGTGAGGATGGTGTATCGGTGCAATGCAGTGCATGCTTCTTCCTCTTTCGAAACATATTTTGTCTCCCAAAATGACAGGTCCTGGTTTCACATTGTAAATACCAAATAGTCCTTGAAAATGATGCTCCCCACCATATGTGTTTCGTTTGGAAATAATTCCGCAATTCGGTTATCCTGTGGGCATGTGTCTGTTAGGTAGGATGCAACATAGCAGGCGGGATATACTTAGTTGTTTTAAAACTGTCGCACTCAAGGGTAAGGTTAATAGAAGAGGGTTACTACACCTGAGTGTCACATTAAGTAAAGTTATTTCGGGCCAGGACGGCCCTGGAGGAGAGACGGGTGCTGTGTTACGGTTTTTAGAACCTTCACTTTGTAAATTTTAGTAAATGTTCTCTTATAAATGATCCCCTGTAAATATCCCCATTATTTGGCTTTATTAAAGATCGCACCCTAGTTAGTCCATGTACAACATGTAGAGCACCATAGGACCTCTCTGTAGTTGTCTCATTATTATGTGTTTCAGTTAAGGATCTGTTCCCAAAAGTTGAATCTGCTTTGCATTAATCAAATAAGATAGGCCCCTTCAATTTCCCCAATCATCTCCACTCTTCAAAGTGCAGGAGCAGTAGGGCAGCGTTCGCTGCCCCTTGTCTTGATTCGATTGCTTGCCCCAAGCCGCCATTGAACATGCGGTCTCAAGCCGAGGAAAAAGGGGGCGGGACACAAGAACAAGGTGTGGCACGTCAATTCACCATCAGAGGTGGAGCCAGCGAGCCCTTACCAGCCAACCAGGGCTGATGAAATACCATCACGGGCGTGGCTCTATGAAGCGCGCATTGATCTTGAAGGCCGTAATATAAGCGCCAGCGCGAGCCTTTTTACAGAGTCGACTTGGGTTGGAGACGGCGCTTGGTGGGATCTTGCTGAGAGACGAAGCTGCGCGGAGCTCTTTGATGAACTGCTTCGGAAAGCCCCTACTGCGTGAAAATATATGTGCAGCTGCCGCCGGGTTTCGCCTCAAGCCCGGAGCATGGACCGGAGCGTGGAATGGAGCCAAACTCGACGCTGCGCATCGGCCTGGACCTTCCTGCCCTGCCAGGCTGCCTGGACCTTCTCCTCCTCCAGCCATTCCTTCCTGCCATTCCCTATTCGTGTGAGTCTGTTTGTTTTGTCTGGGGTATAATATAAGACTGTTTAAGGCTGCCCTGTGTCCTGCTTCTTCTTCTTCTTCTGTATATTCTTTGCCTTTCGTTTCGTCTTCATTTCGTGTAAATAATTAATAAATACCTGTTATTCCTTTACTTTGGTTTCTTCTTCCCCCGATCGCTTTTGTCCTGTCTCCAATTGAGTACCTGTGGCGCGATTTTCGCCAACCGCTATAATCGGGTGAGTCTATTTGCTAATGGCTTGGATCGTGGATTGCTAAACCGCTCGACAACTACCATCACATCCGCGGTTCGAGCAGGGACTCATTTCCCTTCTTTGCGGAGAGATTGGTGAAGGTATTTGGGAAATCCTTGACCAATCACCCTGGCCAATCTCATCCCGCAAAGGAGCGAGATAGTTCCAGGACTCGGACGGCCAGCTTAAAAGACGAGGGGATTAAATCCCCCTCTGTAAGGGGAGTGCTGAACCCGAGATCCGTAACAATTTATTTATATATATATATATATATATTGTAACGAATTTGGAAAGTGTAAAGAATGTGAGAACTGGTTTGCTGTGTTTTGACTGGCCCTCGTAGAGTAAATAAGATCGAAAGACGTCCCCCTAGTTAATTCCATGAACCTACAGACAGGCCACGATATATCTTTTTAAATAGCTTATTTCCTTATTCTATGTAGGCTAAATATGTGTTTCCCACTAGATTGACTCTGCATTGCATCAAACGAAATAAGCGTAGGCCCCTCCGATGATCCATGGCAGCTCAAGTGCCAGGGATTCCCCCACTTGAGCTTTGACAGCAACCGTTTATTGCAGTACTGAACTGCTGTGCAACGTGACGGCGCATCACCTGCAGCTGCTGACCGGTTTTCGACATTTGCGGCCATTACGAACAAGGGGAGTGGCTAGAGAAGACGGGTCGCCCCCCTCGTCATAGGGGGGAGGAGTAAGTCGGCCCCGCTCATCCAACCCAGAACAAGGGGTTTGGCTAAGAGAGGGCGGAGCGGGAACCCCCGAGAAAGTGCGCGAAGGTTCGGTGAGAAACCAATATAAACCGCCGCGGGACGCACTCCGTCCTCTTGCTCTGACCCCGTCCTCTTGCTCTTACCCCGTCCTCTTGCTTGCTGTCGCTCGTTGTTGCTGGGGAGAAGGAAGACGCCTGAACGAGCAGGTGTGTGCGAGCCATCGTGCGACCAGCTGCGCTGCAGCTAAGGGGACGCAGTCCACGAAAAGGGCACGCCAGGCAGCAATCCACGCTGGACCCTCCATTGCCTCCCAAAACAACCATCCATCCTCAAGCCATACCTGCCTGCAATTTCCCCCGTGTAAGTGTGAACGTCGTCTGTCTTGAATGTTGTCCTGGGGTTTATAAGTAAACTGCATAGTATAAGCTAATGATTTCCCTGTGTCACCTGCTTCTTCCATCCATTGCTTGTAAATAACTTGATTGCTCCTTTTTGCTTGTGTGTGTATAATAAATCTCTTCTTCCTCTGTACTCTGTCTTCCTCCTCTCTTCCTTCTCTTTCGGTCGTTTTAGAGGTTTCCAAATTGAATACCTGTGGCGCGATTTGGTCAACGTTTGGGGGAGTCGGGCTAATCGGGGATCCTGTAACGGTCGCGGTTGACCATCCGCTCGGCCCAAAGTAACATCTTGTCCGCGACCCGTAACAATTGGTGTCAGGAGTGGGATACGAGGCCCGAACCAAATTTTTAAAACGTGTAGAAAAAAATTTGGTCAAAATTACGAGCTGCCGAAATTTTGTTGTTTTATAAAACCCGAATTTTGAGATCGCGCCATGGACAATCAAGGCGATCGGATGTCGGTGGGGGAGATAGACGGGTTAAGGGTAACCCAGGACTTAGGGGAGGAAAGGGAGGAGGAGAGCAATGAGGTGGTTGAGGGTGTATCAGATGCACAAAATGGCGGCCTCGCGCACATAGTTATTGTGGCGCCAAATTTAGCCGCGCCCGTGACCGTAGCAGCGCCGCCGATGAATTGGGGCCTATTTATGGAACAAATAAAGGCGCTCATGATCCAGACAAGTGAAGACCTGAGGAATGACTTGGGAAACCAATTGGGAGCAATGAGGGCTGATAGTGAGCGATTAGAGGGCCAAATGGGGGCAATGAGGGACGAAGTGAGGGGTACCGGTGAGGGGTTAGACAAGAAATTTGGGAAGTTAGACAATAATTTTGAGGGGTTAGACAACGGGATAAAAGAGGTGAAAAATGGGTTAATGGGGTTAGAAAATAGAATGGAGGACAAATTGCGGGAAATAGGGGAACAATCTGCCCGGGAAATCAAACGAATGGGGAACCAGATAGAGGAGGTGCAAGTCGGGTTAGAAAGTAAACTGGATGCTCAGAGGGATGAATTGGGACAGATGAGGGTGGCATCTACAAAAGAGATGGAGGAGATGAAAGAGGGGATACGACGAGGTGTAAGTGAGGAGGTTTCGGGGCTACGCGAGGAGGTAAAGCGAGGTGAGAAGCGTATGGAGAAAGAGGTGAGGAATAATACGGCTAGGTTACAGGGGGGCATAGAGGGTCTGACGAAGGGAGTAGAGCAGCTGACAGTAGGACAAAGGGAACTAGCGGACCAAGTGGAAAAGAACACTGCAATCATCGGGGGTTTAAAAGCGACACAAAAGGACATTAAAAATGAATTAATAGCGACACAGAAGGAATGTCAAATGGTACATGAGGGATTGACGAAGAGGTTGGAAGAGGTGATAGAAGTAATAGAGACGAAGGACCGGGAGGTGAGGACGCAAATAGAAACGGTTAAAGTAGCGATGGAGGAAGAAATAGAGGGGGCGCACCGGGAGCTGAAGGAGGTAAAGGAAAAATTCGAGGAGGTGGAAGAGGGGGTGAGTGAAATTAAGAAGAGACGGAGGGAAACTAAGAGGGAGATAAAGGAGGAAGTAATGGAATATGTACAAGGTCTGTGTTCAAATCATGATGAGGTGCTCACTAACCAAATAAAGAGTTTGCAGGTGGCAAAGGAGGTGCGGAGACGAGGTGCCAAGGTGAGTGGCGATATACGAGGAAATGTACATGATGTGAGGGGAGCTTCAGTCGGCTTGGGGATTGGTTTGGATCCGGGTGTTCGTGAGAGGCCGTTGGTGAAGTGTGCGACAGGTCTGGTGTGCGAAGGAAGAGGTGTGCGAGAATGTCCGACCATGGGGTGTGTGAGGAAAAAGTGCGCGCCAAGGAGTGAGTGTGCTGTCGAGAGTGAGTTGGTCGAAGCGCGTGTGCGAGGGGGTACATGGAAGCGCGGTGTGGTAAGTGTTACGGAGGAAGTAACGAAAAAGTGTGCGCAAGAGGATGCGCGAGAAAGGTGTGTAACGGACGGGTGCATGGGGAAAGAGTGCGCTGTCAAAAGTAAGGAAGAATGCACACCTGTGGTGAGTGTTACAGAGGGTGTAACGGGAGAGTGTGCGCGAGAAAGGTGTGTAACGGACAGGGGCATGAGGAAGGAGTGCGCTGTCAAGAGTAAGGGTGAGTGCGCGACCGAGAGTGGAGGTGAAAGTAGTGAGAGTGACACGGAGCATGAGTTGGTTGTGTCAGGTGAGCGAGGATGTACACCTGGAATGGAAGGATGCACACCTGGAATGGTAGAGCGTGTGTGGGAATGCACACTTGAGTTGGTCGTGAGGCACGTGGTTGGGTGTGCGAGTGAGAGCACACCTGTGATTGTCACAGAGGAGGTGACCGAGAAGGGGGCGCGAAGAGGTGTGTTGGTGAGGTGTGCGAGCGACGAATGTGTGCCAAGGTGTTCGGTGGTCAGGTGTGTGACCAAGTCTGTGAGCGAAAGAACGAATGCAATAACGAAGTATGCGGGGTGTACGGGTGGCGTTGGAACACCGAGCTCGGTGAGGGTGAAAGGGGTAGCGTATGCGTGTAAGCATGCAGGTGAGGCATCGACGGTAACCGGGTTAGAGGTTAGAACGACATTTAGCCGAATCAGGCCCTCGGTGCGCGTCGGGCAGCTTCGCGTGCCGCGAGAACCAGCGGGGATCCGAGCCACGGCGGGTTCGAAAGGACCGCCGTACGCGATCCACGCTGGGCCTCGCTTGGAACGGCCGCGTCCGTGCTCCACTAGGCGGAGCGGGCAGCCCGATAGGAAGGGTCGTCATGGCGACCAGTTTTTATTGAGACGTTCCGGCAGGTCAAGATCGGGCAATTGGATGGCTCCGCGCTGAGGTGGTGCGTGGGATCTCGCCACGGGTAAGCCCCCGTCCCTGCACCGAGTGCCGGACGCATCCAGCCGCCGGCACCAAAGAACCCGCGTTCATTGCTCGGCTGTACGAAGCCGGGTTGTAGACGTGAATTGGCGCACCGAGAGGATCTAATAAGTAGACGGGTGATGAGGTTAGTGTTTTGGACCCAAAATTAGAAAAAGGCGAAATTTGATGATTGGTACGGTGATTGGCAGATGATTGGCAAAAATTTTGATTTGTTGAATTTGGTGACCAAAATTGATAGTAGGACCTCCCCGATGTGGTGGGATGGGCAATCCACCATCCCTCACAGCGGGGGGGCAAAGGAGCACTAGGTTTATGGGGTTGATGGCAGTGAAAACTAGCCCGGGTGGGTTAGGATATATCATGTGTAGGGATCTAGCGAAGATGACATTAGGTAACGTTAAGGTTAGGTAGCTACAGTGGACAGGTAGCTGGGGACGTAGTGAGGGTAGTTGGATGATAATGACGAGGGAGCGCAGTAGTTTAAAGGGGCGACAGGGAAGCGCAATTTCTAGAGGGTAACAGGTAGTTCAGATGATGCCGTGTGAGTGTTGGAGGTGTATAGAAGTGTATTGAGCATGGTATGAGTAAATGATTGTGTGTGAGGAACAGGTGTGATTGCACAGGTGTGCAACTGAACAGGTGGATGGAGCAGTGTATGAGTGAGTGATGGTGATGTGTATTGTGATGACCAAATGGTCCAGGAAGAAAGGAGGGTGCAGGTGGCACCAGGTATGATTGCACAGGTGTGCAACGACAGGTGAATGGAGAACAGGTGTATGGAATAAATGGTATGGAGTATTGGAATGGATGGTCGTGGAGTGAGTATGATGGAAATTGTGGAGTGGAGCGGATGGTGCGGAGGTGTGAATGGGGGAAGAGTGGACCCCCATCACGGATACCCGGGAAGGGTAGTGTAATTGTTAGGTAGAGGGTATAGGTAAATTGTGGTTGGATATTGGCATCTGTGGTGCGGGTGAAAGAATGGTCTTTGGATGGGTGCATTAGTGATGTGGAAATGGCTGGGCGTGTGGCCTGTTAGTGTGTGTGGTTAAATGGACACTCCGCCACTGTGAGGATGTCGGCCAGGTGAGGCCGCAGGTGGGCTCTGGGAGCTGGTAGTTGTTGTGGATGGGGCCCGAGGATCCGGAGGACGGACCCGGGTAGCCCAGTGCCAGAGGGCACCAGTGGGGTGACAGAGCCAGGAGGGGCCTTCCCCAGTTAGATAGGTTAGGGTGAGGAGCTAGGTAAGCTCGGGTGGCAACTACAGTGGTGGAGGTGTGCAGGTGGGTAGACCTGCTGGGAGAGTTACACGCCCCAGTCCTGAAATTGTGCCAGGGCACAGGGAGATGAATCGGGGGAGTGAGACCCCAAATTGAGAAGCACCACAGTTGGTCAATGGGGATTGGTTCTTAAAACCACATCGAGTAAGATGGCCAATGGATTGGCAGGGAAAGACCCAGGGTAGTGTAAAGTGTGTTAATGTCATTTAGAGGATAGTTAGGATTGAAGTCTCCTCGCACCATCTGCATCCACTCACCTGAGATGAGGTAACTCCACACCATGCCATGTTTTATTATTTTTCATTAATGCAAATGTTTTGGATTGTGAGACGCATCATGACGTGGGTGTGACATTGTGCGTAATTCCATCTCTCCCTCCTTATGAGGATTGATGATGAATTGGTGATGGCAAATTTTGGATAGGGGGATTGGAGACGAATTTGGTGTAGAAGGGAAAGATGGGGAAGACAAGACGTAGTGACGAATTTGTAAAGGTGTAAATTGTTGTAAATATGGGGTAAGGGCAAGGGTAGTGAAGGTGACAGGGGGGGTGACGTATGGTAGGGACGAGTTTTTCTCACTTCGCTCTCCGTACGCACTTCACCCTGCATTGCCTTTATTGACGTGTACCCTTGTGACCTTACCCCTCGCTCATTTGTCTTCCCCCCTTTTGTCTCCCACTTGAGGACCTGTGCGCCATTGGGCGCCGAGGGGAGCGTGCGTGAGGTGGCCATTGTGTGCACGAGATTCTCAGAGCCAGCATGCATTGCGTTGATGTACCACTTTATGGACCGCTGTTCTGCGGCCAAGTACCACTTGATGGACCCCAGGTTCTGGGGCAGGGCACCTCTGTTGGAGACCGGCCATAGTGGCCAGGGAATCTTGCTTGCGGACCTCGGTAAGGTGGCACCTATGCCAAACAGGTGGACCACCCTTAGTTGGCCCCTGAGGCCCTAAATAAAAATGAACACAAGTTGTGCTTTTTATTTTTTCCAAGTAGGCCGCATGAAGCCAGAAGACGTCGGGAAGAACATCGGCCCAGCAGAAAAAGAGAAGACCACCACCAGTTGTTTTGTTGTGTTTATTATGAACAGTGGTGACTGTGCACCGAGTGGTGCTTTTGGTGCTTTGTGGTGCTTTTGGTGCTTTTGGGTGCTTTGGTGGTATTGGTACTGGTGCATCGATGCAATGCACGCTGTCTCCTCCCTCCCAACAGGAATTTCTTTTTCTTGTTCCCTAAAAAGAAAAAAAAACACAGGTCCTGGGTTGCGTTGTAAATAAGAAATAGCGTCACTGTAAATAATGCTCCCCACCGTAAATGTATAGTTTGAGAACAATTCCGTAATTCGGTTAGCTGTGGGCTTGAGTCTGTTAGACAGGGTGCAATGCAATAGGGGGACATACTTATTTGTGTTTTAAAATCGTCACACTCAGGGTCAGGTTAAAAGTAGAGGGAACTACACCTACGTGTCACACTAAATTAAAGTTGTAGGCCCAGGGACGGACCTGAAGAAAGGAGGGTGCAGTGTAACGAATTTGGAAAGTGTAAAGAATGTGAGAACTGGTTTGCTGTGTTTTAACTGGCCCTCGTAGAGTAAATAAGATCGAAAGACGTCCCCCGAGTTAATTCCATGAACCTACAGACAGGCCACGATATATCTTTTTAAATAGCTTATTTCCTTATTCTATGTAGGCTAAATATGTGTTTCCCACTAGATTGACTCTGCATTGCATCAAACGAAATAAGCGTAGGGCCCTCCGATGATCCATGGCAGCTCAAGTGCCAGGGATTCCCCCACTTGAGCTTTGACAGCAACCGTTTATTGCAGTACTGAACTGCTGTGCAACGTGACGGCGCATTACCTGCAGCTGCTGACCGGTTTTCGACATTTGCGGCCATTACGAACAAGGGGAGTGGCTAGAGAAGACGGGTCGCCCCCCTCGTCATAGGGGGGAGGAGTAAGTCGGCCCCGCTCATCCAACCCAGAACAAGGGGTTTGGCTAAGAGAGGGCGGAGCGGGAACCCCCGAGAAAGTGCGCGAAGGTTCGGTGAGAAACCAATATAAACCGCCGCGGGACGCACTCCGTCCTCTTGCTCTGACCCCGTCCTCTTGCTCTTACCCCGTCCTCTTGCTTGCTGTCGCTCGTTGTTGCTGGGGAGAAGGAAGACGCCTGAACGAGCAGGTGTGTGCGAGCCATCGTGCGACCAGCTGCGCTGCAGCTAAGGGGACGCAGGCCACGAAAAGGGTGCGCCAGGCAGCAATCCACGCTGGACCCTCCATTGCCTCCCAAAACAACCATCCATCCTCAAGCCATAAAAAATTTAAAAAAACACCTTTAGAGGCCATTTTTCCCCGTAAAGCGGGGGTTGGCCTTTTTCGGGAACCATGGTTGTTGTTGTTTTTCGGTCCCCTATTTGAAGCAATGTTTTATGGCCGGATGCCCTTCCTGACGCCAACCCTTTTTGCCACCTTTAACGACAAACAGGGAATTACCAGTGAACTGGTACTCAATTAGCCGACCTCGGAAGGATGACAGGCTGAGTCAACCCCCCTGGCGTTAATTCAGCGATCGACCGGGATTCGAACCCAGGATTCTTGGTTTAATCCTAAGCCGGCACCCTAGCCGCTAGCCCAACACCAGGGATTCCTCAGTGACAGAGTGGGGTGACAGAGCCATAATGAACTCCTCAAGAACTGAGATGAACTCCTCAAGATGAACAAGATGAACTCCTCAAGCCATACCTGCCTGCAATTTCCCCTGTGTAAGTGTGAACGTTGTCTGTCTTGAATGTTGTCCTGGGGTTTATAAGTAAACTGCATAGTATAAGCTAATGATTTCCCTGTGTCACCTGCTTCTTCCATCCATTGCTTGTAAATAACTTGATTGCTCCTTTTTGCTTGTGTGTGTATAATAAATCTGTTCTTCCTCTGTACTCTGTCTTCCTCCTCTCTTCCTTCTCTTTCGGTCGTTTTAGAGGTTTCCAAATTGAATACCTGTGGCGCGATTTGGTCAACGTTTGGGGGAGTCGGGCTAATCGGGGATCCTGTAACGGTCACGGTTGACCATCCGCTCGGCCCAAAGTAACATCTTGTCTGCGACCCGTAACAATATATATATATATGTATATATATATTGTTATGGATATGAGAATTGTGTTTAATTGTTGTCATATCACCCTCCTTCCTCCATGTTGTGCATAAAGGTCAAAGGTCGTTCCCGTAGTTATTCCATATACAATCACGTAGCAAATCATAGATCTCCCTGTTCAGTAGTTATCTCGTTATTATGTGTATTAGATTAAGGCTTTGTCTTCCATTAATTGACACTCCATTGCACCAAATTCAAATAAGGTAGATTCCCTTCGAACTTTCCTTTTGTCATCAATTGCCAACTGCATTGGGCGGTTTTCTGCATTCACCGCTGCTGCTTTGTGGTTTTCGCCGCAAAACTCCATTGAACACACGGTCAGATCGGAGAAGAAGGGGGAGGAGCCGCCGATCGTCATCACAAGGTGGAGCCAGCGAGCCCCGACCCACCAATCAGGACCGGGAGAGACCAGCTCGGGCGTGGCGCGGGTTGATCTGGGGGCGCGCTATAAAAAGCGCGCGCGGAAGCCTTTGAGAAAGAGGGAGAGAGAGATGCGGCAGATGAGTCCAGAGGAAGGAAGTGACAGAGCCCCACGAATAGTACCACGCAGCTTTGACTCCACCAGGCAGCGTTGACTCCACCAAACAGCTTTGACTCCACCACGCAGCTTTGACTCCACCACGCAGCTTTGACTCCACCACGCAGCTTCGACTCGCTGCTACGCGGGAACCACTTTGCGGTGGCATCGGTGGCATCGGTGGCCGTCGAGGTCCAGGCCGACGTCCCGTGCGGGATCAAGCCCCAGCCAGCGTCCAGCTGAACCTTCCTCTCCCTCCAGCCATCCACCTCCTGCCATTCCTGTCATCATCCCCCGTGTAAGTGTGCTTGTAGTCTGTCTCTTGTCTTGTCCCTGGGTATAAGTTAAGCCTGTTTAGATAAGTTAATATTTGCACTGTGTCTCCTTCCATTCTTTCTGTCTTTATTTTGTTATTCTTCCTTCTTCCTTGGTTTCTTTGATTGTGTAAATAGTAGTAAATAAATCATATTCGTATTTCCTACCTTTGTTCTGCTTCTTCTTCACATCCGTGTCATCTTAGTGATTTCCTTCATTGAATACCTGTGGCACGATTTGGCCAACGTTTCGGAATCGGGTTAGTTTCTGTTAATAGTTCGTGCCGCGGTTGCTAAAACCGCTCGGCAATTAACATCTGTCCGCGGTACGAACGGGGCTGTGCACCTGCCTTTCCGGAGGTAGCTGTGCAGTATCAGGGACCCCGTCAGTCAGTCAAAGACGAGAGGATTAATCCCCCCTTGGTAAGGGGAACAGAGGCCGACGTTGGGTTCCGTAACAATATATATATATATATATATATATATATATATATATATATATATATATACGTATATATATATATATATATATATATATATATATATATATATATATATATATATATATATATATATATATATATATATATGTATTCATTTTATCTCTTTCCTGAAATGACATGAGATGACTTTGTTTTCAGGGAAAGTTCATCCAGTGAAGATGGAATATTTTCAAAATGACTTACATCAAATTTCACAGGATGCTTTGAGCAATGAGTTTGTAAAGCATGAACCTTGTGATTCTACACCCAAGGAGCTGAATAATGCTCCTCAGCTGCTTGAAGGTAAGCAGAGCTGCACAAAGAACACACAGCACAGCTCTTTTGTTTGATTGATGATAAAATGCTTAAATTCCACATCTTATAGATGGATGGATCTGCTTATACAGTGTGCACCCACTCAAGCTTGTTTATGTAACAAGGACATCTGTTGCACTTGCAGCACCAAGCACGTTTTATGTACCTTGTTTTCAAAGCTGGGCACCAAACCGTTAATCCGTTAATCGTTACTTAACGAAGTTAACTTTTTCGTTAACGATTTAACTGTTAAGTTAACTTTGAAAATCATTATCGGACTAACTAACTTCCGTTACATTTAACTTCCGTTAACTCAAGTCCGCTAACCCAAAAATTTCATAAATAAACTTTTAAAAGTTTCTATTATTTTCAGATTTTCAATACAGACACTTGTGTGATTTTGAATTTTATAAGTCATCATGGCATCTCAAGAACTTGAATCTGTTGACGGCGACGAGGTTGAAACTGCCAGTGCCACTGGACTACAGCAGGAACAGGCTCAGAACCCCTGGCCCCACCTGGACGACTACTTCTTGTGCAAGTCAAGGGAAGGAGACAAGTTGATTTTCAACTGCAAGCTGTGCCTGCCCAAGACCGTGCCAATCAAGGGGCACATGACAAGCCTCAACAACCTCAAACAGCACATCAAGAGGACCCACACAGCCAAGTTCATGCAGTTTGAGGAGAAGGTCAAGGCAGGTTCATCTCGTGGAAAAGCCAAGAGGTTTTCTTCTGGTTCCAGCAGTGGCAGCAGCACTTCAGTATTATCGAGTCTGTTTTCACCTCCCGCTGCCAAACAAGCACGCCAGCAATCCATTGCCGAGTCCTTCAGCATCACTGCTACTGGTAGTGGTGTACCCCAGGCTGCTGTGGATCAAAGTATTGTGGACCTGTTCGTAGCCAACATGCTGCCACTCCATGTTGTAGAGTCTGACACGTTCGAGTGGCTGATCAAGACGCTGAACCACAGCAAGAGCTCCATCTCGACGAGGACACTGGGCAGGCGAATCGTTAATTCGCATACTGAGTTGAAGCAGTACTTGATCAGGTAATTGACATAATTTTTATCATTTTTATACTTGAATTAATTTATATTCTCAAACTTTAAATTTTACTTTTACTTATATTTTTTCAAATTTCAGAGTTCTTGGCGATGTTCAGTGGGTGGCCACCACAGCTGACTGCTGGTCTGCCCACAAGAAAGGCTACCTGGGCATGACTGTCCACTGGTTGGACCCCACCACCAGGCAGAGGCAGCAAGCAGTGCTTGCGTGCATCAGGCTGACAGGCCGTCATACCTATGATGTGCTTGCACAGGCCATGGTCAACGTCCACTATGAATTCCACATTGAGAAAAAAATCACCAGGTTAGATAGTTGATATTATATTAATATCAGACTATTGTCTATTAGTCTATTAGTTCTATTAACAATTTTTTTTTTCTAAGGTTGTACCGCTCATGACTACCAAAACAATTTGTTATTTAATAATAATTTAATAATTAACAATTTGTATCAGAAAATTTTTAAAAATAAATTGTTGAATATTTTTATTTATAAATGAAATTCAATTGCAATATTTAATAATTGTAATTTTATAAACAACTTAGAATGTCTTTCTATTTCAGGACTACCACAGACAATGGCAGCAACTTTGTGAAGGCCTTTGTCCAGTTTGGAGCAGAGGCTGACACACTGCCAGACCTGCCATTGGCTCAGGATGTGGATGCCGACACTGATGATGCTGCTGTGGCTGCCCTGTTGGCTGGATCCGTGGACGAGCAGGAGTTGGAGTATATCTCCCTGGCAGACTCCCTGGCTGTGCCTGTGGCTGAGCCTGACGATGTCGACACCATCGTTGGCAATCCCATCAACCTGCCAACCTACATGAGGTGTGCTGCTCACACCTTAAACCTCGTGGCCAGCAAAGATGCAGATGCTGCACTGCAGAGTGCAGTGTTCAAGGGGCCCTACAGGGCTGCCATGGCCAAGGCACGTGCCCTCTGGAACCAGCAGGATCGCAGCACTGTGGCAGCAGACAGCATCTACGCTGAGGTGGGGAGGAGGCTGGTTGGCCCCAACACGACGAGGTGGAACTCCAACTATGACTCTGTGGTGGTCCTCAACACCGTCCTGGAGACTAAGAGTCCTGCTCTCCACAGAGTCATGACCCAGCTGAAGGTCAACAGCTTCAACGACCACGACGTCGACTTAATGAAGGAGTATGCCAAGGTAATAAATTAATAATAAATACTAAATTATAAAATTAATATTGACATTTCATTTGACAATATATTCTTTACTCGTCTGTTTCCCTACATACAGTCAAGTGAAAAAGTAAGTACACAGTATTCATTTCTGAAACTGTCATTTGTTGAATTTGAAACTCATTTTCAAAAACACAGTTGAAACTGTCATTTCAACAATATTGTTAGATAAAGGTGATATAATACAACAAATATCATGAAACATTTACATTTTGGAGTCCATTGTATAATTTAAATAAACATAAATGCAAATTTCGCATGTGGAAAAAGTGAGTACACCCTTGGCTCTAACCGGTGGTATTGCCCCCTTTGGCAGAAACAATCTCAAGTAGGCGTTTCTTATAACTGTCTACCAGTCTCTGACATCGACTGGGAGAAATTTTTGCCCACTCCTCCATGCAGAATTCTTTCAGCTGTGCGATATTTGAGGGGTTTCTTGCATGCACAGCCCGTTTCAAATCCCCCCCCCCCCCCCCCCCCCACAACATCTCGATGGGATTTAGATCCGGGCTTTGACTTGGCCATTCCAGAACCCTCCATTTCTTTCTTTTCAGCCATTCCTTGGTGTATTTACTGGTATGTTTAGGGTCATTGTCATGTTGCAAGGTCCACCTTCGGTTGAGCTTCAACTTTCCGACAGATGGCCTCACACTATCCTCAAGCACCCTCTGGTACAATGAAGAATTCATAGTGGATTCTATGATGGTGAGCTGCCCAGGCCCTGATGCAGCAAAGCTGCCCCAAACCATAATATTTCCACCACCATGCTTTACAGTTGGTATCAGATTTTTGTGGTCAAATGCTGTCTTTGGTTTTTGCGAAACATGTCTTCTGGTACTTGGGCCAAATAGCTCTACCTTTGACTCATCTGTCCAGAGCATATTGTTCCAGAAGTGCTGGTCTTCGCCGAGGTGTTCATTGGCAAACTTTAGTCTTGTCCTGATGTTCTTTCTGGACAGCAAAGGTTTTATCCTGGCACACCTCCCATGTAGATCAAATTTGTGCAGCCTCTTTCTAATGGTAGACTCGTGCACTTTGACATCAGCAGTGGCAAGAGTGACCTGTAGGTCCCGTGATGACATTCTGGGGTTCTTAGAGACTTCTTTCAGCATCTTGCGGTCTGCTCTCAGGCTGAACTTGCTGGGGCGGCCTGGCCTGAACAAGTTGGCAGTTGTTTGGAATCTTCTCCACTTGTCGATGATCTTCCGGACAGTCGAATGATTGATATCAACTTGTTTGGATATCTTTTTAAATCCCTTCCCAGACTCGTAGGCATCTATAACCTTCTTTCTGAAGGCCTCAGAGAGCTCTTTTTGTCTAGGCATGGTGACGCCACACACTTCAACAACAAAGAGCAAACCAAACTAAATGTTTGAGGTTTAAATAAGACAGGTTCCTCCAAGATCTTCTCTAACGATGTTCTCATCATTTGCACCTGAGCTGGTGCACCTGATTCTAATTTTAGGTATTTGAAGTAGTGAGAAATGTAGGCGTGTACTTACTTTTTCCACATGCGAAATTTGCATTTATGTTTATTTAAATTATACAATGGAGTACAAAATGTAAATGTTTCATGATATTTGTTGTGTTATATCACCTTTATCTATCAATATTGTTGAAATGAAGATCAAATAGCTCTATGTTGAAATATGTTTTCAACATACAGCATACTGAAATATGTTGAAAAAGTCAAAACTTTACATGGGGTGTACTTACTTTTTCACATGACTGTATTTGAATTTCTAAAATTTACTAATTCTCCATTGTTTTATTTCCAGGTCATGTCACCTGTGGCCAAAGCGCTCGACAAGATCCAGGGGGAGGGCCAAGCCTACCTTGGGACTCTGCTGCCAACAGTTGCTGCGACGGTCTTCAGGCTCAAGGACTTGAAGTCCAAGGGCCTCGTCTACTGCAGCCCCTTGGTCGACGCACTTTTGGCAGGCATCGACAAAAGGTTTGGGCTCCTCCTGGAGGATGAGGAATGCCAGCTGGCTGCTGCCTTCCACCCCAGGTTTCGCCTCATCTGGTTGGAGAAGTATGACAATACCAAGGTCGCCAAGGTGAGGGAAAGCATGGAGGGTAAAGTCGAGGAGGCCATGAGGCAGCATTCCGACGAAGTGGACAGCAACAGTGGAGGCAGCAACAACGAGGAGGAGGAGGATGACTTCTTCAGTGCTGTCACCCAGCTAAAAGAGAGCAGCAGGAGCCACACGTCACTCAAGGGCAAGGCCAAGAACTTGGTCAAGACCTGGCTGGAGACCAACTCCAAGGACTTGCTGACAGATGCTGCTTTCTTGGGTGAGCAAGTGTTGGTGGACTTGTTCATCAAGTTCAACACAGCCATCCCCTCCAGTGCTGCAGTGGAACGTCTGTTCTCTATGGGCAAAGACATCTTGAGGGCCAAGAGATCATCCCTGTCTGATGAAAACTTTGGCATGCTAATTTTCATGAAGGGCAACGAGCATCTCATGGACAAAATGGAGAATGAGAAGAAGAGGAAAAATTAAATTTTGTATATGTCGTGTTTTTCATTTTTTCATTTTTATTTTTTTCGGCCACTTTATCAATAAACTATCTTTTGTTTAATACTAATATTGTGTTTCATTTAAGTTTTTTATGTTTTCCCATTTTTTTGCCCTTTATGAGGGTTATGTGGGCCCTGCAATTTTTTTTTTAAATCGGCCCCTTAACATGTAAGGCCGGCCCATGTTCTAAAGCCCTTTAAAAGACCGAAAAAAGGCTTATTTTATAGTTTTGGCACATTTTTAGGTGGTTTTAGAGCAAAAAACTGTTTTTGGGATTTTTTTATAGTAGAAATTAACGTCAACGGTTTATCCATATTAGGCCGGAAAAAATATATTGCTGGTCTCTGGTCAGACCAAAGTTCCAGAATTGATGCGGCGATGCGGTTTTTTAAATTCTCTTTTTTATTTTTTTTGAAAAGCATGGATTGCACAGATAGAGGTGTTTTTTGTGTCCTCATGCCTTGAGGTCCTCCTCATCTGCCGTGGTGCCGTCCAGAGAGAAATTAAAGACAGCCAATGGGACTTGTAGGCCTTTTTTGTAAATAATGAACACAAGCTTAAGTTATTTAAAAATGTATTTATTCTGAAAATCATTAAGTTCTTCAAGCATATTATAGACTGCCATTCCGTTCTCGAGATCGCCTCGCCGTACCGGCAAACATTCCAATGTGTCGATCGCATCAACACTGCGCATGCGCAAGTGGTCTAACAGGCCGATGGTCTCCCACGATCTCTTCTCCCAGTCCACCAGATTATCACAGACACTTACAACTTCATGTCAAACGAGATAGGATACAGGCCTAATTAACGAGACCACCCGCAGCTCTCTAGACATTCTGGTTGCTTCACACGAACCCGACAAAGAACGTCTTCGTTTCAGTAAATGACAGTATCCAGCCGATTGGATTCATGACGTCACTGCACACAACACTACTCATATCTTTGGAACGGCTGGTTCGATTTGGAGAAACTAAACGGAGTTTTGTAGGGGAGAACCGTGCGCGAACGTCGATACCAATGGCGACCCTCAAAGACCCGTACTTCCCGAGATAGCGCGCCGGCCCGGCAACAACAGGCGCGCGCTGTTGTAGCTACCGTTGGAAATAAAAAAATAAAATAAGTTGTTGATACGCAGGGTCAAAATCGATGCGCGCGCTGACCAGAGACCGGAAATATATTTTTCTTGGCCTAAACTTTCGTTACATTTTAAATGAATTCGCTGATTAACGGGTATCGAAGTTAACATTTTGGTTAACGGATTAACGGTTAACAAAGTTAACTTTTTGATCAACTGTGCCCACCTTTGATATATATATATATATATATATATATATATATATATATATATATATATATATATATATATATATATATATACAGTCACGTGAAAAAGTAAGTACACCCCATGTAAAGTTTTGACTTTTTCAACATATTTCAACATACAGCTATTTGATCTTCATTTCAACAATATTGACAGATAAAGGTGATATAATATAACAAATATCATGAAACATTTACATTTTGTAGTCCATTGTATAATTTAAATAAACATAAATGCAAATTTTGCATGTGGAAAAAGTAAGTACACGCCTACATTTCTCACTCCTTCAAATACCTAAAATTAGAATCAGGTGCACCAGCTCAGGTGCAAATGATTAGAACATCGTTAGAGAGGATCTTAGAGGAACCTGTCTTATTTAAACCTCAGACATTTCGTTTGGTTTGCTCTTTGTTGTTGAAGTGTGCGGTGTCACCATGCCTAGATCAAAAGAGCTCTCTGAGGCCTTCAGAAAGAAGATTATAGATGCCTACGAGTCTGGGAAGGGATTTAAAAAGATCTCCAAACAATTTGAAATCAATCATTCGACTGTCCGGAAGATCATCTACAAATGGAGAAGATTCTAAACAACTGCTAACTTGTTCAGGCCAGGCCGCCCCAGCAAGTTCAGCCCGAGAGCAGACCGCAAGATGCTGAAAGAAGTCTCTAAGAACACCAGAATGTCATCACAGGACCTACAGGTAGCTCTTGCCACTGTTGATGTCAAAGTGCACGAGTCTACCATTAGAAAGAGGCTGCACAAATGTGATCTACATGGGAGGTGTGCCAGGAGGAAACCTTTGCTGTCCAGAAAGAACATCAGGGCAAGACTAAAGTTTGCCAATGAACGCCGAGGCAAAGACCAGCACTTCTGGAACAATGTGCTCTGGACAGATGAGTCAAAGGTCGAGCTATTTGGCCACAGTACCAGAAGACATGATTGGCGAAAACCAAAGACAGCATTTGAGCACAAGAACCTGATACCAACTGGAAAGCATGGTGGTGGAAATATTATGGTTTGGGGCAGTTTTGCTGCATCAGGGCCTGGGCAGCTCACCATCATAGAATCCACTATGAATTCTTCATTGTACCAGAGGGTGCTTGAGGATAATGTGAGGCCATTTGTCGGAGAGTTGAAGCTCAACCGAAGGTGGACCTTGCAACATGACAATGACCCTAAACATACCAGTAAATCCACCAAGGAATGGCTGAAAAGAAAGAAATGGAGGGTTCTGGAATGGCCAAGTCAAAGCCCGGATCTAAATCCCATTGAGATGTTGTGGGGGGATTTGAAACAAGCTGTGCATGCAAGAAACCCCTCAAACATCGCACAGCTGAAAGAATTCTGCATAGAGGAGTGGGCAAAAATTTCTCCCAGTCAATGTCAGAGACTGGTAGACAGTTATAAGAAACGCCTACTTGAGGTTGTTTCTGCCAAAGGGGGCAATACCACCTATTAGAGCCCAGGGTGTACTTACTTTTTCGTATATATCTGTGCAGTGTCTGTGTTGTGTTGTGTTGTGTTGAACTACTCCCTCAAACTTTTGTGAAGTCGTACCAAACTTCTGGTATGCACCTATCTCTCCTGTGTGTATATCCTAAGGGAGTTAAAAAAAGAATTTTTTATGAAAATGTTTTTGAAAAAACCCCTTTGCTATGACACTCCAAATTGAGCTCAGGTGCATCCAATTCCCTTTTATAATCCTTGAATTGTCTGTACAACTTCATTGTAGTCCACCTGTGGCCAATTCAATTGAATGGACATGATTTAGAAAGAATCACACCTTTCTATATAAGGTCCCACAGTTCACAGTGTGTGTCAGAGTAGAATTTCCACTATGAAGTTCAAGGAACTGTCCGTGGAACTCCAAGATCGAATTGTGAGGAGGCATAGATCTGGGGAAGGATGTAAAACTATTTCTAGAGTGTTGAAAGTTCTCAAGAGCACAGTTGAGCTCCATCATTAGGAAATGGAATGATGCAAAGATGAACTGATTTGATATTGCGGTCAAGAGGTCAAAGGTCAGAGTCTGAGTCTGTAATAGGTTTTCGTTACCACAATAACTTGCGAATGGCTGAAGGGAACAAAGTCAAACCAGGTACAAGTATGCATAATGATGCATGGATGAACTGATTAGCCTATGGGGTCAATAGGTCAACGGACAGAGGACCTGTTAGATAAAAAGACATTCTGTTACGAAGCTAACTTGTGAACCAGTGATTGGATTTTGACCAAAGTTGGCAAAGTTGGATTTGGATTTTGACGAAACTGATTAGATTTTGGGGTGAAGAGGTCCAAGGCCAGAGGTCATGTTAAGTAAAATTTATGTTGCCGTGTCAACTTATGAACAAGTGATGGGATTTTGACCAAAGTTGGTATAATTATATATTATGATGTAAAGGTGAACTGATTAGATTTCTGCATCAAAGGTCAAAGGTCAGAGGTCTTGTCAGGTAAAAATGTGATACTTGAGCACAGCTGAAGGGATTTAAATCGAGCTTGGTACAAGTATCTACAATGATGCAATAATGTGGACGGAGGCATATCAGTTGACGTCGAAGAGTGGCGTTCTAGTTACCCTGCGCTCGCGAAGCGAAACTCGGGGTTAGGCATTCAGGTGCGTGTGCTGTACGTGTGCCGGGTCTACATTTTAAAAATTCATTTTCTGGTCCGATTGACACGAAATTTCACCATGGAAGCGCCTCCGCCTGTATAAATTTTTTTTCCATAATTATGACGTTATATGCCACGTGGTACGGACACCATCTTGGAAAAACGTTACACCTCTATATCTCCCAAACCGCTCAATGGAAAAAATTGAAACATGGCTCATTCTTGAGTACTCACCATGGGGAATAAGATGTGTTAATGACGATGTCATCGGTGCCTTCGTTATGACGTCATAATTCGACAAGTACAACACTTATCCGATCATTGTGAATTTTTTTTCTCAGCAACTGTTGGTCTGATGTGCACTAAATTTACACCATAGGAGCGCCTCCTGTAGAATATTTTAATGATAATGATGATGTCAGGTCATGTGGTACAGGCGCCATCTTGGAAAAACCGAAACATGTTGCACCTCTATATCTCCAAAATCGCTGCATGGAAAAAATTGAAACATGGCTCATTGTAAAGAACTCCATATGGGGAATAGGTGTTGTTAACGATGATGTCGTTGGTGCCATAATTATGACGTCATAATTCGATGGACAACGCTTAATCTGATCAGTTTGAAAGGTATTGAGCGTGATCTATGCAACAATTATATTAGTTTATGATGTCATCGCTCACGTGGTCTGGCAGCCATATTGGATCAAAGAAAAAAATGTTCAAAAACAGAAGAGTTGAATACCATCTATGAATACCATCTATGAATACTATGAATACCATCTAGTTTTTATTGTTTCACAGCAATAGTGATTTATTGATGTTTTTCTAAATTGTCTTTGCAGAGAGTCAGATGAAAATGGTTTCTTGTTCCAAGTCAAGTTCCCAGTTGTTTGACACCGAAGTTTCTTTCAATCAGAACATGACACAGTCTTCTTGTCAGGAAGACAACAAATATAGCAGTGTTCTAACCAATGACAACAATTGTATTACGGCATTCAAGAAAACTGAAAGAAAGGAGAAGCCGCACAAGTGCTCCGTTTGTAAAAAAACGTTCAGTTCACTAACATATTTAAAGAGATGTCAAACATTACACAAACGTGCGATGCCATACAAGTGTACTGTGTGCAACAAGGAATTTTCTCAGTTATCATCTTTGAAATGTCATCGAGTAAAACACACAGGAGAGAAGCCTTATAAATGTCCTGTGTGCAACAAGGATTTTTATTGGTTTTCATCTTTGAATTATCATAAAGGAAAACACGCAGGAGAGAAGCCTTATAAATGTCCTGTGTGCAACAAGGATTTTGCTCGTTCATCATCTTTATATCAACATGAAAAAAAACACATGGGAGAGAAGAACAATCCATTCAGGTGTTCTGTTTGCAATAAGGATTATACCAGTATCGCTGCATTGAAAGTACATCAAATAATACACACGGGAGAGAAACCACACAAGTGTTCACAATGCGGCAGGGCATTCAACCAGTCAGTGAGCTTACGTCGACATTTAAGAATCCATACAGGAGAGAAACCTTACAATTGTCCTGTGTGTCGCAAGGCGTTTGCGTATTCTTCATATTTTAAAGAACATGAAAGAATACACACGGGAGAGAAGCCATTCAAGTGTTCTGTTTGCAAAAAGGATTTCACCAATGCCAATGATTTGAAAGTACATCAAAGAATTCACACCGGCGAGAAACCCTACAAGTGTCCTGTGTGCAGCAAGGCATTTGCGTGTTCTTCCTCTCGAAATGTACATAAAAGAATACACATCAGAAAGAAGCCTTTCAAGTGTTCTGTTTGCAATAACGATTTTACCAATAACAAGGATTTGAAATTGCATCGAATAATACACACAGGAGAGAAACCCTACAAGTGTTCACAATGCGGCAAATCATTCAATCACTCAAAAAGTTTACGTCAACATCAAATAATCCACACAGGAGAGAAACCTTACAAGTGTTCCGTGTGCTGCAAGGCGTTTGTATCTTCTTCTTCTCTCTATATACATAAAACGATACACTCAGGACAGAAGCCATTCAATTGTTCTGTTTGCAACAAGGATTTTACCAATATCGCTGCATTCAGAATTCACCAAAGAATACACACAGGAGAGAAACCTTTCAAGTGTCCTGTGTGCAGCAAAATGTTTGCGACTTCTTCATATTTAAAAGTACATAAAAGAATACACTCACGAGAGAAGCCTTTCAAATGTTCTGTTTGTAGTAAGGATTTTACCACATCCAAGGATATGAAAGTACATCAAAGAATACACACGGGAGAGAAACCTTACAAGTGTTCACAATGCAGCAAATCATTTAATCACTCAGCGAGTTTACGTCAACATCAAAGAATCCACACGGGAGAAAAACCTTACAAATGTCCTGTGTGCAGCAAGGCGTTTGCGCATTCTTCCTCTCTAAACGTACATAAAAGAATACACACGGGACAGAAGCCTTTCAAATGTTCTGTTTGCCATAAGGATTTTACCAATAGCAATGATTTGAAAGCACATCAAAGAATACACACAGGAGAGAAACCTTTCAAGTGTCCTGTGTGCTGCAAGACTTTTGCGTGTTCTTCCTATTTATGTGAACATAAAAGAATCCACATGGGAGAGAAAACCTACAAGTGTTCACAATGCAGCAGGGGATTTAATCACTCATCATCTTTACGTCGACATCACAAAATCCACACGGGAGAGAAACCTTACAATTGTCCTGTGTGCTGCAAGGAGTTTGCATGCTCTTCAAATTTGGATATACATCAAAAAATACACACGGGAGAGAAGCCATTCAAGTGTTCCCAATGCGTCAAGGCATTTATTCAATCGTCAACTTTACGTCGACATCAAAGAATCCACACAGGAGAAAAACCTTACAAGTGTCCTGTTTGCCGTAAGGATTTTGCCAATATCACGCCAATGAAAATACATCAAAGAATACACACAGGGGAGAAGCCCTACAACTGTTCGCAATGCGGCATATCATTCAAACAGTCATCAAATTTACGTAAACATCACAGAATCCACACGGGAGAGAAACCTTACAATTGTCCTGTGTGCAGCAAGGCGTTTGCATATGCCTCGTATGTAAAAGAACATCAAAAAATCCACACGGGAGAGAAGCTTTTCAAGTGTTCTGTATGCTGCAAGATGTTTGCGTATTCTTCCTCTCTAAAAGAACATAAAAAAATACACACCCGAGAGAAGCCTTTCACGTGTTCTGTGTGTAACATGAACTTTGCTTCTTCATCAACTTTACATTCTCACGAAAATGTTCATGCGGTAGAAGAGCCCTATCAGTGCCCTGAATGCAACAAGTGTTTTATCCATCTCTCCAAGTTGAAGCGCCATCAAAGAATACACACTGGAGAGAAGCCTTACACATGTTCTGAATGTAACAAGAGTTTTGCTCGTTCATCACATTTATCTCGACATCAAAAAATACATGCAAGAGAGAACTTAAGTAGGGTGGAGAATGAATCGTGACAAATGTCCAAGATCAATGACATTGTACCAATGGCTTCAAGAAGATGGCAGGATTGAGTCAATTGGACAAGCGTAGGTTCTGAGGTAGAAACATAAATCACCATCACCTTCTCTCGGTATGGTAAAAAAAACTAGTCACAACAGGTGTACACTCAAAGGTACCACAACGTCTGTGGAGTAATCCACTGGCATATCCGCAAAACTTCAATATCCCGGTATCAGAAAAATATTGAAAGCATGAACCAAAAGCGATTGTTGAAAATGAGGACCAAGTGTTCATGTACAACCTGACCATCCCATCAGGCGTGAACATAGAAAACAAGACGTTGTGACCAGACATCGTACCCACATGAAAAAAGGAAAATAATGCATTGCCATCGATGTGTCAGAGCCTGGTGTTGGCTTAACGGTTAGGGTGCTGGCTTGGGATCGTAGGATCCTGAGTTTGAATCCCGGTCGATCGGTGAATTACCGCCAGGGGGGGGGGGGGGGGTGACTCAGCCTGTCATCTTTCCAAGGTCGGCAAGTTGAGTACCAGCTCACTGGTAATTGGGGCACTGCATGAGCGGCACAAACGCGTTTCCAGAAAAATGTTGCAACCAGCAGCCTCAGGCTGCATACGAAACAACAACAACAGCATCGATGTGTCAGTCAGTACCCAGTGCCTTTGGTCTAAATAACATGGAAATCAGGAATATGCCCAGGTACAAGAATCTGAAAAATGAAGTCGAAATAATCTGGAACCTGAAGAGCATCAACATTGCACGACTGATTGGTGGACCAATTTGGAGTGACAAAGAAGAACCTCACTGAGATCTTAAAATAATCCCAGGGAATATTACTTCAAACTAACTACATTTTGAGGCTGTCCAGGGTTCAGGGACAATCGTGAAAATTGTCGATGGCGGTTGTCTGCTGGTGCTTCCGCTTGGGGACTTGCAAGGGTCGCGAAGTGGCCTGCGAGCTGGGACCGGGCTGGTCGGCCTCAGCGGAAGTGGAGTCGGCATCCGAGGGTGACCCATCGTCTTCCTCAGGCTCCGGACACGGGACCTGTGGGTAGAGAGCAGGCATTAATAGGCCTAATAATTTCATACAAGTCATATCAGGTCGTACAGGAAACAAATGCATTGAAATCGAATGGAAATGTATGGAAACAAATATATGAGAAGAAAACTTCAGAACTTGTTCCTCAAGACATGTTCCTTCAAAAACAGAAGATGGCTCCTTTGAGACTTGAGAGGAATTAGTTTCACCTTGTGAAACACCCAAATGGAGATTACATCCAAGTATAGAAATCCTCAGAATGAAGTCATTCAAGTTCCAGGAAGCATGGTAATTGGAAACCTTCCAGAATGCAATGATATGAGCAAACCATCAGAACATTGTCCTCAGTGTAATTCCAAAAACGAAGGTGGAGACATTGTATCCTGAAAGGACTCTGTTCCATCTCCGTACACCCACCAAGGGAGATGCCACTCAAGTAGAGAAGTCTTATTTCGCTGGAAAAGGCTCTTTAGAAAGAATCCATGGATTAATCAGTGGCCAGAGAGAGGGATAGGGAATCTGATTAAAATGCTAGAATGCAAGAGCAAGATGGTTTGATTGGTCTTTCACCCCTATGTTCAGGCCGTATGATTAGTTTGCACATCGGAACAGCAGGTTTTCCCTCGGGTTTCCCGGCTTTACCTTCCTGCAGTGGAGCTCACCAGTCACCATGTTTTTGGTCTGAAGACTCGAGGTATACTAAAGAGGTTGAAGGTGTGCTGAAAAGACTTTTGATTCCACCTTCGGAAGTGAGCAAGAATGGGGAGTGAAGAAGAGCTCTGCACAAAATCAAAAGGTTGAACAAGTGACACCTGCCTCAAAAACAGCACAATGTTAATTCCTTTTTGTTTAATTTTTCCTGATACGGTGTGAAGTGGACAACATTTCCCTTGCAAGAAAGGAGGTAACTGATACTGCGAGATCCAATCCTCACACCACAGCACATTCACAGCCTGCATGTGAGACTTATCTTAAAGATGGTACCGCACACTTTCACCTTCTGCCATTTTGATTTCCTCTCCTCCGAATAGTCTCGGACGATGATGTTGGTCGGTTACTCGGTAAAATCCTTCTTGGTGTCTGAGGAGGTTGATCAAGCTGATGTTCAGCTTGCTTCTTTCCATATCATAGTCGTTCTGAAGGTAGCCTTGTCAGCCGGCCCGTTCCTGTTGGCCGTGAAGGTGTTATATAAACGGTCTTAGATAATGGCTGATCAAAGGCAGATATTGCTCAAAACTATTCAATATAATGAGATACAGTGGGGTTTAAAAGTACAAGTCCACTTAAATCAATGCCGAGCTTTCTCAAGTCACAAATATATATTTTATTTTTTTTGAGATCCATTGAGCTGCGGATGAAAGCCTTGTATGTGGTGAGGAGCTCAGGTGTGCCAAGGAAGGACTTCGCACGATGGAGGATGCCCAGTCGGCGACTGGCTTTGGAGGCCAGCTTGGAAATGTGATTTTCCCAGGAAAGATCATGGCAGATAGTGAGACCCAAAAGCTTGAGTGACAGAACTTCTTGGAGAGGATTGTTGAGAAAGTAGATGGGAGGGTTGTCCAGTCGGTCTTTTCGGAGAGACATAGTAAGAGTGTGAGATTTGTCAGGATTGAAAGACATGTTCCACTTGTTTGACCAGTCTGTGATTTTGTCCAGGTCTGCAGAGAGTGAGGTGGCTGAGAGAAAGGTGGTGGAAATTTGCCATGACATTGAAGATATGTATCCATATTCTTGAATTTAATACAGTTATTATTGACTGACACCTTGTCTTAACAGAATATCTGGAAAGCATCTGAAAATGCAAAGCCCGTCCGCATCAGTTTGTATTCAGATGACTTATTCTTCCGTATGCTCAAAATAACGAAAAGTTAAAAGAAAAAATACAAAATGAAACTTGATGATTTTATGCAGCCTTGACCTTTGAGCTTTAGATCGAAAAAAAAATCAGCTTCTAACTTTTGATTGGTGAACCAATTCTGTGATCCAATATGCAAGTTCTTCAAATTTCAAGTCAACTGGATGAAAATTGATGATTTTATGTAACCTTGACCTTTGACCTTTTTATCTAAAAAAAAAAACCCAAGCAGCTTCTCGGTTTTGATTGGTGAACCCATTCAGTGACATGTGAATTCCTAAAAGTTCAGGCCAATCGGATGGAAATTAACGATTTTATTTGACGCAGACCTTTGTCCTTTTGAGCAACTTATTAATTTGCCTTCTCCATATTCTCATAATAAAGCTTTGCTGAAAATCTGATGACAAAACTCAAATGGCAAATTTAAATTTAATGTCAAATGGATGAGAATTGATGATATTATGTGACGCTGACCTTTGACCTTTTGATAAAATTATTAATTTGCCTTCTCTATTATCATAATAAGGCTTTCTTGCAAATTTGATGACAATAGCTCAAATGGTAAAAGAGTCGCAGCCTGGACAGACACACACAGACAGACATACACAAGTGATTTAAAACCCCTTCTCCTGCTGTGCAAAGGAGGGCTAACGAGTACGGCACTTGATAGAGCGCATACCTCCGAGGCTGACCAGTTTACGTTTTGTATCCCACTGATAGGCCGGACTTGGAACCGGATCTTCACCAAAATCTAATCGCTTGTTCTTGTCACCTAACCAACTCATTCACCTAGTTTTATCATGATTCGTCCATAACTTTTTGAAATATCATGCACGATGATCGTATCGATGAAATATCGAAAATATCGATGAAACACGATGAAATATCGTTTTCCGTAATCAGATCTTCACCAAAAACAAATTGATTCGTCCTTGTCACATACCCAACCTGTCAATTAAATTTCGTGCAAATCTGTCCATAACTTTTTGAGATATCATGCTATATATCGGTTTTAGCCATATCACTTGAAGGTGAAGAATCAGAAAGAAAAAAAAATTCTTCTGATCCTGATCCAGATTCGAATCTTCATCAAAATTGAAACAATTCTTCCTTGTCACACACTCAACCTGTCTACAAAGTTTCGGCTGAATCCGTCGAAAGCTTTTTGAGACATCGTGCTATATTTATCGTTTTTGGCCCTATCTCTCAATGGTGAAGAATCATTTTTAATATTCTAGTACCCAGATTCGGATCTTCACCAAAATCGAATCATTTCGTCCGTGTCACATACCCAAACTCTCCACCAAATTGTCAAAATCCTTCCACAACTTTTTAATAGATTTTTCACAAACAGATAAACAAACCGAAGGGTGTAAAACATAACCTCCGCCCAACTTCAGTAGCGAAGGTAATGAAGGTTGACAACATTTGAGAGAAAGATAAAATTTATGTGTGCAGTCTGACTCTGCTCTGGAGTCTATTACAACACTTGGGAAAAGATTGACTCAAACATAATCCATAAACTAAATCAATCCTAAATGGAGTTGATTTTTATAATATGTTTTAGGCTTGTGGAAGAGCTTGGACGCAGAACAGATCAGGACAAAAAACATTAGGATACAGGGGAAATACCAATAGCAGGGTGGAGGCATGAAGGTAGACGGGGACGGACAAACAAGGGTGGACCAGATCAAGAGAGATATAATGGACACATAAGCAAAATTTTGAGAGGGTTGGGAATGTTTAACAGGTGAAGAAAATATCATGGGTTTAGATGGGGGTGAACAGCTGTCTTGAAGACCCAGAGGGAAAATTGGATCGAAGAGAGTATGTGAGGCGCTTCCACAGCCAAGAAGAGAGGAACAAATGAGTGGAGGTGAGCAATGGTTCTGCATTTAGGCATTTTCACTAAGAGGGGGTTGCTCGTGTACCACATGCGTCCAGCAGATACATGGGGGGTGGAGGGGAGCAGGGCACAGATAAGGTGGGGGGGAGCAGGGCACACAGAGGGTGGGGGTGCAAGACCACAAATGAGGAGGAATAACACAGAGACCAGTTATCTGTTGGCGATGGCGAAGTAATAGGCCCATATACTCAGCTTCATCGCAAGAGATTCCTATGATCTTGAAAGCCTTGGTTTCCACGGGTGCCAAACTGAGCAATGTGTGATGCAGGGGAGCCAACCCAGGGGGGAGAGCAGTACTCCATTAAGCTGCGGATGAAAGACTTGTCGGTGTATAGAAAGAAGATCAGGTGTGGCAAGGAAGGACTTAGCACTGTCGGTGTCTGGCTTTGGAAGCCAACTTTGAAATGTGGCTTGCCCAAGAAAGATAATGGCTGAGAGTGAGACCCAAGAGCTTCAGTGACTGAACCTTCGAGACAGTTGTTGAGAAAGTTGATGGGAGGGCTTGCGAAACGGTTCTTTCGGAGAGAGTGGGTAAGTGTGTGGTATTAATCAAGATTGAAAGATATGATCCAAGTGTTTCACCAGTTTGTGATTTTGTCAAGGTCTATGGAGAGGGAAGGGCCTGTCTGTCAGAAGGATAAGGGATGTCACAACAGAGAGTGCAGTCATCAGCACCGAGATAAAGATGCTTTTACAGAAAGTCAGTGAGATAATTGATGAAGATTAGGAATAGGATGTGGCTGAGAACACTGTATTTGGGTACTCCAGCATTGACAGGAAGAGGAGAAGAAAGAGTTCCGTTGAGAGCCACATGTTGGCTACGAGAGTGAAGGAAATCAGTAATCCAAGAGTGGAGTTGTTAGAGGAGGCAGAAAGTTTTGAGAGCAAGGCAGGATGCCACACTGTATTGAATGCTCAAGATATGATCAGAGAGATAGCCCTGATCTCACGTCTGATATCAAGGGCCTCCATCCATTGTTGGGAGAGTAGAAGCAGCATGTTCAAGGTAGAGTGACCAGGGCTGAATCCAAATTGATGATCTCAGATGAGGCTGTTGGAGAAAAGAAATGATTAATTTCATGTCAACTGCGATGATGAATTCCATGACCTTGCTGATGAATGGAAGTAAGCTAATTGGCCTGTAGTTTCAGGCTTCCGTTTTTGCACCTTTTTATGTCGTGTAGTGATGTTGGCTAATTTCCAAGCAGATGGAAGATGCCCTCGGGTAAATGACAGCATGGAAAGGGCAGCGAGAGGAAGTGCAAGAGCAACAGAGCAGACTTTTCGGACACGTGAGCTGAGAGTTGAGGCAGTTCTCAAAGCGAGAGCGGGGATTACACTGATTATTGATTATCCGTACAGACAGATTTGAATTTTCCTTTTACTATAAGTTTTGTTGTAAATCTTTAAGAGTTCAGGGAAATCCCATGAAAGTGCTTTTGCTTTACCATGATTTATTTTATCACTTTCAATTAATAAATTTCCTGCTGTTTGGTTACTTTTGCACCCCACTGTATGTATCATTGTCCTTCGTTCAACAAGTTTTTCCTACCTGTACACCTGTGTCTTAATGTACCAAAAGATCATTTCAAGCTAAAATAATGCACTTGTTTGGCAAAGCTTCTTCTTCCTCAGGGTAGAAAGTAATATTGTGTTGGGATGTCACATCATGTTCATCATATTGTTTATTTTTTATCATCCCAAAACCAACTGACTGACTGTGAATGAAGTTTTTTTTACAGTAAGGGTTTAATGTTGATTCAAAGTATTTTTTTATCGCATGGTGTTTCTTTTCAATTGCAATTACATTCCTAAAAATACATTTGGGTGTCATTGTCTATCATCTATAATAATAATAAAAGTGTGTGTGTGTCCTCCATAACTCCAAAACCATGAGACCTAGTTGTCCCAAACGTTGCATGCATACTTTTCCAACTCCAAGGGAGTGCAGGAATGAAAAATGCGTGTGACCCCGAAATTAGTTGCATTGTGCGTCTATTCAGAAAAATAAAAGGAAAAACGATTTTCATTTTCTCAATCTTTTGAAGACAAGAAACCAATAAAGACAGCGAGGATAACAAACTGGAGATAAAAATTAGTTTGTGTTTAAGGCACGCTTGAGCTGATACTGAAAACTATTTGGGGATGGCCTCCATGTAGTGACATGTGACGTCCACGTGATGTGCAGTCGTGGCCAAAAATATTGGCACCCTTGCACTTTTTTCAAATAACTCACAATTCTCTCTAAAGACAAGTTTAAATTGACAAAAAGTATTTGGTCTCCCCAATTCTTTATTTCACTGTTAATATTACAGAACCTTTGTTTTTGATTCAAAACTTAATATATCCTTTTAACCCTTTGGGTACGGATGACGTCTAGTGCCGCAACCCGCGAAAAAGTTTTGTGTATGGATGACGTTACTACACGTCATCAACTATACCTAGAAATAGATCGCCAGTACATGGTTGCATTCCTATACCAAAATGCCAAATTAATCCCGTACCGGGGGTATTTTTATCAAAAAAAATCCCGTACTCAAAGGGTTAAATCAGAAAATAAAAAATAAATGGCATTGACAAAATTATTGACGTGCTCGACTTAATATTTGGTAGCACAGCCTTTGGACAAAATAACTGCAGTCAAGCACTTCCTATAGCCATGAATGAGATTCCTACACCTCTCGACTGGTAGTTTGGCCCACTCTTCTTGCGCAAACTGCTCCAGTTCTCCCACATTTCAGGGTGCTTCTCCCAACTGCTGTTTTCAAATCTCCCCACAGGTGTTCAATGGGATTTAGATCTGGACTCATTGCTGGCCACTTCAGGACAGTCCAGCGTTTTGTCTTGAACCATTCCTGGGTGCTTTTTGAAGTGTGTTTGGGGTCATTGTCCTGCTGCAAGACCCATGACCTTCGACTGAGACCCAGCTTTCTGACACTGGGTTGAACATTCCGCTCCAAAATGCCATGGGAATCTCCTGATTTCATGATGCCATGCACACATTCAAGGCACCCAGTGCCAGAGGCAGCATAGCAACCCCAAACATCACTGAACTTCCTCCATGTTTGACTGTAGGGAAGGTGTTCTTTTCTTTGAAGGCTTCATTTTGTTTTCTGGAAACATAGAAATGATGTGCTTTACCAAAAGCTCTAATTTGATCTCATCTGTCCACATGACATTCTCCCAGAAGGATTTTGGCTTGTTCAGGTGTGTTTTGGCAAACTCCAGTCGGGCTTTCTCAGCAGTGGGGTCCTCCTGAATCTCCTACCATAGAACCCCCTTTAATTGAGTTCGCGACAGATGGTGCGAGGTGAAACTGTCTTACATTGTGTCTGAAGGTCAGCTTGAATCTGTTTGGCAGTTGATCGAGGTGCTTTCTCCACCGTTCGAACAATCCTTCACTGCAATCTTCGATCACGTTTTCTCTTGCGGGTATGTCCATGGAGGTTGGCTACAGTGCCATGGGCCTTAAACTCTCTGATAACATTGCGTACGATGGACACAATAACATCAAGGTCTCTGGAGATGGAATTGTAGCCTTGAGATTGTCCATGCTTGGCTACAATCTTGTGTCTGACTTCTTCAGACAATTCTCTGGTTTTCTTTCTTTTCTCCATGCTCATTGCGGTACACACAGTGCCACAAAACAGCAGAATGACTCCTTTTCTCCATTCAAACTGGTTGAATGAGTGATTTTTCTATTTCAGGCACCTGCAACTCACCATAGGTGAGTTCAATTCTGAAGTAAAGGAGAATCACCTGCTTAATATGTTTTGAATTTTGCATGCAACATTATAAAGTACATCTACCGTATAAAACACAGTGCGTACCTGTGTTTGTACAGATGTCTGATAGCCCTCCCCTTCATAAGTAGGGTTTTAAATTTGAGTAGGTTTTGACAATCTGAGTTGGGTTTTAAAGGCCAATCTTTTAACACGACTGTGTGTTGACCATGGTCAAAAGATTCTCAGGACCCAAAATTCCCTGAGGACCCAAAAGATACAGAGGACCCAAAAAACTGAGGATCAAAAGACACAGAGGACCGAAAATATCCAAAAGACCCATAAAATCCCGAGGAACAAAAATACCCTGAGGACCCAAAAGACCCAGAGGTCCCAAAAGACAAAATACCCTGAGGACCCCAAGGACACAGAAGACCCTTGAGATCCAAAAGATCCAGAGGACACAAAAGGCCCCAGAGACCCAAAAGAAGAATAATTACGTCTCTTCTATTGGAATTGTAGATGGTGACTTGCAAACCGAGCCTCAGCGGTCGTGTGCAGAAGGATTTTTTTTTTTTAATCACTACAAGACGTAGGGAGGTGAGAGTCGCTGGACGTGAAGTGCAATGCTCGCAGAGTAAATCGAGTGTTCATTTACGTCTCTAGGATGTCTAAACATAGGGGCAATACCCCTGGCACTCACTTGGGAGAATAAACAGTATACTACACTGACTAAAGGTATTTTAAACCAATTTCAATGGTTGCTAGAAGACAGGGTAGCATGTCAAAACATACTAACATAATCACAAGACTTTAAACAACCATTGGTCATTGTCAGACCATTGACCATTGAATGAATTGAATTAGACCATTGAATTAAACTCCCAGTCGCCTTTTGGGTGCACCTTTGCGGCTCTTCGGCAGCGGTGACTGTCAGCCGACCTGGATTCTGGTCTCAATACGACCTTTTTCTTGCGATCACCGGAGCATGGATCGACTTTGGCTTGGTGCCGGGACAGTGACTTTGGGAATGTACTTTTCGCTCACGCGGAGCACCGTGAGTTACCGAGTTAAGACACTGATGGTACCATCATAGGAATGATATAATATTTGTTGTGCAATTGATTACTATTGTACTTGTGCTGTTATTCTTGTGTGACATTAATACAATACTTGGTTTTGGTATTGATTGGTTGGTGTGGTTTCACCTTTGGTCATTGGCACACATAATAACACATCTTTCTGCCGTGACTCCTTTCGGGGCTCGGAGGTACACCGTGACCGGGGTTTGGGGAGGAGCACATAACACTTGGTAGAATAAACAGTATACAACACTGACTAAAGGTATTTTAAACCAATTTCAATGGTTGCTAGAAGACAGGGTAGCATGTCAAATCATACTAACATAATCATAAGACTTTAAACAAACAAACAAAAAAATACCTATTTGGGGGGGCAGTGCCCCCCCCCCGCCACCCGCACCACCTCCCCTTAGGGTCCGTTTTTATAATGTCGCGAACAAACGTTGGTACATCATAGGTGTTGAAGGTTGTGGTCAAATTTCATCGAAATCGTGTGTGTAGTTTCTGAGAAAAAAGCAAATACATATTTTGGGGTTCACCCGCCTCAAAAACCACCTTCGACCCCGATTTTTTTTTAATGCCGTGAACAAACTTTGGTACATCACGGGTGGTGAAGGTTGTGGTCAAGTATCATCGAAATTGTGTGTGTATTTTCAAAGAAGAAAGCAAATTCCTATTTTGTGGGTCAAACCTGGGCCCACTTTGACCCCCTGTAGACTCCCAGTAGACCCCCTTCATATATTTATATATTAGCAGAGGATGAAACGGTGGCCAAGAGGAACAAGATGCCAGAGCTGGAGCCAGCAGTAGAGCAGGCTCTCTGCGAATGGTTCGCCGACCACCCCCTGTTTTACGACATGAGCGACGTCAGTTTCAAGAACCGGCAGAGGAAAGACCGCCTCCTGGACCAGAAGGGCAAGGATCTGAACATGAGGGGTAAATAAGTTTATTGAGTATTATGACCCAAATATATGTATGTTGCAGTTATGAAATTATCACGCAGTATTCCATGTCTTTCCATCCATTTATGATTTATTTGTCTTATACTTACAGGCGACCAGCTGGCCATCTGGTGGAAGTCGCAGAGGACCATGTATGGGAGACTGCACAAGAAGAAGAGTGGTCAAGCAGCGACGCGGATGACCGAGCGTCAGAAGTGGAACCTGACGAACTTCAGCTTCCTCAAGTCACACATCGCCGTCCGCACCGTGACCAAGCAGTTGGGCAAGGTAGGCGTTTGCAAACTTTCAATCCATACATTTCCATTCGATTTCCATGCATTTGTTTCCTGTACGACCTGATACGACTTGTATGAAATTATTAGGCCTATTAATGCCTGCTCTCAACCCACAGGTCCCGTGTCCGGAGCCTGAGGAAGACGATGGGTCACCCTCGGATGCCGACTCCACTTCCGCTGAGGCCGACCAGCCCGGTCCCAGCTCGCAGGCCACTTCGCGACCCTCGCAAGTCCCCAAGCGGAAGCGCCAGCAGACAACCGCCATCGACGATGCCCTCCTCAAGCTGGTAGAGCAGGCGTCGGGGACACAACTATTCTGCCAACAGGTCGACGAGCTGTTGCACTCCAGCCGGAACCCCCGCACCGTGTTCAGCCAGTGGATCGCGGCGGAGACGGAGTGCCTGCCTGACGAGATATTCCGGCGGTTCCAGACGGATGTGTTCGCGACCGTCATGAAGTACCGCGACATAGCAGCACAGCAGCCCCAGCGGCCCCAGGTTCTGACCGTACCAACCGTCATGCTGCAGCGTACAAGCACTCCGACGAGCTACCCTCTGCTGCCTAGCCCCGCCTCGGTTCCGCAGCCCGTCACTGTGGCCTGGCAGCTGCCCACTCAGGTGGCCACCCAGGATTGGCCCCAGGCGCTGGCTTACCAGCAGCATGACCAGGACTGGCCCCAGGCCCCAGCACCGCAGCAGCTACCTACGGGACTATCGTCCCTGAGCTTATCAGGGCTGAGTGAACCCCATTTCTCCCCCATGCCAAGTAGCGGTACCGGTAATCCGACTGCGACAACCACTGAGTCGCATACTTCCGACACTGGAGCCCAGTTAGTTTGGAGTAATCAGATCCTGCAGGGGGATGACCACTTGAACGAGTGATGGACTAGTACAATTTATGTGTTTTCTAGTGTAATTTCGGGGATAATTGTTTATGTTTGAGACAATGAAAGGTATCATTGCATGTTTTGTTTTGTTAATAAAATGATACATTGAAATGAAAAGTTGTTTGTACTTACTTTTTAGCTTACCTGACCGAAGGTGAGCGTATGCTATTGGCGTCGTCCATCACTGTGTCACTGTGGCCTGGCAGCTTAGTTCTGCACATTACTTTATTGTGTTAAAGATTTTACTTTGACAAAGAACTTTGTTTGTGGATACATGTATTGATTTAATTTGTATTTAAAATAATAATGTTTTCCATTGTAATATAAACCAGTCATTTATTACTCAGACCATACACACACAATAAAGACAACTAATTATTACTTTTTCTCCTGACATACCATGAAATAGCATGTTTATTGTACAAGTTCATTGCAAAATATATATGCAAAAATAGATCATACACATAGCATATAATATATGATACACATATCTCCAAAAAAATATCAAAATTCCAACATTCACACAACAGTTCCTTGATCATGTTATCCTGCCATGGGACACTGCCGACGTTGTTGTAGTAGTGCTTGAGGTAAACGCGCACAGCCTTGGCTTCCCGTGTCGCACGATTCCCACCTTGCACCTTCTGCATGTCCTGAAGCACTGCCTCGTTCCTCCAAGCGCCAGGGATGATCTGGTGGTCATTCCCCTCCCGGTCAACGTCCCGGTTCTGCAGTCCAGGGTACCGAATCCGCATCATGTTATGCAGGCAGAGGCACGAACTCAAGATATTCTTGACAGTTTCATGTTCCTGTTGCAAGTATTGCATGGTCGTGAGGAGGCACTTCCAGCGGTGGGCGAGTATTCCGAAAGCGTTCTCCACTATCCTGTGGCCACGGGAGTGTCGGTAGTTGAAGATACGCTCTTCCACGGTCATGTTCCTATGTCCAAAAGGCTTCATCATCCATGTCCGCAGGGCAAACGCGTCATCCCCGATGAAGAAGTACGGCATGTCACGGTCGTCGTTAGGTAGCGGTTCAGCTGGCGGGAATCCGATGTCACCAGTTTCAAGGGACGCCTTGAGAGCGGAAGCGTTGAAGATTCCACTTTCCGAAGAGGAGCCGTTACTGCCGATGTCCGCCCACAGGAACTTGTACTCTGAATCCACCAGGCCGAGGAGTACAATGGAGAAGAACCCCTTGTATTTATAGAACAGGGTGCCGGAGTTCTTGGTGGCCTTGATCGCGATGTGTTTACCGTCCAGCGCCCCACACACATGATGGAAGTTCCATCGCTGCCCAAATTGCTCGGCGACCTGCAAAACACAATACAGAGATACATAAAGTAAAAGTGACATATAACAATACAATTAAATTCAATTCAATGCTAGAACAAACAATAATTACAACGGAATATCATTTACCTGACGCCACCTCTGTGGAGTGTTCGGGAAGTCGAATACCTCACCTTCGTATTCGGCCACGATAGCAGCAGACTGCGTTCACCACGCCGGAGATGGTGTTGTGGGGCACCCGGAAGGAGTAAGACAGGCTGTGGTAGCTGTTCCCAGTGGTCATATACCGTAAGGCATAGGTCTGCAACAGGCGGCCCGTGGGCCAGAACTGGCCCGCCAGCAATAATATCTGGCCCAGCAGATTATTTTGATAATCTGAAAAAAAAAGAAAAAAAAATTATTATTATTATTTTTTTAACAATATTGGACAGTCCCACATATAGGCTATATATGTCCAAATAGAGATTCTACCCCCACCTGAAAAATGCTTATTATACGAATGACAGGCACAGACAATCACGAAACAGGCAGCGGGCTGCACTGTAACGCTGAACCCCTCATAGTGGTCAATAAGTAGGATGTGGACAGCGCCTGGTGCTGAAATAGCCGACATGCGGTGTGTGGTATGAAAAAAATAACACCAGTTCAGTTAATCATTCAAACTTTATTTTTAGGATACGAATTTTATACGAAAAAAATTTAGGATATAAAATTCAAACATTAGGGATACGAATTAGAATGAGCCATTCATTAACTAAATTCAAAATACAACTTGGCTATTAAATACACAACCCAACGACAACTCACTTAATGTGAAAACTGGCATCTTCCATCGGTCACGATTTTTTCGATGTCTGGTGATATGGACATCACTTTGATCCGCAGGCAGTTCTCCAGGTTTTTATTCGTCGATCGATTCCTCTCGTGCGTCTTTATCGCATTCATTGATGAAAAGGACACTCACACTCAGAAGTCTCCACTTGGTCGGACTGTGAGAGGGTCACGTACAAAGGCAATGATGTCCTTTGGGATAGAGTAGTCCTCAAACCTCGAAGTGAAGTTGACCTACAGCTGCTTGATGAAGTCCACCATCAACTCTGCCACTTGTCCGGTGCCTATGTTTTTAGTGTACTGAAATGTAGGAGCCTGCCAGTTGATATTTCTGACTCTAACAACTCCAGCTTCCTCGTGAATGATTCGAGCTTTTCAACCATATCGACTATGGTTTTGCCTCTCCCCGTAGCTGTAGGTTAAGCTTGTTTAGGTGGCCAAATACAGACTTGGCATTTAATATGGAATATTTTTTTTTTCTTGACGGGTTTACTTTCTGAACTCAGTATATCAATCTGGTGAGTTTCTTTTACCCTTCGGTGATGTCTTTGTTGAAAGAACCATGTCACTGATTGTCTTTCGCAGCAAGAAGTCAATAACAGGATTATATCACAGGTGGCATGGCAAAATGTAAGGACAGGTACATTTGACGATTGGCTTCACAGTCGGGTATTCAAGGGTTGTTGCGTTCTGTATTAGTGGAAAACAACTGCTGCACGTCTCCAAAAGTTATTGCCGCTTCCTCTGGAGATGGTCCGTCAACTCGACAATGCTGTTTGTCATGGAGTGATGGCTTTACGAAATTACGGCATGAAACAGCGTGCTATTGCTCAGCAGTATGGCATCACTCAAGGTCAGGTGTCAAAGATCCTGAAACGAAATGCTCAGAGGGGTGTCCCTACTCCAATACCGAGGCCAGGACGTCCCCGCAGAACCACAAGGAGGGATGATCGCCAGCTGCACCGGTTAGTCCGCAATGGCCGTACCAAGTCAGCTAATCGGCTTAGGGCTGAGTGGCAGCAACTGACAAATGTGCCTGTATCCAGAAGGCTAGTCAACCAATGACTGGTTCACGCAGGCTATCGTGCCAGGCGTCCCCAGAGAAAGCCACGCCTGACCAAACAACACAGCCAGCGCCGATTGCAGTGGGCCAGAGAGCACCGTCAATGGCAGCCAGGACACTGGAATCACGTGACCTTCAGTGACGAGTCTAGATTTCTGGTCTATCGTCAAGATGGCCGCGTCCGAGGGCGCAGACAAGTGCATGAAGCCCACAACGAAGATTGTATAGTGCCAAGAGTCCAAGCTGGAGGTGGTGGGGTGACCGTTTGGGCTGCTTTTCATGCATGGGGCAAAACTGACCTGGTTGTTCTGAATGGAAACCTGAACCAGTTCAAGTACAGGGTCATTCTGGAAGAAACATTGCTTCCATTTGCTCGTGCAGCCTTTCGAGGAAACTTTGTCTTCCAAGATGACAATGCACGGCCTCATCGTGCTCACCTGATCCAACACTTTCTTGCTGACCGTGGTGTAGAGCATATGGAGTGGCCTGCCATGTCCCCGGATATGAATCCGATAGAGAACTTGTGGGCAGAATTAACGCGCCAAATCGACAACTTGAACCAGCAGCCTGCCTCTGTGCGTGAATTGCAGCAGGCTATTGTCACTGCATGGCAAGGGATTCCTGTCCAAGCCTTGGCAAATCTCGTGAACAGCATGCCTCGACGTGTACGTGCTCTCCTGAATGCTCGTGGGGGTTGCACGAAGTACTGAACTGTAATTTTACTGTCCGTAATCCCAGTCATAATTTAGCTTTTGTTTTTGTTGAAATTTTTTTTGGCTAATGTGCAAAATAAAGAGATACTTCTGGAAAACGTACAGAAGTTTAACACAGTACTGTCCGTGAATTGAGTTCGATATCAGTTTACATCACTTTCAAGGATCAATTTATTTGCTTCGAAATGGCAAATGTGGTTTTTGTTTCTTTTAAAGGTCACATTAACAAAATCTAGAATAATTTCAACATAATTCCAATGAACTTTTGGTTCTAAGTCATCTTGAAAAGTAAGTTCACCCCCACAAAAAAATATTCCATATTAAATGCCAAGTCTGTATATCCGCTAAAAAGGCAACATTGGACATGAACTTTTCGTCTCCCAATAGGGCAAGCTGCTGCCCTAATCTTGCTCAATCTAAGGAATGCCTTGACCTCATGCAGTAGCGCACAGAAGCGGTCCAACGCTTTACCTTCGCTCAACCAGCGCACGTAATTATGTAGCAGCAGGTCATAGTGGGTGGCCTCTTCTGACTCAGCCACAAGTTGTCGGAAAAGGCGATGCTGGGTGCTTGATGTACCCCTGACAAAATTAATGACACGCATCACTTTATCCATAACTTCCTTTAGCTCACCACCGAGTCTGGCGCAAAGGACACTCTGGTGGATGAGGCAATGCAGCCCATGCATTTGGGGGGCGAGCTCCTTCAACCTGCTCACCAGACCTCTGCGCTTTCCCACCATAGCAGGAGCCCCATCTGTCACGATTAGGTTAATCTTCTCAAATGACAATGAATGAAGCCTAAACAACTCTTCAAGTTTAGTAAATATAATGTCTCCAGTGGTGTGCCCTTCTAATGGGATAAGAGACAGCAGCTCTTCCCTGAACACTTTTCCATCAAAATATCTAACATAGACGCACAACTGGGCTACATCTGTGTTGTCAGTGCTCTCGTCAATGGCTTGGGAGAAGTAATTGGCCTGACTGAGACCCTCGATAATAACTCCCTGCACAGCATCCGACAGTGCCTCTATGCGGCGGGTAGCGGACCTCGCAGAGAGGGGCACCTGTTTCACTGAGGCAATGATACCATCCATCGACTTGTCGGTTGTCAGTTCCTCCAAAACTGTCACCATAACCTCCTTGAAAACCTCTGCATCAGTGAACGGCCTGTTGTGCCGTGCGAGCACCCAAGACGCCTTTAGGGACGCACTTGTCACTTTCTGTTGGGATGTGAGGCCTCGCATTAGCATCCTGCTGCTGTGCGCATAGCATGCTGTCAGTGCATCAATTTTGCGCTTTCGTGCCTCTGACTGGAGCGGAAAAGCCACGTTGAAGGTGCCATGCTTCGTCTCGTGGTGCCGTTTAATGTTATATTCCTTGCAAGCAGCGACAACTTCATTACAGATAAGACACAATGGCTTAGCGTTGACGAAACTAGGTAGGATGAACGCATAGCTCTCTTTCCATTCTTCTTTGAATGTCCTGTTTTCACTGTCAACTTTCCTCTTTAGACTTTTGGATGATGACATTTTGTCAGGAAAATTTCAAGTAAGTCAATAAATCAATAAGCAAACAGAAAATCACAGCAGTAAATGTAAATCCGTAATCCAAAACTCAGAGCCGGGGCACAGTCAAAGTTATATCGCCAGCAAACGGGGTCCAAATCAGTAAGCAACAGAATAATCCAGAGACAGGCAGAGTTCGGAAATCCAGGCGGCAAGCAAACGTAATCCAGGGACAAACAGTGTCAAACACGGGCACAGGTAATGGAGCAGAGCAAGCAGAAACGTAGTCGGAAAACAGGTACGGGTTATCAACAGGAGAATCAATACGGGAAAAAACGCCAGAACGGCTCGGTAGAAACACAGGCACGATCTGGCAAGGAACAGACAGAATGAGGGCGCATAAATAGCTGAGACCAAACAATTAACAAATGAGAGACAGACCTGTGATTGGACATGGAATGCACGGGGAAGATTGAAAGGAATTGCACGGGGGAGATTGAAAGGAATGTGGGAGTAGCCAACCTGCAATGACAGGAGAAACAGAGTTAGGCGGAGCCAAGGCGCACATGGTGACAGAAACATAAACAAACACATGTGGTCACACCACACTCACACACACACCTCACCAGACAGAACAACGAACACATATAAAAGCGATCAGACAGAAGTCCTGACACATTTTAATTTTGCTAGCTACAAGGTTAAATGTTTAGCTAACTTCACACTCAAGTAGGCTGCAGACAACGTAATAGCGTACCCTCAGCGCGCAAACAATCGAAACAATAATAATGCGGCATTGTACATGTGGGAGGAGCGGGGTCACTGAGGCCAATGAACACAGTAAAATCCGAGTGTTAATTTAACTCTGAGAGTGAACTAATGGACCCGAGAGGGTCCTTTTGTTCACGCAGAATTAAATTAACACTCACATTTTACAGTGAATAATACTGAGGGTAAAAGTATGCCAAACAATTATTAGAATAAGCTGGCTCCGCTAAATGGTCAGTCCAGGTGATGATGTGTTGTGCGTTACAGAGAAGCAGTCAGTTCTCAAAATTAAAATGATACACATTTATTATTTACAATATGGAAATCCAATCTTTGCATCTCCCACACATGCGTGTCTTATAAGGTGGTCTGTAACTGCAAGTTCCAGTTAAAAAATTTTATCAATCAATTTCTTAAATTAGCCATTAATTATGTTCTGGCCCGCCACCTAGTGGCTTAGAAAAAAATTGGTCCGAGACCAAACTTACTTGCCGACCCCTGCCGTAAGGTGATGGCCACCTTGAGCCCCGGTTCGAGAGGACGTCGGTAGTTGGTGTCCCGTTTCGTCAATCGGGGCGTCACTCGGAGAAGCAGTTTGTGGAACACGCGTGGTTCCATGCGCATGTAGTTGGTGAAATCGCCCTGTGACTCCCTCTCCAGTTCCCGCATCAGGTTGGCGTAGTTGCCGTAGAAGGACCGCCTCTCGATCCAGGGACGCACACAGCGCTGGCACCTTCTTCCCTCTTGGCGCTGGTTTCTTCGTCGGAGAAGTACGGCTGTGGTCACAGCACCCAGCCGTTTTTGTTGCTCCATCTGCAGTCGGACCAACATAACTTCGAGTCTTCTCGGCGGCACTGGTACACCCGCCATAGCGATATGCTCTCTTCGGGTGTCGTAGTGGAGAGTGACCTGAACCCCAGAAGCCACTCCAAATATACTGGTCTGCGAGCTAAAGACTGGTGGTACCACCAATCGTAAGGTCGTGCGACCAGCCGGGACAGGTCCTGACTGGTCGCACTACCGATCGTGAGGTCGTACGACAGGTGGCACCACCAATCGTCAGGTGGCAACACCAGTAGCATGACCAATCGTGCGACTACTTGACCCGCGATCATGCACGACTGGTGGTACGACCGTGTAAGACCTGTCTGCGACCTCTTACGATTTGGAATCGCAGGTCAGAAGTTTTGAACATGACCATCGAGCTTGCTGCGACTGATTTTGCTCTGGCGATCACCCACGACCTCTGCGACCAGTCGCGCGCTCTTTCTACGATTTTCCCGCGATTCCAACATTTCTCGGTCCCAGCTAGGTCGTAACCTGGTCGCAGGCCCGGTGTGACTGGGGCCTTAGAGTTTAGACCCCAATTTGTTTTTAATGCCGTGAACACACTTCAGTCACAGAAAGTCGGAGACAGCAAATAAATATGGAAACTATTTGCCTCACATCAACAAATGATAAATTCGAGTCTTCTTATGAAGTGACACAGACACAGAAATTCAAATCATAATTGTTATAGTTCGTACCTCACCTGGTCGTCCCGTCTGCCGGTATTAATTGGTGGACGTTAAACATCCTTCGCGAAAAGACGGCAAGCTCTCGCCGGCACCTGAACAAATGACAAATTCCTGCGCTAACTGGGAAGGAAATGGCAAACCACGCAGCACAGGTGCATAACCCTTCCTTCAGCAGCACGCTCTGTGAAAAGTATACAATAGTGCTTCAGAGAGAGAGAGAGAGAGAGTACCATTTACATCGACATCACGTGATTTAACTTGGAGAATCTGCCGCCTTGAAATCGTGAATAAGATCTATTGAGAAGGTACGGCTGGTACGCGGCACGTGGTTCGCTTTTACCGGGATACCTCACACTGTACGTACTCGCGTCCCATTCTACTGCACTCTACCTTACAGTACCGCACTTTACTGCAAGCTACCTTACAGTACCATACCTTACTACAACCTACCTTACAGTACCGCAATTTACCACACTCCACCTTACAATACTGTATTTCACCACCCTCTACCTTTAACAGTACCCTCCGGTGCGCCATGAACCGAGATGTCTCAGGTGAAGATCACAGATCGAACCCCCCGGGATCAACGAGCGGTTCCGATGGCGGAAACTCCGTCGTTCCGGGAGATTCTCCCTCAGATCGCGGGTCCAGGGTCGGTCCACCCGATGATATGCAGTCTTTACCCGGTACGTGACGTTCTCTCTGCACCTTGTTCTTCCCGTTATCGCACTGAGTCTGTGCTGGTTTGTGCTGTGTACTAGTTCAAGAACTCATTTAAATGGGGAATCTCACAATGATATGAGTTGGAGACACAGAGGTAAAAGGGTACAGAGATTACTGTGTAATACTGAGGTAAAAGGGCACAGAGATTACTGTGTAATACTGAGGTAAAAGGGTACAGAGATTACTGTGTAATACTGAGGTAAAAGGGCACAGAGATTACTGTGTAATACTGAGGTATAAGGGCACAGCGATTACTGTGTAATACGGAGGTAAAAGGGCACAGAGATTACTGTGTAATACCGAGGTAAAAGGGCACAGAGATTACTGTGTGATACTGAGGTAAAAGGGTACAGACATTACTGTGTAATACAGAGGTAAAAGGGTACAGAGATTACTGTGCAATATTGAGGTAAAAGGGCACAGAGATTACCTGTGTGATACCGAGGTAAAATGGCACAGAGATTACTGTGTAATACTGAGTTAAAATGGTACAGAGGTTACTGTGTAATACTGAGGTAAAAGGGCACAGAGATTACCTGTGTGATACCGAGGTAAAATGGCACAGAGATTACTGTGTAATACTGAGTTAAAATGGTACAGAGGTTACTGTGTAATACTGAGGTAAAAGGATACAGAGATTACTGTGTAATACTGAGGTAAAAGGGCACAGCGATGACTGTGTAATACTGAGGTAAAAGGGTACAGAGATTACTTTGTAATACTGAGGTAAAAGGGTACAGAGATTACTGTGTAATACCGAGGTAAAAGGGTACAGAGATTATTGGGTATTGGTGGGGAGTGAGAGGGGGGGAGTGGGGTGGGGGAGGGAGGGTGGAGTAACTATAACAGTAAACAGAAGGGAATTCAATGAAATGAAAATCATTTTGGAGTGGAATATGAAGGTTTTTTGTTTGTTTGTTAGTTTGTTTTGATTTTTTTGAAACGAGGAGAGGAAGTAGTATTGAGGATAGTGTTGAGGAGAAACAAGATACAATATGATAGTCGGACACTATTCGAGGACAGGCCTTGAAGAAGAAGAAGCCATGGAAAAAGGAAAAGTCCAACAAGTTTGTGTTCCCTCGTTCCTGGCATTATGGGGTGTGAATAATCTCCAGAATCCTGCCTGTCACACCCATGGGAGAAATTGAGGGGTGAAAGAAAGCAAAAGGAGATATGGAGAACGATATAAGGGTGCTGCTTGAGGGAATCTGAGAGACTAAGGGGAGAAAGGACGTGTTAAATGCTTTGTCACTTGAAGCAATCACAGACTTTGTTCGGGGCTCGATCGATTATTTATATTACTCCCACAACGCGAGTCTATTCTCGTCCTTGGCTTCTCTCATGTTCCCTTCTGTGTACTTCCCTCTATCATTATTTCGCTCTGCCAGTCCGCTCACATTGTTTATTTCATTATCATTCACGTTTTGCGGGTTGTATACCGTGCATGGTTCGTCTTTGGCATTTGGTCTTTCCTGCATCTTCCGGGTCTGTCCTTTCACACTCTTCCTTATATCTTCTCCTCCCGTTCTCACACACCTTCGCTTTCACATTCCGACATCCGAGAGCTCCGTCGCTGGACCCTCTGTCCCATCAATGAAGCTCGGATGTCCTGTCAGGACACACAGTCGCAATGTGTTGTGAGGGCACAGCACCATATCTGCACAGGGAACCTGCAGTGCCGACAGGAAGCACATTTCGCTATGTGCCACAAGCCCACATCACCGTACCTGCGCAGGGAACCTCTGGCAACCTGTCAGGAGGCACATTCCACACGTGGCGCGAGCGACGTTGCAGCCCCATAGGGAAACACGGAGGCCATGTCGGTGAAAGGTACAAGAGGGGAGCGAGCTCGGAGGGTCCGAGCTTCAGTCAGGACATGGGAGCCAGAGTCAACAAGTGTAAGGTATGCAGGCGGTCCGTCGTTTACCCCATCTATTTCTTTGTCTATCAGCTCCTCTTCGTTGCCAATCATTCATCCCATTATTCTTTGCCAATCACCAACTTCTCCCTTCCAGATTGGATGCATGATGCCGGCACATGTACTGTGAAGTGTTAAATCATTGCAGATAAGAATCTGAGGGCAGGAATGTTTGCGTAGGGGATAAGGGAATGTATGAGTGCTGTAATTATGGTACATATATGTAATTTCCTTGTCTCAACTGCCTGTAAATGTTGTGGTGCCCACTCAAACCATGAAATGGGTCATCAACAGCTTCAGACTGTCACAAGGAAAATTTATTGAGTACGTCCACGGAGAGAAATGTAATCATATAAAATGAGAAGACGTAAAGTATCCATACAAATCTCTGAGAGTCGAGTGTCAAACCAGTGGTATTTATACCCAGCCAGGAAAATGTTGAAAGGAACACGCAGCATATGAGCTTTCCTGATAAGGGTGTGGGTTGCCAAAGTGGCAATTCAATTCATGGAAATGACCCCTCCCCACCTCCTTGCATAAACAGAGTTGAAAAGTTAAGCAAATGCCATAATCCAATCAGCCATGTGTCCATTAACTCCACCCCAAATCTTCCCGAGTAACAAAGCAAATCCCAACCCAGAACGGATCGTTGTCCAATCAGCAGGAAGGTCACATAAAAGCCCACAAACCCACAGGTCAGCATGTATCAATTGCAGCTGGACCCACAATGCAAGGCCACACGCTCTGCCGCATGTGGCCTTGCGACAAGGCGACATGGCATCAGCCCACGGGTCCTAAAATCCTGCTCTGCCGCTCTATCTCACCCTCTCTCTGTTCTTTTCACCCTATCTTTTGCTCAAGGTCATCTGCCAGCATCCTGGAAATCAGCTAACATTACCGCTTTACACAAAAAAGGTGCAAAAACAGATCCTTGCAACTACAGACCAATCAGCCTGCTCCCAATTATCAGCAAAGTCATGGAATCCATCATTGCTTTGGATATGAAATCTTTCCTCTTCTCCAATGGCTTGATCTCTGATCATCAATTTGGTTTCAGACCAGGTCACTCTACTCTGGACATGCTGCTTCTGCTGTCTCAACAATGGATGGAGGTCCTCAATGCCAAACAGGAAATCAGAGCTGTCTCCCTTGACATATCACGGGCCTTTGATACGGTCTGGCACCCAGCTCTGCTCACCAAACTCTCCTCCAATGGTATCCATGGAAATCTCCATGCATGGCTTGCGGACTTCCTCTCTGGTCGTAGTCAACGTGTGGCCCTGAATGGATTTCTCTCATCTCCCCTTCCTGTTCAGGCTGGAGTTCCCCAAGGAAGTGTGCTGGGCCCTGTGCTTTTTCTGGTCTTTATCAATGATCTCTCCGACTCTCTGGAAAATCCTCTCTATCTCTTTGCTGATGACTCCACTCTCTGCCGCTCCATTCCTCTTCCCTCAGATCGGCAGTCTGCAGCCTCCTCACTCTCTGAAGACCTGGACAAAATCACAGACTGGTCAAACAAGTGGAACATGTCTTTCAATCCTGACAAATCTCACTCTCTTACTATGTCTCTCCGAAAAGATCGACTGGACAACCCTCCCATCTACTTTCTCAACAATCCTCTCCAAGAAGTTCTGTCACTCAAGCTTTTGGGTCTCACTATCTGCCATGATCTTTCTTGGGAAAACCACATTTCCAAGCTGGCCTCCAAAGCCAGTCGCCGACTGGGCATCCTCCGTCGTGCGAAGTCCTTCCTCGGCACACCTGAGCTCCTCACCACATACAAGGCTTTCATCCGCAGCTCAATGGAATACTGTTCTCCCCTATGGGCTGGTGCTCCTGCCTCACACCTGGCTCAGCTTCACGCTGTTGAATCCAAAGCTTTCAAAATCATTGGAATCTCCCGCGATGAAGCTATCTCTGAGGGCCTTTCACTCACTCACCGCAGGCAGGTAGGTGGCCTTTCTGTCTTCTACCGACTCCTCTCCGGCCTTGCTCCCCCAGCTCTCTCTGTGCTCTGTCCCCCAAATATTCCTACAGGTCGCACAAGATCTGCCAGCAACCCTCTGATGGTTAAACTGCCGAAATCTCGGCTCTCTGCTCACCTTCACTCTTTCATTCCTCTTTTCTCCCGCCTGTGGAACAAACTCCCACACTCCCTTCAATCCCTCTCCTCCCTCCAGGTCTTTAAAACAGCTGTTCACCACCATCTCTTATCTTCCCCCATCCATAACCTTGATCTTTTCTACCCCCACTAATTCACCCCAGATCCACCTTGTTTGAAATTCCAACTTCTTTCCTGGAAATCCTGGCAGTGTCCATCTGTTTATACCTCTCCCACCCCCCCCCCCCCTTCACATGCCTCCCCCCCTTCACATGCCTCCCCCCCAAAGCCCTCTCCCTCCCACAGATCTCTCGATGTCTCTCGGTCCCTGCTCTCAAATGTTGTGTTTGTGTCCTTCCCCCTCTCTCCCCATCTTGTCTACCGCTCCCGATGTTATTTGTTTTATGTGTCTGTTTGTCTTTCTGTGTGATTAATGTTCGCTCTTTCACGAGCCTCGATCTTGTATTTAAAAAAAAAAAAAAAAAAAAAAAGGCTTTTTGCTTTCTCTTGTTCAGGATTGAACAGAAATGACGATTACCCTTTGTAAGCTTCCACATAAATACCTGCTTGGTCTGCCGTTGTACTTAAGGTCATTTCTTCAAGAAACTGTGTCTTGAATAATTCTATCCGTTTTGATGGCGACATAAGACTGCTGAGGCATTTGGCCATCTCCGATTTGTTATCTTAAGTTCAATCCCAGGTGCAGTTATGTGATGTTTCGCTCAGCTGACTGACTTGGGTCTGTTATGTAACCGCCGGGACTGTCCCCATTTGCCTCGCTTAGCTCACCAGTACAGTAAACCGACTTTGGGCAGGATGATCCGGTACGATGAATAGTTGCAAACAGCGTCTGAGGCCAAGTAGACACTATCTCCTCTCAGAGTTATCCAGAGGCAACGCCCAAAAACGGAAAACTGAGAACTGTAACATTCTGGTGTCAGGAGTCGCATGGTGAGATGAGCAGTTCAGAGGATGCTCCGCCGCTGTGAGCTTTGTGTTGAAAGGGGAGGTGGACATGTTGAAGGTGTGGGTGCATAAAGGCCAATCATTCCTGAGAAAAGTTCACATCTGACGTTCATTTTGCACCAATTATCCTGACTTGCACCGATTAGCCAAACTTGTAAAAATGCGATTTGAACTTGTCATTTTCAATGAACATGTACTCGGTCATGTGTGACAGCAATGATGCATGAAAGGCATCAATGGAAAGCTGAGGATCTCCTCATAATTGGTAAACCACATGTAAATTGTCAAACGAAATAACCTTTGCATAGTAACCCTGGTGTTGGGCTAGCGGCTAGGGTGCCAGCTTAGGATCCCAGGATCCTGGGTTCGAATCCCGGTCGATTGCTGAATTAACGCCAGGGGGGTTGACTCAGCCTGTCATCCTTCCGAGGTCGGCTAATTGAGTACCAGTTCACTGGTAATTCCCTGCTTGTAAAAGGCGAAAAAAGGGTTGGTGGCAGGAAGGGCATCCGGCCGCAAAACATTGCTTCAAAAAGGGGACCAAAAAACAACAACAACCATGGTCCCCGAAAAAGGCCAACCCCCGCTTTGCGGGGAAAAATGGCCTCTAAATGTGGTTATTTATTATTTATTATATATTAACCCCTTGAATTCGGATTACCTTTTTTTTGATACGCATTGCATATATATATATATATATATATATATATATATTATATATATATATATATTGTTGTGGATATGAGAATTGTGTTTTTTTATTGTTGTAAAAATATCACCCTCCTTCCTCCAGTTGTTGTGTATAAAGGTCAAAGGGCGTCCCGTAGTTAGGTCATATACAATCACGTTAGCCAATCATAGATTTCCTCCTTGTTGGTAGTTATTTCCTTATTCTGTGTATTAGGCTAAGGCTTTGTCTTCCATTAATTAATACTCCATTGCACCGAATTCAAATAGATAGATCCCCTTTTTCAAATTCCCCCAAAGCCTTTAAAACCAACTGCATTTGCCTCCATTGAGCACGTGGTCGGCTCGGAGAAGAAAGGCGTGTCTCCACCTCGTCATAGAGGGGAGGAGTGAGCCAGCCCTTGCCGACCAACCCAGAACGAGGGGTTTGGCTTTGAGAGGGCGGCGAGAGAACGATCTGGGAGGTTCGCGAAGGTTCAAGGGTGGGGCTTATATAACCCACGGGAGACGCCCCCACCTCAGATGAGATACAGAGGATAAGCCCTTGGGAAGCACGCGACGCACCTGAGATGAGCTTCAGAGAGAGACGGGAGACGCGTCCTGAGATGAGCCAGAGAAGCGGCAGATGAGCATCAGCCTTGAAATCCACCACCACCAGCTTGGAGCCACGCAGCTTTGACTCCGCCAGGGTGCTCGTATCGCGGCAGCCCGCACGACCGCAGCTAGGGCATTGACGGCGGCTGCTGAACGTGCCGATCGAGGAAGGGCGGCGGCTGCTGACTCCCGGGCCGACCGTGCTCCGGTTCGAGCGGAGCGTTCCTCTCCTTCCAGTCCTTTCATTCCTGCCTGCAATTTTCCCATTCGTGTGAGTTTGCTCGTTGTCTGTTTTGTGTGTCTTGTCCTGGGGTATTAATTAAGACTGCATAGGTAAGCTAAGGTGCACTGTGTCCGCTTCTTCTTCTTCTGTTTTTACTTTATTATCCTTCCTTCTCCTTGGTTCCTTTCATTGTGTAAATAATAGTAATAAATATAGTAGCATTTCCAACCCTTTTGCCTTCGTCTTCCTCTTCTTCACATCCTTGTCATTTTGGTGATTTCCCAATTGAATACCGGTGGCACGATTTGGCCAACGTTTAAGGAATCGGGTCTAGTCTTGGTAAACGGCTCACGCCGCAGTTCGCTTCGCTTGGTGCAACATCCATTATGCTGCAGCCGTGAGCAGGGGGTGTTCCTTCGTGTACCGGGAAGCGCTGGTATTTAGGTCATAGGACTTGTGGGCCTAAAACCCTACCCAGCGCCGACCGGGCGTGGCGTCATACCCCCGGGACCACGTCGGTCAGTAACAGACGAGGGGCTAAATCCCTCCTCGATAACGGGAACCGAGGCCGACGTCGGGTTTCGTAACAATATATATATATGTATATATACAGTCACATGAAAAAGTAAGTACACCCCATGTAAAGTTTTGACTTTTTCAACATATTTCAACATACAGCTATTTGATCTTCATTTCAACAATATTGATAGATAAAGGTGATATAATATAACAAATATCATGAAACATTTACATTTTGTATTCCATTGTATAATTTAAAATTTAAATAAACATAAATGCAATTTCGCATGTGGAAAAAGTAAGTACACCCTTGGCTCTAATAGGTGGTATTGCCCCCTGTGGCAGAAACAACCTCAAGTAGGCATTTCTTATAACTGTCGACCAGTCTCTGTCTACCAGTCTTATAACTGTCTACCAGTCATCGAGCCTGGTGTTGGCTTAGCGGTTAGGGTGCCGGCTTGGAGATCCCAGGATCCTGGGTTCGAATCCCGGCCGATCGCTGAATTAACACCAGGGGGGTTGACTCAGCCTGTCATCCTTCCGAGGTCGGCAAATTGAGTACCAGCTTGCTGGGATGAATGATCCCGGTGTGTACCCCGGTTTAGAATAGTGTTACGGATCCCGGATTTAGAGGAGTTACTATTCATGTCATTGCTTATTAATGTTTATTCTATTAAAGGTTGTTGTGGTTAAAGGGTTAGAGAGGCTCCGGATAACAGGAGACCGGAAACGGGATAGTGAACCGGAAGAAGAAAAAGACACGAGGTCGGGGAGAAGCGGCTATCTTCTTCTTCCTCACCCAGCTCCGACGCGAGCGGTGTCGATATTGAGCAGCGTGGGGGACGCTGCGTTTGAAAGCCCGTCTGGCGAAAGGAGTTACCTGCGCTGGGTAATTACCGATTACACGTCAAGTTGCTGTGGGTTCGTGCACGGAACCAAGCGTCCGGCACAGTTCGCCTCAACATCTACAAGGACGCGTACGGGTCGCACCTTGGGCCTCGCGCGCTTTGCAAGCCGCACTTTGCTTTGCCCGCTTTGCTTTGCAAGGAATGTGTGCGCTGCAGCAGCTGTTCCCGGTACGCGACGTGCACGTTTGGAACACGTCAGCCACAGGTTCGTTCAACCGCCCGTGTGCGGAGAAGTCGACCTTCACCTTGGTCGGGAGGGGCCCAGAGACATTGTGAGGGACAGTGACCATTGAGGGGTCGTGAGTGGGGGAAAGGGGGGAAATTTATGAGATGGCCATCTTAGTAAGATTGTTGATGGATTGTTGATTGCTGATGATGGATGGAGAATATATTATTAAGTAATCCGGATCCTTGGTGTGGGGTTTCTTATTGACTTGAATTATTGTGTCTTTCATATTGATTGCGCTACGAAAGCGTATAAATCAGATATCTTTCTGGCGGGGTCCTCCCACGGTCCGGGGGTCACCAAGACCAGGTAGTTACCGGGAGGACCACGTAACAATAGGTACACCGTATCCCTGTGCACCGTAAGAGGCGACTAAGGGTTGGCATCAGGAAGGGTATCCGGCCATAAAAACATTGCCTCAAACAGGGAACCATGATTGTCATGGGGCCCGCAAGGCTAACCCCCGCTCTAGCGGGGAAAATGGCCTCAAAACGATCATTCATTTTTTTCATTCAGTCTCTGACATCGACTGGGAGAAATTTTTTCCCACTCCTCCGTGCAGAATTCTTTCAGCTGTGCGATGTTTGAGGGGCTTCTTGCATGCACAGCTCGTTTCAAATCCCCCCACAACATCTCGATGGGATTTAGATCCGGGCTTTGACTTGGCCATTCCAGAACCCTCCATTTCTTTCTTTTTAGCCATTCCTTGGTGGATTTACTGGTATGTTTAGGGTCATTGGCATGTTGCAAGGTCCACCTTCGGTTGAGCTTCAACTTTCCGACAGATGGCCTCACATTATCCTCAAACACCCTCTGGTACAATGAAGAATTCATAGTGGATTCTATGATGGTGAGCTGCCCAGGCCCTGATGCAGCAAAGCTGCCCCAACCCATAATATTTCCACCACCATGCTTTACAGTTGGTATCAGGTTCTTGTGGTCAAATGCTGTCTTTGGTTTTCGCCAAACATGTCTTCTGGTACTGTGGCCAAATAGCTCTACCTTTGACTCATCTGTCCAGAGCACATTGTTCCAGAAGTGCTGGTCTTTGCCTCGGTGTTCATGGGCAAACTTTAGTCTTGCCCTGATGTTCTTTCTGGACAGAAAAGGTTTCCTCCTGGCACACCTCCCATGTAGATCAAATTTGTGCAGCCTCTTTCTAATGGAAGGCTCGTGCACTTTGACATCAACAGTGGCAAGAGCTACCTGGAGGTCCCGTGATGACATTCTGGGGTTCTTAGAGACTTCTTTTCGCATCTTGCGGTCTGCTCTCGGGCTGAACTTGCTGGGGCGGCCTGGCCTGAACAAGTTGGCAGTTGTTTGGAATCTTCTCCACTTGTAGATGATCTTCTGCACAGTCGAAAGATTGATTTCAAATTGTTTGAGATCTTTTTAAATCCCTTCCCAGACTCGTAGGCATCTATAACCTTCTTTCTGAAGGCCTCAGAGAGCTCTTTTGATCTAGGCATGGTGATGCTGCACACTTCAACAACAAAGAGCAAACCAAACTAAATGTCTGAGGTTTCAATAAGACAGGTTCCTCCAAGATCCTCTCTGACGATGTTCTAATCATTTGCACCTGAGCTGGTGCACCTGATTCTAATTTTAGGTATTTGAAGTAGTGATAAATGTCGGGGTGTACTTACTTTTTCCACATGTGAAATTTGCATTGATGTTTATTTAAATTATACAATAGACTACAAAATGTAAATGTTTCATGATATTTGTTATATTATATCACCTTTATCTATCAATATTGTTGAAATGAAGATCAAATAGCTGTATGTTGAAATATGTTGATAAAGTCAAAACTTTACATGGGGTGTACTTACTTTTTCACGTGACTGTATATGTATGTATATATTGTTAGGTCGGTAGGGTAGTGATATGTCGAGCCAGATAGATCTGTGTCGGTAACGTGCTTCGTCTGTCGCGGTAAGGAATCTACCTTGTAATAAGTTTCATGTGTAGGCGTTTTGTCGGTTAAGAGTGTACCTGTGAGCATGCCAGGATGTTCGAGTGATAGGTAGAGTAGGGATTAAAGAGTAGCGCCCCTGTGTGTCCACACCTGGTAGTCAAACCTTTGTCCCTTTTGACACCGCAACCACTTAGACACTTAGTGAGGATCTCCTTAGTGCAACATTAAATGACTCCCTTCCCTGACAGTGACTTTTTTTTCTTTTTGTTTTGTATACTGAATCAAGGCTCGTGAAAGAGCTAACATTTACTTCAGAAACAAATCAATCAGACAAACAAAATATATAAAAAGAGGGAGCGGAAGACAAGATGGGGAGAGAAGGGGAAGCACACAAACACAACATTTGAGAGCAGGGAGATGTGTGGAAGGGAGAGGGCTTTGGGGGAGGAGGCGTGGGAAGGGGGGGGGGGGGAGTATAAAACACAAGGACACCAAGGACTTCCAGGACAGAAGTTGGTATTTCAAAAAAGTGGAATTGGGGTGAAATTAGCGGGGGTAGAAAAGATCAAGGTTTTGGATGGGGGAAGATAAGAGATGGTGGTGAACAGCTGTTTTAAAGACCTGGAGGGTGGAGTGGGATTGAAGAGAGTGAGGGAGTTTGTTCCAGAGGCGGGAGAAAAGAGGAATGAAGGAGTGAAGGTGAGCAGAGAGTCTTGATTTTGGCAGTTTGACCATAAGAGGGTTGCAGGCAGATCTTGTGCGACCTGTAGGAATATTTGCGGGACAGAGCCCAGAGAGAGCTGGGGGGGCAAGGCCAGAGAGGAGTCGGTAGAAAACGGAAAGACCACCAACCTGCCTGCGGTGAGTGAGTGAGAGGCCCTTGGAGTTAGCTTCATCGCGGGAGATTCCAATGATTCTGAATGCTTTGGTTTCAACAGCGTGAAGACGAGCTAGGTGTGAGGCAGGAGCACCAGCCCAGAGGGGAGAGCAGTATTCCATTGAGCTGCGGATGAAAGCCTTGTATGTGGTGAGGAGCTCAGGTGTGCCAAGGAAGGACTTCGCACGACGGAGGATGCCCAGTTGGCGACTGGCTTTGGGGGCCAGATTTGAAATGTGGTTTTCCCAGGAAAGATCATGGCAGATAGTGAGACCCAAAAGCTTGAGTGACAGAACTTCTTGGAGAGGATTATTCAGAAAGTGGATGGGAGGGTTGTCCAGTCGGTCTTTTCGGAGAGACATCGTAAGAGTGTGAGATTTGTCAGGATTGAAAGACATGTTCCACTTGTTTGCCCAGTCTGTGATTTTGTCCAGGTCTGCAGAGAGTGAGGAGGCTGCAGACTGCCGATCTGAGGGATGAAGAATGGAGCGTAGCGTGTAGGACCTCGGAAGGAACAGGCAAAGAAACCAGGCCGGGGCACCGCCGATGGGCGCCGCCGCCAGTTACGCCTCCGACAGGCCTAGCCACATCGTGTGCCACGCGCTATCACCACGCTACACGCTCCGTGCTATCATCACGCTACACGCTACGTGCTATCACCACGCTACACGCTACGTGCTATCACCACGCTACATGCTACGTGCTATCACCACGCTACATGCTACGAGCTATCGCCACGCTACAGTCCTGGGATTGGTCGGCGCGCTGGGCGCGAACCTCCAGCCAACGAGTGCGAGAGGCGCGAAGCTGGAAGGTTCGGTGGAAGTCGCTGGTTGGTAGCGCGCCAAGGCTGACGTCACCGGCAAGGTTATTTAAGGGAGCCCCAAACGCCATTTTTCAGTTGGTCTAGAGAGCACATCCGGTTCTTGTTTTGTGCAGCTCGCTATTGCAGCTCTTCTTCGTCTTGCACAGCCTGAGTTGAGTTGAGTCATAGCCCGAGTGGAGTTCACTTGCGTCTTGCACGTTTGCTTTGGGAGAGCTGACTGGGACGTGGCAGGCCGATCGTGTGTGAAGATCGACCTCTCTTGGAGCCGCTAGCCTGCGTTGGACGCGCGGTGCTTTTCCTGCTTTGGGGCAACGTGTGCGAACGGAGTGGGCTTTGGCTCGGGCCTTCACATTGCTGTAGTGCTGGAGTGAGGGGCCTCGTGGTGTGCGGTGGAGCTTGGGGACGCAAGACGACAGACGAGATAAGGCCGCATCCGCAGAACATTTTACAATTACATAACGGACGTTTTTCTTTTTATTAATTCATATTCCTGTGTCTTGTTTCTGAAATCTGTGTGTGGGGACGTCCCGATTAGGATATTTATTACTGGCGCGTGCTTTTCCTTGTCGCGATTTTCTTTGCAATAAACCCTTGTATTATTTTCCATTCCCTTTTGAACCTGTGCCCGGTTGAGTTAATTCCCTTACAGGACCAAAGCTGCCGGGAGGTCGTTGAAGGTAAGCTTTTGCCGCAGCCTTCCATTTTCCTTCTTCCTCCCGTGCGACATAGTAAAATCCGTGTTTGGTTGTTGCCTCCGAATAAACCGTTTAGGCCTATCCACGACCTTCTGGTGTTAACCGGGAGTCGCACGACAATATGTATGTATATATTAGGGTGGTCCACAGATATATGTAATATTTAATACTATTAAAAATCCATGCTCCACAAGGCTGCCCTTGCTCCTATGTGTATAAAGATCATAGGAACCAAATATGAGGTCAATTGGAACTTATGTATCGGTTGCTCAAAAAATAACATTTTCAATTTATCCTTTTTTTTTCAGATGGCAGAAACTCGTCGCTCTTCCACAGTTTGGTTGCTGGGCAAGTCTGAAAAGGAAATAATATGTGGGGGACTACCAACCAAAGAACACACATTGCAGAAAATGGTGTACCATCACATACAACAACACCATACAGTTCGTGAAAGTGCCAAACTGAGTGTACAAACTGTGTGTGCATACTGGGAGAAAGCACGAATTCCAGTGCAGAGAGTAGATTCCTGTGAGCACCAACTTTTGAAGTTGCATGATGCCTACAAACTGGTAAAGAAAAATAGAACCAAGACATTCGAAAACTATAGATGAAGGAGCAGATGTTCAAAGATGATCTTCAATCCCTCTTCGATATTTCACCAAATGATGTGCTTGAGAAAATGACGAATGAAGAAGACAAAGCATTCCTTATCATGCAGCGTGAGGATCCCTCAAGTTCACGTATGGGATCTGTGGACAACTCTCTGGCAGTGAAGGAGAACAGAAAGCGTATCAGGCTTGAGAATGAAGATAAAAGAAAGAAGAAACATGCTGCTGAGACTCTAACAGCAATGCAATCTGTTCCATCAACATCGGCTGTGGTTGATGATGATGATGAGTCTGAGATTGAAAGCTCCGATTCAGGGGACAATGAATTCAAACTCCAAAGTCCATCTTCTGCCAAACAGGCGAAAAAGGCTCCCATCAAGGTGATCACTCCAGCAATAGTGGTAACTCTGGACAGAGTAAATCTCTCAGATCGGCGTGCTATGTTTTTGGCCAGTGCTTTTGCACAATCTCTTGGGCATTCCATTGAAGACGAGTGCAAGCCAACAATAATAAATAATTTGAGTAATTCAAAATAGATAATTATCTATGAATTGATGTATGATGCTAAAAATTCTGTATCTTATTATTCATTAAAATTTGTCAACATTTTGAGCAACCTCTAAATATTGTCCAATCAAGCTCAAATTTTCACCACAAACTACTTTCTTCAATAGGAATACGGGCAGGCTTGTGGAGAAATGCAAATCCAATCTTCAATTTTTTGGACCACCCTAGTATATACAGTGGGGAGAACAAGTATTTGATACACTGCCGATTTTGCAGGTTTTCCCACTTACAAAGCACGTAAAGGTCTGTAATTTTTATCATAGGTACACTTCAACTGTGGAAGACGGAATCTAAAACAAAAATCCTGAAAATCACATTGTATGATTTTTAAGTAATTAATTTGCATTTTATTGCATGAAATAAGTATTTGATCACCTACCAACCAGTAAGAATTCCGGCTCTCACGGCCCTGTTAGTTTTTTCTTTAAGAAGCCCGCCCATTCTCCACTCATTACCTGTATTAACTGCACCTGTTTGAACTCGTTATCTGCATAAAAGACGTCTCCAGACCGTCTCCGACCACAAAGACCGCAAAGACCGACCGCAAAGCCGTCTCCAGACCTGTCCACACTCAATCAATCAGACTCCAACCTCTCCACAATGGGCAAGACCAGAGAGCTGTCTAAGGACATCAGGGACAAATTTGTAGACTTGCACAAGGCTGGGATGGGCTACAGGACAATAGGCAAGCAGCTTGGTGAGAAGGCAACAACTGTTGGCGCAATTATTAGAAAATGGAAGAAGTTCAAGATGACAGTCAATCTCCCTCGGTCTGGGGCTCCATGCAAGATCTCACCTCGTGGAGCCTCAATGATCATGAGAAAGGTGAGGGATCAGCCCAGAACTACACAGCAGGACCTGGTCAATGACCTGAAGAGAGCTGGGACCATAGTATCAAAGAAAACCATAAGTAACACACTACGCCGTCATGGATTAAAATCCTGCAGCGCACGCAAGGTCCCTCTGCTCAAGCCAGTGCATGTCCAGGCCCGTCTGAAGTTTGCCAATGACCATCTGGATGATCCAGAGGAGGAATGGGAGAAGGTCATGTGGTCTGATGAGACCAAAATAGAGCTTTTTGGTTTAAACTCCACTCGCCGTGTTTGGAGGAAGAAGAAGGATGAGTACAACCCCAAGAACATCATCCCAACCGTGAAGCATGGAGGTGGAAACATCATTCTTTGGGGATGCTTTTCTGCAAAGGGGACAGGACGACTGCACCGTATTGAGGGGAGGATGGATGGGGCCATGTATCGCGAGATCTTGGCCAACAATCTCCTTCCCTCAATAAGAGCATTGAAGATGGGGCGTGGCTGGGTCTTCCAGCATGACAACGACCCGAAACACACAGCCAGGGCAACTAAGGAGTGGCTCCGTACGAAGCATCTCAAGGTCCTGGAGTGGCCTAGCCAGTCTCCAGACCTGAACCCAATAGAAAATCTTTGGAGGGAGCTGAAAGTCTGTGTTGCGCAGCGACAGCCCCGAAACCTGAAGGATCTGGTGAAGATCTGTATGGAGGAGTGGGCCAAAATCCCTGCTGCAGTGTGTGCAAACCTGGTTAAGAACTACAGGAAACGTCTGATCTCTGTAATTGCAAACAAAGGTTTCTGTACCAAATATTAAGTTCTGTTTTTCTGATGTATCAAATACTTATTTCATGCAATAAAATGCAAATTAATTACTTAAAAATCATACAATGTGATTTTCAGGATTTTTGTTTTAGATTCCGTCTTCCACAGTTGAAGTGTACCTATGATAAAAATTACAGACCTTTACGTGCTTTGTAAGTGGGAAAACCTGCAAAATCGGCAGTGTATCAAATACTTGTTCTCCCCACTGTATGTATGTATATTCTTATGAATTTTGGGGTAGAGTGATATATAGATCAGGTAGATATGTGTAGGTATCATGCTCATGATACTGGCATGAAGAAGAAGAACCAAGAACCTTCACTGGCGTGAAGAAGAAGAACCATTTCAATGTACAAAAGTAGAGTACCTGTTTAGCCCGGATGTCGGATTAAGCTCGTATATTTGTGGTCATGCAAGGATGGCCTTGTGTTAACTCGAGTAGGGATTATGTTAATTCCCCTGTTCGTGAGACCTTGTGATTTATCCTTCGTCCCATATGGCAACGCACATAGACACGAGGCAGGCCAAAAAGCACCACACACACTAATTAAAATCTCCCCCACAATAAAAGTCACCGGAAGTGCAGGCAGGAAGCGCCCATGCATTGCACCAACATGGCGATAAAACATTGTTCAGGCAGGCCGGCTGAGGCCTTGCCCACCTCGCAATGGATTGGTCGAGGGGTTTGACGGGGATATCACACCAATGGGCGGGAGTTGACCAATGAAAGGCCAGAGTAAGGAAGGACTTGTGATTGGCCAAGGGTGGAGCAAGAAGCGACCCGCTGATTGGTGGAAGGAAGCGACGTACTGATTGGCCACCGACTGATGGCATGAGAGAGAAGTGACTTGGCCATTGGTGGAGAACTGAGCCTGTGGTGTTGGCCGGCAGGGATTGGTGGAGAGAGGCCGAGGACGTGACGAGGGATTGACAAAAAGTGAAGAGACCGACATTTTCTCTCTTGCGCTGGACCTTCTGCTTGCCCTGAACTTCCCTTGCCAAGCCCAAACTGGACTTCCCTGGAATTGCCCTGGACTTCCTCTATATTCTCTTGCCTTCGGACTTTGGTGGAGAGACGAAGAGTTCAAAGACACCACGGGAGACGTGGAGAGTTTTGCCAGGCAGGAACGACGTGTGACCGAGGCGGCTCGACTGGGACACCATGAGGCCGGGGCGAGCGAGGCGCTCGGGAAGGCCTAGCAGCGAGCAAACAGACTGCGGCCTTCTTCCCGCCAAGCACGGAGCTGCGTCCGGACAGGGAGTTTGGGGCTGATACTGTTTTTGACCGGATACTTCAGCCAATTGGAGCTAAGTGCACGAAATAAAATCACACCTCTTTATTTTCATTCCCGTTCTGCCATCCCTTTGTCTGTGTATGATTCTGTGCGTAGGAGCGCTCCATTTAGGTTTTAGTTTTATTGTCGCCTTTCTCTTGCTCCGGCATTCTGTTACAATATATCCTATGTATTATTTTCGCTGTACGTTTAAACCCGGCTCGTGTGAGTTAATTTGCAGGATCGGAGCTCCCGCGCGGGACCGACATGTAATCTCCAGCTTCTTCTTCTTCTTTCTTCCTCTGCACGTATATACAGACTTGGCATTTAATATGGAATATTTTTTTTGTGGGGGTGAACTTACTTTTCAAGATGACTTAGAACCAAAAGTTCATTGGAATTATGTTGAAATTATTCTAGATTTTGTTAATGTGATCTTTAAGAGAAACAAAAACCACATTTGACATTTCGAAGCAAATAAATTGATCCTTGAAAGTGATGCAAACTGATATCGAACTCAATTCATGGACAGTACTGTGTTAAACTTCTGTGCGTTTTCCAGAAGTATCTCTTCATTTTGCACATTAGCCGAATTTTTTTTTAAATAAAAACAAAAGTTAAATTACGACTGGGATTACGGACAGTAAAATTACAGTTCAGTACTTCGTGTAACCCCCACGAGCATTCAGGAGAGCACGTACACGTTGAGGCATGCTGTTCACGAGATTTGCCAAGGTTTGGACAGGAATCGCTTGCCATGCAGTTACAATAGCCTGCTGCAATTCACGCACAGAGGCAGGCTGCTGGTCCAAATTGTCGATTTGACGCGTTAATTCTGCCCACAAATTCTCTATCGGATTCATATCCGGGGACATGGCAGGCCACTCCATATGCTCTACACCACGGTCAGCAAGAAAGTGTTGGATCATGCGAGCACGATGAGGCCGTGCATTGTCATCTTGGAAGACAAAGTTTCCTCGAAAGGCTGCACGAACAAATGGAAGCAATGTTTCTTCCAGAATGGCCCTGTGCTTGAACTGGTTCAGGTTTCCATTCAGAACAACCAGGTCAGTTTTGCCCCCTGCATGAAAAGCAGCCCAAACGGTCACCCCACCACCTCCAGCTTGGACTCTTGGCACTATACAATCTTCGTTGTAGGCTTCATGCACTTGTCTGCGCACTCCGACACTGCCATATTGACGATAGACCAGAAATCTAGACTTGTCACTGAAGATCACGTGATTCCAGTGGCCTGGCTGCCATTGACGGTGCTCTTTGGCCCACTGCCATCGGCGCTGGTGGTGTTGTCTGGTCAGACGTGGCTTTCTCGGGGGACGCCTGGCACAGTAGCCTGCTTGAACCAGTCGCTGGTTGACCAGCCTTCTGGATACAGGCACATTTGTCAGTTGCTGCCACTCAGCCCTAAGCCGATTAGCTGACTTAGTACGGCCATTGCGGACTAACCGGTGCAGCTGGCGATCATCCCTCCTTGTGGTTCTGTGGAGACGTCCTGACCTCGGTATTGGAGTAGGGACACCCCTCTGAGCATTTCGTTTCAGGATCTTTGACACCTGACCTTGAGTGATGCCATACTGCCGAGCAATAGCACGCTGTTTCATGCCGGAATTTCGTAAAGTCACCACTAATTGACAAACAGCATTGTTGAGTTGACGGACCATCTCCAGGGGAAGCAGCCATAACTTTTGTAGATGTGCAGCAGTTGTTTTCCACTAATACAGAACGCAACAACCCTTATATACCCGAATGTGAAGCCAATCGTCAAATGTACCTGTCCGTACATTTTGTCACGCCACCTGTGATATAATCCTGTTATTGACTTCTTGCTGTGACAGACAATCAGTCACATGGTTCTTTTAACAAATAAATCACCGAAGTGTAAAAGAAACTCATCAGATTGATATACCGAGTTCAGAAAGTAAACCCAAGTCAAGAAGAAAAAAAAATATTCCATATTAAATGCCAAGTTTGTAGTACAATCCGCTATTTGAACTGAACGCCTTGTGAGTGAAAGCTGGCTTTGGCTATTCGTGATTTTCCGGTCTTCACCGAGTGGAATCACGCGACAATATATTTATTTATATATATATATATATATATATATATATATATATATATATATATATATATATATATATATTGTTGCGGAGATGAGAACTGTATTTTTTTTATTGTGTGCTGTATTATTGTTATTATTGTTTATTCTGCGCCCCCCTGCCTCCGGAGCTGTGTAAAGGTGAAAGGGCATCCCATAATTAGTCCACAAGCATACACGTCAGCCAAGTAATAGAACACCCCTGTTTGATAGTTATCTCTTATTCTGTGTTTTAGAGTAAGGCTGTGTCTCCCATTAATTGAAGTACTCCATTGCACCAGTGAAAGAGAATAGATCCCCTTTCATTCCCATCCCCAAAATCCCCATTCCTTTCACATCCCCTTTCGTCATTGCCGAGCCTCGATTGCCAATTACCTCCCCTCCAAAACCACCATTGAACCAGCGCTCGGGTCGGAGAAGAAAGGCGTGCCCGCCCGTCGTCATCAAGGGCGGAGCCAGAGGGTCGCATGACCAACCAGGGCCGAGGTGAGCACACCGATGGGTGTGTCCTGAAGGCCGGCGGCTTAATCGCTAGAGGCGCTATAAAGGCGCGCGCGCAAGTCGGTCGTCAAGGGAGAGTCGTGAGGAGTCAGTCAGTGGAGTCGGTGGTCAGTTGGTTGCGTTGGTTGCGGTGAGGAGTCGGTGGTGGTGGTCAGTTGGTTGCGTTGGTTGCGGTGAGGAGTCGGTGGTAAAGAGTGAGTGGACCAAGAAAGAGTTGAGGGTTTGGACCAGACGAGTCGGACAAGGCCTGGCAAAGCACACGACGTCCACAGCAGCCACAACAGCAGCTTGGGGGCCTGAACGGCGGTTTGGAGCAGGGCCGTGAAGGAACGGCGGCTGCTAAACGCGCCGGTTGTGCTGCAGGACCCCCTTGGACCTTTCCTCTCCCTCCAGCCATCCACCTCCTGCCTTTCCACCCTTCTTGTGTACGTGAGTTTGTTTTGTTTGTTCTGTCCCTGGGTATTTAATTAAGTCTGTAGGTAAGCTAGTATTTGCACTGTGTCACCTGCGTCTTATGTGTTGTAAATAAACTTGATTGCTCCTTTTTGCTTGTGTGTGTACAATAAATCCAATTACTCTTCTGTCTGTCTTCTCGTTTTATTCCTTTTCTTCTTTGCATTCGTCGTTTTAGTCTTTTCCCTCATTGAGCAGCCGCGGTGCGATCCGGCCAACGTCGGGTGAAATCGGGTTCTAATCGGGGAGTAACTGTTCGGTCGCGGTTGGACCATCCGCTCGGCCCATCATACCATCTAAACCGCGATCAGTAACAATATATATATATATATATATATATATATATATATATATATATATATATATATATATATATATATATATATATATATATATATATATATATATTGTTACATATTTATGTGAATGTATGTGAATTACTATTCAGGTCTTTGCTTATCAATGTGGACTCGATTAAAGGTTGTTGTGATTAAAGGGTCAGGAGCCCTTCTGGGAAAAAGGAGACCGGAAACAGAAGAAGAAAAGACATGAGGTCCTGGAGAAGCGACGATTCTTCTTCTTCCTCGCCGAGCTCGGACGCGAGCGGTATCGATTGAGCAACGTAACAGAATCGGCGTTTAAAAGCCCGTCTGGCGAGAGGAGTTACCGGGACGTGTAACTACCCTTTGACACGTCAAGTCGCCGTGGGTTCTTGCACGGAACCAAGCAGCTGGCACAGTTCGCCTCACCGTCTACAAGGCCGCGTACGGGTCGCACCTTGGGCCGCGTGCGCTGGGCAAGCCGCGTGTTGTTTTGCCTGCTTTGCTGTACCCGCTTTGCTTGGCCAGGAGGTGCGCGCTGCAGCCGTTGTTCCCGGTACGGGACGTGCCCGGTGAAAGCACGTCAGGAAGGGTCCGTTCAACCGCCCACGTGCGGAGATCGAACTTCCGGAGTACGGAGACATTGAGAGAGACATTGACGACCATGGAGGGAGTCGGGAGTGGGGCTCACGTGAGGAATGTATAAGATGGCCATCTTAGAGTTATTATAGATGAGTTTACATCTTTGTACTATTGATTGCTGATTGTGGATGGTTGTTGATTGCTCGGGGAATATATCATTGATTATTCCGGATCCTTGGTGTGGGGTTTCTTATTGATTGGAATTCAGATTTATGCGTTACGAAAGAGCATAAATAATAGATCTTTCTGGCGGAGTTCCTCTCACGGTCCGGGGGTCACCGAGACCAGGTAGTCACCGGGAGGACCACGTAACAATATATATATATATATATATATATATATATATATATATATATATATATATATATATATATATATATATATATATGTATATATATATATATATATCTATACAGTCATACCCCGTTTTACGCCATTTCGACCTACGTCAAATCCGACTTTACGCCCCTCTTCTAGAGTAAATTTCAGTTCAGCAAACGTCATTATGTGCGACTTTACGTCACTCCTACATCATCATCTCCTTCATCTCGAAGGAGGAGAAGACCATGCCAGGCTACAAAGTCGCGAAGGAGCGGCTAACGCTAATGCTTGGGGGTAATTGCACCGGCGACTTCAAGCTGAAGCCGCTCTTGGTGTATCATGTGTGTGAGTATGAGGATGAGCTTTAGGTGCAAATGAGGAATTGAATGAGGATGTTTGGAATGATCTTGGTGAAATGAGGCATTGGTCGAGAATGTTTGTGTGTGTGAGAATCTGGTTATCGTTGAACTTGGTGAAATGAGGCAATGGTCTGGGATGACCGGAGAAAGTGTATGAGTGGTGTATTGAGGACATGTGTAATGGTGTTGAGTGATTGACTTGCATGGGGTGCAAGTGGATAAATGGAGAGAATACTTGGTGTGTGGGAATAAATGGTGTGTGGAGTGGGTAGTGTGGATTGAGTGTTGTGGAGTGCATGGTGCGAAGGAGTGGATGGGGGAGGATGGACCCCTTCACGAATACCCGGGGAAGGTAGTTTAAAGTTAGGTAGAGGGAGTAGGTAAATTGTTTGGAAATTGACATCTGTGGTGCAGGGAGTAGCAAGTTGTTGTTGATGCATATCCTTGTAAAGAACCGATCGACGTGTGCATGTGCACATGTGCATGGATTTGCAAATGCCTGCCTGTACGTCGTCATTTCTGCGTATATCACATCGTCCAAAAATAAAGAAGCAAGCAACTTCAGCCGCTCGAGGAAAGACGGGGCACACCTACGACTCGGAGGCGAGCGTTGGTCCCCGGGGCGGCCGGGTTCACGGAACCCTGAGCTCGTTCGTTCGTCACAGACGACACGACAGGACCACCGGTGAAACTGCTCGGACACGTTGGGTAAAGCACGCCGTGGTGAAGCGGGCCGCGGAGCCACTCGGCACACAAGCAAGCTCACGGTCGACACGTCCGTGCCGGTCACCCCGTTCGAGGAGAAGACCCGACCGATAGAAAACAACGGAGGGACTCCCGACGGGGAGCGGCAAAGATTCAGGGCGAAGCCGCAGCCTCCTCCAGTTATTAGTCCCCTACCGGTGTACCCCGGAGGGGACTATAGGTTTGCACGCCGTCCCTCCGTCCGTCAGTCCGTCAGTCTGTCAGTCTGTCAGTCCGTCAGTCCGTCACGCAAAGAACAGTTTTCCGGACTTTTTTTCTAAACGCTTAATGCTAATGATTTCAAACTTGGCACATCGTTTCCTCATGATAAGTTACAGATAAAGTTCGAACTTCACGACGTTTCGATCATTTTTGGCAACGTTATGGCACTTTGAACTTTGGGAATTCTGATAATTCTGATGATCCTTAACTCAGTGCCATTTTAAGTTTTAATTTCCTTTAAAAAAGATTTTCTCTGCAATAATAGAATCGATTGAGATCAAATTTTCAACATAGGAGGGACTCGGTCTGTCGAATATTTTAATGGTAATTATGACGTCACAGGTCACGTGGTTCGGGCGCCATATTGTTTTTCGTGAAAATACGAAAACCCCTTTTCCTCTGCAACGGCTGAATAGATCGAGGCCAAACTTTGCAGACAGAATCGCATACCCATGACGAACATAAAGTCAGCGAGCATGACGTAATGCGTCACATGGTTTCAGAGTTATGACGTTTTAAAGCATGAACCTTTAAAACCGAGCCCCTCCCTCATTTTTGAATCAATCGAGGGGAAACTTCACAGATCTGTTCCGCATGTCAGTGTACTAAAATGTCCTTTTGGAATTTGCGATAGCTCACGTGGTTTGGCAGATATCGTTAATTAAACGAAAATATTTTAAAAATGGATATCTCTTGAATCGCTTTATTGATCGCCGTGAAACTCCATACTATAGGAGAGGTCATGAAGAGTAACAAGTGTGCAAAATTTCAAGATGATTGGATGTACGGTCTGGAAGCTAGAAGTTGTTATTGCGTGAAGAAGAAGAGGCATCAAGTGTGCGGATTTAATTATTTATCACATGTACAGACTGAAAGCATCGTTAGACACGACCTGTCGCGGTCATTTTAACCTCAAATAAAATTCTAATTTAAGATTTGTCAATAGCTGAGGTATATTAACAAACGAATCAAACAGATTTGGTCAAATTCTGACTTTTTTAACTCGATCGCATTTGACAGAGTTGTGACAAGCTGAGGAAGAAGAAACCTCGCATTGGCTTCTCCAATGTGCCATAAAAAACATGGATATCTCTTGAATCGCTAGTACCTCAGACCGTGAGTTGGTAATAATTTATATAATTCACACAGTGCAATACGTGCAGGCCGCTCCACGGAGCGACCTTGCGGGCTTATCAACGAGGCGAGGCATGACACACGTGTCTCAGCATACCTCAGATCAAGTTTGAAAACCAGCATCAACTGTGCATAAATTTGCATATTCGATCATTTTTGACAAAGTTATGGCACTTTGAACTTTGGTAGGGGACATGTATTGCAGCGCAATACTCAGAATGCTTGTTTACTCTAGTTTTACGAATTACGGTGTTTGTCTTCATTTTAAGGCATTTTTAAGACATTACGCCCGGTTTACGTCAAAACCGAGTTACGTCACGGCTTATGGAACCAATTAATGACGAAGGCCGGGGTATTACTGTATATATATTGTTGCGGATCTGCCGCCGGCCTTCTCCCCTTACCAAGGGGGGATTAGTCCCCTTGTCTTTGACTGGCCTGGCAGGACCCGGGACCTATGACGTCCTTCCCGGACAGCGCGAAATAGGGTATTGGGACCAAAGTTCACCATTACCTAATTATTCGCGCTGCCCTGAAACGAGGAAATAAGCCCCGCACGAACCACGTGTGTTGAGACGCCGAGCAGTGAGTACACGCGATCCGTGCCGTTTAGATGGTGAACCCGGTTCTAGCGATCTTATTCGTACCACGCTTAGTCAATGGATAAATCACAAAAGTGGTGAATTGGAAAAAGGAAGAACAAGGTTTATTTACACTACTAGGGCGTGCCCGTACGTGGGTGCAAAAAAACATGCGTGCAAACAACAACAACAAAAAAAAACTTTGAAACCACGTGGCAGTAACGACCACAGAACCCCCCCCCCCCCCCCTCTATTTACATGAAATGGTTTGGTCCATTCGCAAAGCCAAAGCGAACGGCTTGCGAGTACGGTAGAACCCCCCCCCCCCCCCTCTATTTACATGAAATGGTTTGGTCCATTCGCAAAGCCAAAGCGAACGGTTGGTAAATAAATCGCCATAGCTCGGTAACTACTTCTCCGATTAATATGAAACCTTGAAAAGGCACATCCTCAGGTCCCCAGCAATATACCTGGCAAGTTTCAAGTATATCGGACCCGTGGTTGTCGAGAAACAGCGGTCACAGACAAACAAACACACAGACACACACACACACACAGAGATTACTGGAATTATAGATAGATGCAATGATTCCAGCAAAAGGGGACACAGTGCAGCCTTAAACAGTCTTACTTAATACCCAGGACAAATGGGCCCATCACACACACACTGACACGGGGCTTGCAGCTGCAGGATGATGTTCACCACGTCCAGGAATGGCTCTCGTGCAGCTCCCTCCGGTCTCCGGCTCGTCCCGTGCAGATGGTAAGCAGAGAAGGTAGAAGCTCTCCGCGTGTCGTTTGGACGCACAAGGGTTATTACGGGGAGAACGGTAGGGTGTGGGCTCTCGCGGTTAATCACTGGCAGGTTATTACCGCGTTTACTCGCGTGGCTGAAGTAGGTGCTTTTCGCCACCGGCGCATCTGGCTGCAGCCGTGTACTCAACGCCTCTTCTTCCTCTCCACTGGCGCGTACGTTATATGATGGCGAGTTACAGTTCAATGCCTCAAAGCGAGTGATGCGAGTCAAGTTCTCCTTCAAAGTCCTGCTCGTAAATCCTCCCCAAGTGCTCACAATGCGCTCGCCCCCACAAGTCCTCCGATGTAAGTGCTCTCCCAACAAGTCCTTTCGCCACTGCCGTGTGCACCCAAGTCCTGTTCAAGGGCTTTGTGCACCGACTTATATGGGCACGCCCTGCGAACTTTCTAGAACTCACCAGACACGCCTCTCCACGCCCTCTCATGCCATGCCGCTAGAGCCCTGGTTGGCTGGTGGCTCTTACCGTCATCGCCTCTGACGCTCTGCCTTGACGCCGCCCCCACCCCGACCTCGCGCTCCTCCTCAGGCCTACCTCGTGTTACTTGACTAGTGAGCGAGCAAAGGGCAGCAAATGCTGCGGGCAACCAAAGCGTAACAACTGAGCGGTCAGCCAAATGGGGCGTGGGATCAATTATGCCCATAGAGGTGGAAGTGGAGGGTGGACGCAAAAATGAACGGGACCTAAACTCTTGTCTTTACACAACGCAGGTATCAATAGGGGAAATGGCCTATACTTACACATACTATGAGATAACTAATACTACAAGTGGGCCGACGTGTTGCTCATGGACTAACTATGGGGGGCAACCCTTTACCCTTTAATGATCAATCTGTGCAAATATCAAAACCGTAGCAATATATATATACAGTCACGTGAATAAGTAAGTACACCCCATGTAAAGTTTTGACTTTTTCAACATATTTCAACATACAGCTATTTGATCTTCATTTCAACAATAGACAGATAAAGGTGATATAATACAACAAATATCATGAAACATTTACATTTTGTAGTCCATTGTATAATTTAAATAAACATAAATGCAAATTTCGCATGTGGAAAAAGTAAGTACACCCCGACATTTATCACGACTTCAAATACCTAAAATTAGAATCAGGTGCACCAGGTCAGGTGCAAATGATTAGAACATCGTTGGAGAGGATCTTGGAGGAACCTGTCTAATTTAAACCTCAGACTTTTAGTTTGGTTTGCTCTTTATTGTTGAAGTGTGCGGCGTCACCATGCCTAGTTCAAAAGAGCTCTGTGAGGCCTTCAGAAAGAAGGTTATAGATGCCTACGAGTCTGGGAAGGGATTTTAAAAGATCTCAAACAATTTGAAATCAATCATTCGACTGTCCGGAAGATCATCTACAAGTGGAGAAGATTCCAAACAACTGCCAACTTGTTCAGGCCAGGCCGCCCCAGCAAGTTCAGCCCGAGAGCAGACCGCAAGATGCTGAAAGAAGTCTCTAAGAACCCCAGAATGTCATCACGGGACCTGCAGGTAGCTCTTGCCACTGTTGATGTCAAAGTGCACGAGTCTACCATGAGAAAGAGGCTGCACAAATTTGATCTACATGGGAGGTGTGCCAGGAGGAAACCTTTGCTGTCCAGAAAGAACATCAGGGCAAGACTAAAGTTTGCCAATGAACACCTCGGCAAAGACCAGCACTTCTGGAACAATGTGCTCTGGACAGATGAGTCAAAGGTAGAGCTATTTGGCCACAATACCAGAAGACATGTTTGGCGAAAACCAAAGACAGCATTTGACCATAAGAACCTGATACCAACTGTAGAGCATGGTGGTGGAAATATTATGGTTTGGGGCAGCTTTGCTGCATCAGGGCCTAGGCAGCTCACCATCATAGAATCTACTATGAATTCTTCGTTGTACCAGAGGGTGCTTGAGGATAATGTGAGGCCATCTGTCGGAAAGTTGAAGCTCAACCGAAGGTGGACCTTGCAACATGACAATGAAATGACAAATTGCAACATGACAATGACAACATGACAAACATACCAGTAAATCCACCAAGGAACGGCTGAAAAGAAAGAAATGGAGGGTTCTGGAATGGCCAAGTCAAAGCCCGGATCTAAATCCCATCGAGATGTTGTGGGGGGATTTGAAACGAGCTGTGCATGCAAGAAACCCCTCAAACATCGCACAGCTGAAAGAATTCTGCATAGAGGAGTGGGCAAAAATTTCTCCCAGTCGATGTCAGAGACTGGTAGACAGTTAAAAGAAACGCCTACTTGAGGTTGTTTCTGCCAAAGGGGGAAATACCACCTATTAGAGCCAAGGGTGTACTTACCTTTTCAACATGCGAAATTTGCATTTATGTTGATTTAAATCATACAATGGATGACAAAATGCAAATGTTTCATGATATTTGTTATATTATATCACCTTTATCTGTCAATATTGTTGAAATGAAGATCAAATAGCTGTATGTTGGAACATGTTGAAAAGGACAAAACTTTACATGGGGTGTCCTTACTTTTTCACGTGACTGTATTACATGGGAACTTCTGCTAATGTGTATATATATATATATTTTGAAATCTTGCGTGTTTGTGTGTAACATTCGATCGGTCCGGGGGCGTGGCTTACCCCTTTGAGAGAGTAGTAATATCCACCATTTTATTAACTCGCATAGCTTTGAGGCCTGTTTTGTAGGCCCGTGGTGTCTTGCTCTCTCTCTCAGTTTTATTTCAAATCAAATTCGATATATCATTTCATTTTTCACAGTCGCTAACATAGTTTTTGACTCGGTTGAAAACAAACGGGAAGAAAATCCGATGAAAGTTTCCGTTTATAGAACGAAATGAATTCTGAAAGGCTTGTATCTTCAAGGCCATTGAGTCTGTCTCATGCCTTTATCTTCAATCTAAGTCGCCATCTGATTTCATTTTTATCGATGGTTTTAGACTCGGTAAAAGAAATAATTGAGAACATTCACGCACACACGGGAAATTGCAGAGATATATTTTAAAAATCGCGCCACGTTGATATACGAAAATACACCGCCTAAAATAACAGGCATACAGTATATATCTTCGTTATTTCATTCAACATTATTACCCGGAAGTAAAATATGTTTCAGGAAATTACCGAGAGATATTTCTTCGATTTTTTTTATTATTTATATGCGCATACACTTTAAATAGGTTTATTTGAAATCTTTAATTTTCACAATGTAATTTATTTGTCATTTGATGATCTGCAAAACGATAGCACAAACACAATACTATTTGCAGGAAGAATGTCGTATCAACCCTCCGACGGCGCTACGGACGTGGACAACGAATCACACCTCACGTCTATGGACGCGAATAGCAACATCCGCACGAATCAGTCATCAATGATTTTCATTGACGCGCCTGGAGGCACAGGGAAGACGTTTCTTATTAACCTGATTCTCTCTAAAGTGAGAGCGAGTGGAGAAGTTGCCCTTGCGGTGGCCTCATCTGGCATAGCTGCTACCCTCATGCCTGGTGGAAGAACAGCGCACTCAAGGTTCCAAATCCCTCTGACACCGAGGGAAGATGGCGTATGCAACATCGATAAAAATTCCACTATCGCAGACTTCTTTCGAAGTACAAAACTCATCGTGTGGGATGAGTGTCCTATGATCAGGAGAGAGAGTTTCGAGGCTGTGGATCGCACGTTGCGTGATGTATGTGACAAAGACGAGCCTTTTGGAGGGATCTTGACGATATGCTGTGGTGATTTTTCCATCAACTTCTGCCCATGGTGAAAAGAGGGTGTGATGCTGACGTTGAGAATGCGTGCATAAAGAAGTCCTACTTATGGCAGAGCTTTGGAATGTTTCACTTGAGAACTAATATGCGACTGACCGACGGAAGTGGGCAGTTTTCAAGATTTTTGCTCGACATCGGCGAGGATAGAATCGAGAAAAATGCGGATGATGAGATAGATTTGCCAGAGGATATACTGCTGACAGCGAGTGGGCTCAATGAGTGCATCGATACCATATATCCATCATTCGCCAATCCGATGGAGGTTTTTTCAGCAAGGTCTATATTAGTGCCCCTCAACAATATGATGCGAAACATCAATTCAAGATGCATCACAAGGTTCCCTGGTGCTAGCAAGGAGTATGCTGCGTTCAACAGTGTGACTGAGGGTACTGATGCGACGCACTTCGCAACGGAATTCCTAGATTCTGTTGAAGTCTCGGGATTTCTGCCGCACAACCTCGAGCTCAAAAAAGGATCCCCTATCATTTTGATGCGGAACTTGGACCCTCCGAAACTTTGCAACGGGACGCGCATGATTGTTGAGGACATGCTTCGAAATATTATAGTTGCGAGGATCATAAGTTCAACGTTTGAAGGCGAAACTGTAATGCTCCCTCGGATCCGACTAAATCTGTCGGAAGCTGAGGATATCCCTTTGCAGCGCTGCCAGTTCCCCATACAATCCTGCTTCGCAATGACGATCCATAAGGCGCAAGGGCAAACTATGGAGAATGTGCTGGTCTACCTGGAGAAACCGGTCTTCCAGCATGGTCAGCTGTATGTGGCGCTCAGTCGAGGGAAGAGGAAAGAGAACGTGCGAGTTTATGTAAATGGAGGATCGTCGACAAAGAACATCGTCATCAGAAGTGTCCTCTGACAACAAAATTGTGGTAGTCCACGGGTCGCGTGTTTTTTTCTAAAAAAAAACAAAAAAAAAAAACGTGATCGGAGATAAGGGCCGAAATCACGTGTCACAGGTAAGTGATTTAGAACGCTGGAGAGGTGAGCCTTATGGCTTGCTGGCCCAAATAATCTCCCTGATGATGTCCAGCGTTCGCTTTAGTTCTATTGTCATATCTATTGAAACTGACATTGACCCAACGGGTCATGAGTCGTCTCGTATATATATATATATATATATATATATATATATATATATATATATATATATATATATATATACATACATATATATATATATATATATACAGTGGTACCTCGGCTTACGAGTGCCCCAACGTACGAGTTTTTCGGGATACGAGCCGTCGCTCGGGCGGTTTGTTGCTTTGGGATACGAGCCGAGATCCGATGTACGAGCTCAAAAAATTTATTTTTTTGAATTTTCCGGTTGTGGCTTCCGGTTCCGGTCACGTGGTTATCTTGCCGTGAAAGCATCTCTGCTTGGATATAAAACACGCAATCGTCGAAATACATTAGCGAGGAATCTCCTTGCTCCAGCCGGTGACGTCATCGGCGGGGATCCCCGCCTCCAGAGTGGCTGGTCACGTGACCGCCAAAGCGTGTCGCGCGTGCGGGTATAATGAGCTACACCTGTGGATCACGTGACCACGGAAGCACGCCTCGCTTGAGAGGCATGGCTTTCGGTTTGCGTTTTGCTTTATAAGGCGCGATAAATGGGCTTTTGAGTGTTAGCGGTTCATGGCGTTGACGGTTCATGGCGGTTCATGGCGTTG